>NC_092425.1:4884598-5201435 GCF_036169615.1 Heliangelus exortis
CAATTCCCATGTTTTAAGAGAGCTGACAAGCCAGTTCCTGCACATACATGCATTTGTGTAAGAGTACTCCAAGTCCAGGGGCCTCTGTGGCACTGCATGGATGTAAGAACTGTTGCATGTGTGGGGTTAGACCCCACACATTTTTTTGAGAGATGATTCTCCGAAGAGGATTTATTCTATTTCTCCCTCGACTTGTTGGCTTGCTAGTGGTGGCCTGTTGCTCAGTGTCTATTGTTTACATGTTGGCTTGCACACCCAAGGGGAACAACCAGCAGCTTGCCTTGCCCAGGGTGCACAGCCCAACTGCAAAGGAGGGTTATGAAGCCATTCTGCACCAGCGGGAGGAGCAACACCGCAACTACATCACCAGCTTGAAGAAAAAAATTGCCCAGCTAAAAGCTGAGCTCCAGGGCAGGAGCAAACAGCTTAAGAATGTGCAGGATCAGTACCCAGACCCTTTGGACAGTCGTCTCGACCACAGTAACCCAGAGAAGGCCCAAGTTAACCTCCTGGCTTTCCTCCATTCCCAAATAAACAAGGCAGAGGTCCACAGTGGCGTTAAGCTCTCCACAGAGTATGCGGCCGTGCCCTTTGAGAGCTTCACCCTGCAGAAGGTGTACCAGCTGGAGACAGGGCTCACACGCCACCCAGAAGAGAAACCTGTAAGGAAGGATAAAAGAGATGAGTTGGTAGAGGTGATTGAGTTAGCTGTTGGGAGTTTGAACAATCCAGAGGGGGACAAGAATGCAAAACATCATGTATATACAGCCTCTGACTTCGTTGAAGGTTTGTATGCAGACAACAGATTGGAAGGTCCACATAGTGCTGGTCAGGGGGTCTGGTGTGACTGCATTGGTGAGAGGAATAATTATCTGGGATGATGTTAGTGCTGTGACCCAGCAATGCTGTCCCAGGCACAGCTGCAGAACTGCAACTTTTGGAGACTGGGACTTTGTGACAACAGAGTCTGCCAGTCTCTTGTAGAGACCACCAAAGTGTGTTCACAGCTCTCTAGTCATGTGCTTGACATTAACTGCCTTGCTGGCTTTCACATACCATGGTAAAATAACCCAAAGAGAGAAAGTTCTGCATATGACTTGGAGCTCAAGAAACTGGAGCTTTGCAGGAGCTCAGTCTGAGTTGAAGAAACCTTCCTTCTGTCCTTTCCTTTAGGGCAGGCCCTTGCCTCTGTAGCTGCAAGGTAACAAATTCTCATCTTTACCCCACAGTGCCAGCCAGTTTGTTTGTGATGCAGGAATCCATGCATCAGGGCAGCAAACACAGAGCTGACTTGGCAGAAGATTTCCCCGCAGAGCTCTTTTGGAAGTCTCTGTCATCTCTTGGCACTCTCTTTTTCCCCCATCTTCCAGTCTCCAATAACTGCAAAAACTGCCAGTCGAAGCACAAACAAATCTACTGCCCTGCATAACTTGAGCAGGAGAAGGGAGGACTGACTTTTCTGTTCCAATTCTCCATTTTAAGTGAGGTTTGGACTCAGAACTTGTTTTGGAGACAGTGTTCTGCAGGTGCCACTGCCTACACAAGTTAGTAACAGCTTCTGGCAGCTTTGTTGTGCCAGTAACAAAGCAACCGATGGGTAGCATTACCCAGCTGGCAAAACCAGATGTTTTCATTTTCTGAAACTGCTCAGGGTAGCTGGATCTTTCTAGGAGATGTGGCCCAGGTATGCACTGAAAGTAATGCCCATAAGCTATCTTCCAGCTGCTTTAGCACACAAAACTTTATGTATCTCATGTTAAAGGGGGAGCTGCTGCCCTTGTCTCAAGGTTGAGGAGGTGGAGGGGGGTGCTGAAATGAAAATCAGGGAATCTGAGTCAGAGATAGGATTCCAAACCTGAACAGCTGCTCTTGATATGTGAGATTTGTGTCTTTGTTCCTGTTCTGGTCAGCAAAGCCTTTGAAACTGACTTTACACATGTGTGTTGCTGATTCCAGGTCTCCAGAGCATATGGAGTGGTACAAGTTCATCTTGGTTGCTTGGGCCTCTCCTGTGGATTTTGATATTCTTGTGGGTCACATCTGGTACCTGCTATCACTTTTTCAAGGCTAAGCCATTGCTAACATGCCAGCACACAGGGTGGTAGTGTGGTGCAATAGTCATTTGGAGTCTGTATCTTGCCCTCTTTTCCATTTTGTACCTTTACTCTTGTCTGTGCAGAGGGAAAATGTTTCTTCAGACCTTTCTTCCATTTGAGAAAAGTTTTATCTCTGTGGCTGGGATCTCTTAAAATAAGTGTTGCATTCCCTGCAGTTTCTAGGCAGAGCCACTTGTGTGTGGGGATTAGACTGTGACCCTAGTACCTTACAAATGAACTAAACTCCTTCTCAGCAGATTTGCTGTTATGTGAAATTGGGATAGAATTCTCAGACAGTTCTCTGTCCAGGAGTAGTAGCTGATACATGGTGGAATTTACCATTTTTTCTTACTCAAAACCAATAGAACTACACTTTCTCCCTGAGGTCCCAAACATATCCATCTGGATGCTGCTTTGCTCTGCTTCTCACTTTACAGAAGCACTATACAGCTGCTATAATCCTCCTCTCCCCCCCTTATTCCTCCCACTTCTGTACTAAGCTCACTGGTTTTCTTCCATGAGGAGTTAGTAAGAAGCAACATGAAAAAGATGAGAAATTTCTGTGTATTATAGGCAGGCAAAGGACTGCTCTGTTTCCAATAGAAAGCCAGTTGATCAGTGGGAAGAATAACATTGCTGGTCGTTAATTTATGTAGATGCCAACAAAGCTGAAGAGATTTGGAAGTCATTCATTTTCTCAAAGATGGAGATGATAATTTGGAGACTCCGACGAGCCTGTTTTGTTCCATAAATGAATGTAATCACTGTCTGGTGAAACTCTCTTTCCCAACAGCAACAATTCCAGAAAATCCCTGGATTGTTTCAGAAATGCCCTGCCATGGCACTGTCAAATGTGCTGTGTTGTGAATTTACCTGCCTGAAGTACGTGGCTGTCTAGTGCCTGGAATTTTAAATAAGGTCTCAGAGACAAATAGAAAGAAGTTGCTTTGCTTTCTCAACTTGACAGCTCCTGGTGCTAGGCTCCCTGATGCAGTTTTGCTCTGGAAGCTTATAGAGAGGAAAGATGATCCTCTTCAGAGAATAAGATGCTGTATTTTACTGCATGTGGGGTGGGAATACTACCATAATATTGACTTAAAATGGGGACAATGAATGCTGATAAATCCTACCAGCAGTTTCTACAACATCTAACAGAGTACAAGTAATGATTATGAGTCCAAGGAGTTTTTCTTCTGACAGTGGAAGACCCGAAACCTATGATGGAACTAAGACTAAAAGTGCTACCAATTCAACACCATTTTGATAAGTTTTGCTTGTTATCAGTTCCATGAAGCTTGTTTGCCTGCCCTGTTTAATAGAGATCAAATATTTTCCATTTCTTCCGAGAGCCCTGGGAACTGCTGTTTGAAAGTCTGGACACTTAGTGCTTTTCAGTCAACCCTTCAGACCAGGTCTTTCCTCCCTGCTGACCCAAATCTCCTGTTCACTTTTTTACACTGGGTTTCTAAAGGCTTTGACTTTCACCCTGCCTCTGAAAGGCACTGTGGATATAATGGAACTTAGCAGCTGTAATGGAAACAACAGATGATCAATTTACCTGTTTTTAACACGTAGCTTTTCCAAGGATTTTGTTTCAGCAGCAAACTTTTCAGGACAAGACTTTTTGGTTTACTTTTTTGAGAGTACTTTTTTCTCCTCCTTGTAACTTCATCTCTTAGAATTGATGCTGCTTGACACATCTTTCTGAATCACATAAAAATTAAGTAATGCCCTCAGAAGTGGAAAAATCTTGTCAAAGGCAGGATGTTCTGCTGGGTGAGTCCCCAGGGTGACTTAAGACGTTCAGGCTCATTTCCAATATCCACTGCCTGACTTTGGGAAAATAACTTCATTCTCTGCTTCTAAAAAAGAAGCTATTTTGAAAAGGAAAGAATATGCTTAAAAAGGGAAACAAATTATTTGAGCGTGCATCAAGAGTTACCATATTCAATTACATGCATTAAACTTGCATACAATTCTCTTCAAGGTAAAATGTTAGGATTGTAAATTTTTTGATTAGCATTTTCTGCAAGGGAACCTTGCTGTCACCCAAGCTGCTTCTTTTTAGCTGTAGCAGAAGTCCTGAACAAGAACAAAACTGCAGAATTAGAAGAAGCCTGTAGTGTATAGCACTAGGACAGCCTCCTACCAACAATGGTAGATTGAATACTTGTTTAAAAGTAAATATCTTATCCTTCTGCTCTATTTCATCTTAGGTGTAACACATGAAGACTGCATTCTTTTTTTTTTTTTCCCCCAGGAACCCCATCTCGTCTCTTATATTTTTTTTTCACACAGGAATCTACCGCACAGAAAAAGACAAAGGCACATTGTATGACCTGACTTTCAAAGGAGACACAAAACATCAGTTCAAGAAGATTGTTTTATTCCGGCCATTTGGTCCTGTGATGGAAGTGAAAAATGAAAATGTCAACATGGCTGACACCCTTATTAATGTCATTGTGCCACTGGCCAAGAGAGCCAGCAAATTTCGGCAATTCATGCAGAATTTCAGGTGGGTTTCTGCTCCAGTAATGCTTTTTCTTGGAAAGTAAGATGCTCCTTTTACATAACATTTGATTGTGCCACTGAGAAGTCACTTTGGAGATTAAAGAGACTGAAAGGCATTTGGCTGCTTAATGAATTGTGATTAGCAGGAAAAGGAATTATATTCCAGTCATAAGGGTTTTGATTAGCATGTACCTGGTATATGGGTCTCAATATTTCATTGGAGCACACACAGCTGTGGCAACATGAGATTTTCATGCCATTAGTTGCAAAGGAACTTCTGTAAAGCAAAAAGGAATTAGTGCTCTTGGACACTCTGTTAGGCTCTATTAGAGAAAAGAAGAAGGCAATAAGAGGAAAGGAAATGTTTTTTATCTTTTGGGATAGTTACTTTTAAATTTCTTATTTTTTCATGTCTTCATAGAAATGAAGTTTGGAGGGATATCTGTCCAGAAAAGACTATGTGAGCAGCAGATACTGACCCTTACAATGATACTTGTTTTGACTAATTACAGTCATCTAAAAATAGGCTCCTTGTCTAAATCAGCCATCTGATGGATGCTTGTTTTAGAATGGAAAAAATCACCCTCTGCTCATGCTGATCTCTCTATTGATTATAGATGAACTCATGCTGACTAAATTTCATGCATGTGAAGCATGATGTCTAGCATTTGTTCAGATTGGTCCCACCTCTAGGCTAATGGATTGATCTAAAATTAAGGGATTCGCTAAAATTAAATTTTAGTGAATGTTTCCTAACAAAATACCAAAAATCTGAACTTTGGAATATCTCTTACAAAAAAATAAAGGTTAAGAGGTAGGGTATGTATAGGTTTTTTTAAATCCCCCTGCTCATATTGTCCTAAGTGCTAGAGCTATTAACTTCCTGGGGCTGGGTGGCCTATTTTAAGTGTCCTACTATTAATATACAAACACTCCTTACAGAGGTTTTTTCCTAACCTGCCTGAAAGACACTCTTTCATCTCATCTGACAGAGGTAGAGAGCCCCTTTATCAGGACAGGGATCTCTCAGTGCCCTCAGGAATGCCTTGCTGAGTTCACCCTATTCTGCCCTTCCCTGGTGGGTGTAGGTTATTGAAGAAAAATAACTTTTGGGACAAGTCACAGATCTATCTCTGTTCTCTAGGGAAATGGGCATTCAGCAGGATGGGAGAATTCACCTTACTGTAGTTTACTTTGGAAAAGAACAAATGAATGAAGTTAAATCAATACTTGAAAATACTTCCAAGTAAGTACCTAAATATCTGAGGTGTGCTATTCATACATGGTGATCAGACCACGAACTGGAGACTAAACAGCTGTCCAGACTCATAGTTGCACCAACAAGTTCTAAACTGCACTGGAGAAAATGGCTTTCTTTCCTTTTTATCAGATAAAAATAGTATTACCCTGACAGTCCCATATCTTTGGTTTTGTAATGTTGGTTTTCAGAACCACAAAACAGATTTTACTGAATTTACCTCAGTGCAGCTTTTTTTTTTTTTTTTTTTTTTTTTTAATTTTCTTCCCACACTGTTAACTTCATTAGTACTTCTGAAAGTGGCTGTAACTGTTAGGACTGAAGTCTGACTTCCAAAGGCAGATGCAGACATTTTCACTAGGAATGAAATGCTTTTGGTCAGGTCTGGTCTGTGTTTACTCCATAGCTGTATTTGTCAAGGTTATGTGGCAGTATAGCCTCTTGTTATCATGTCCATATGGTAAGAAGACCCTTATATAGATACAGTAATATGACCACAGGTATTTTATATTTATCTACTAAATACACTTTTGTCCACCTAAGCCTGGTTGGGATTTTTCTGAATGCCTGTGATAGGAATGTCAGTATAGGAGTACACAGATCAAGTGCTGAATGCTGAAATAATGGAAATCTCAAGACTCAAATAGGACATTTCTTCCCTCAAACTGCTCTCAGACTGTGATACTACAGATTTCTACATTAATTGTTTCATATTGGGCTCACACCATTTGTATTAGGAGCTGGAAGACAAGGCAAGTTGCTAAATATTTTCCTTCTCCTAGGTCAGCCAACTTCAAGAACTTTACCTTCATCCAGTTAAATGAAGAATTTTCCAGGGGCAAAGGATTAGATGTTGGTGCTCGATTTTGGAAAGGAAACAATGTTGTTCTCTTCTTCTGTGATGTGGACATCTACTTCACATCTGAATTCCTGAACTCCTGTAGATTGAACACACAGCCAGGTACTGCTACTCATGAAATATGTTGTATTTGAACAGATTTTTACCTCTTGCCTTTGAATTGGTAATGAAGCTGCTGTAAATAATTCTTAAAATTTAGAGAACTAATTCAGGCATATGTCATTGCCAGGGAAAAAGGTGTTTTATCCTGTTCTCTTCAGCCAGTATAACCCCAGTATAATTTATGGCCACCATGATTCCATCCCTTCTTTAGAACAGCAGTTGGTAAGTACATCCTTCTCTGAATATCTGCTTTTATTTGGACAAAGCAATTTTTTAAGGTGCATGTGCTCTTGGGTAGCATTTCCATATTCCTTGTGCACTACCATACAGACAAGATTAACTACAGCAATCACCTTACTTTGAGCTCTGCAGTTAAATTTCTCAAGGAATTATTGTTGTACCATTTATTTTAACTCTTGATTGATGTATTATACATGGAATCAAAAAATTTAAATTATGTCTGCTTCTCTGACAGAAAAGATTTTTTAATTAGTGAACAATTCTTCTGTAGCCTGCTGACTGAGAGTCCCTGACCTTGCTCTCCTTTCTTCCTTGCTCTGAGTAGTTCCTTTGCTTGCATCTTGAAAAGCTGACATTTTTAGAAAGCACAGAAATTCAGAATCAGTGAAAATTATTCCCCTACTTACTTGAACAGTCCCAGTGGCTTTTTCCAGCCCGAAGTTCACAAGCAGAGGGTGTTTCTGAAGTGGGTGCCATGTGGTATCAGAGTCAAATGAGATGCTGAGAGCTACCCTTTCTGCTTTTAACCTGACATTAACATAACACAGCCTAATCCACCTCACCTGCTTATCTTTAGTGTGAAAGCAAAGCATTCTTTTAAAAACCATTGCCATAAGGCATACAATTAAAACATGTAATTAAACCCAGGTGACTCTCCTTGATGAGGAGGAAGCTGGTGTGAGGAAGAAGCAGGACCATTCCAGATCAGGGGGTTTATCCATGAGAGCTGATGACACAGCTGATTTTTTTGGGAGGGGGAGATGAAATGAGCATCTGCAAAAACTAGTTTGGGATCAGCCATGAATTTGCATTGGGAAAAATAAAAGGGCACCACATTCAGGGTCTTTGCTGCTGCTTACAGTGAAAGAACTTCTGCTCCCATATAAATATTCCTCTTCCTTCATGCAGATTATTAAAAAAGAAACTGGATTTTGGAGAGACTTTGGTTTTGGGATGACTTGTCAGTACAGATCTGATTTTATCAACATAGGTAAGAAAAATACACTCCAATGCATCTGCTATTTTACTGAAACATAAAAAATTGTGATGAGCTTTCCTTTCCTTGGCCTTGTCTAGGTCTCTAGTTGGCAGCAGTGCTCTGGCTAGATGTTCGTGCTGTTCTGAGGTACCAGAGAGATTACCAGAATTACCTGGAGTTACCAGGGCAACTGGGCTGGTGAAGGGACTCGAGCACAGATCCTGTGAGGAGAGGCTGAGGGAGCTGGGGGTGTTCAGCCTGGAGAAGAGGAGGCTCAGGGGAGACCTCATCGCTCTCTACAACTCCCTGAAAGGAGGTTGGAGCCAGGGGGGGTTGGGCTCCTTTCCCAGGCAACCCTCAGCAAGACAAGAGGGCACAAGAGGTCTCAAGTTGTGCCAGGGGAGGTTTAGGTTGGACATTAGAAAGAATTTCTTTACTGAGAGGGTGATCAAGCATTGGAATGGGCTGCCCAGGGAAGTGGTGGATTCTCCATCCCCGGAGATATTTAAAAAGAGACTGGATGTGGCACTCAGTGCCATGGGCTGGGAGCTGCAGCGGTAGTGGATCAAGGGTTGGACTTGATGATCTCTGAGGTCCCTTCCAACCCATCCAATTCTATGATTTTGTGATTCTAAGCTGAACACAAACAATGCAATTTTGCCAGATATTGAAAGACTTAAAGCTCGGAAACTCGGACACTTTGACGTTGACATGGAGTATGCCTGTTTTATAGGGCTGACCAGAGCCAGAGAACATCTGTAGTGGCATGAATAGCTTTGAGTCTGCTAGTGTGTATTTCTAGTTTTGTTTTGGGTTTTGGTTCTGTCAGGTGGCTTTGATCTGGAGATTAAAGGCTGGGGTGGTGAAGATGTGCACCTGTACCGCAAATACCTTCACAGCAACCTCATCGTGATCCGGACGCCTGTCAGGGGACTCTTCCATCTGTGGCATGAAAAGCAGTGTCCTGATGAGCTGACCCCAGAGCAGTACAAAATGTGCATGCAGTCCAAAGCCATGAATGAAGCTTCTCATGGCCAGCTTGGGATGCTTGTTTTCAAGCAAGAGATTGAAGCACACCTGCACAAACAGAAATTGAGCGGCAAGAAGACATGAAGCCAAAAAGGGAGACAAAAAGCCTCTGTATTGGGCCGTATGGTGTTTTGGGTAAGAGTTGTTAACAAGAAAAGACCAGATAAGACTGAAAGAAATTCCAGCAGGATGGCAGCAAAAGCTAAGGGGAAGTGCTTGTCCTCCCTTCTGTTGTTTGTTTGTTTCTTTCTTTCTTTCTTAATAAGACTTTCAAGTACTCCATTAACCTGCCTGTTCAGCACTTGCTTCTGGGGGGGACTTGATGAGAATGAAGATCATGGAGACAATGAGCATAAATGCCAATGTGTTATTTGCAGTAACAAATGGATGTGCTCTTCCAGTGAAATGTTTGTAAGATGTGTACAGTTATTTAATGGACTGACCCTTTTGTGGGCCAATAACAAGTTATTTTCTACATCTAACCTGACCTATCTAAAAGGGCTATTTTTTAATAATTACAGAGCCCCTGCTCTGAGAAGGAGATCTGATTGTTAGCAATGGTTAAGCTGGAGTGATCAAAAGTCTTTTTTCCCTTAAGGGGCAGGGAGACAGCAGCAGTGCACTAACAGGGTTTGTTCAATTCAGAGACGAAGGCTTCTCAAAAAGTGCTTTCTAAAATTCAGAAAGACCTACCAGTCAAGTGTGATGTTTCAAAACCACTGGAGGGTAGTGTTTGTTCTCTTTTGTGGACAGTGAGCATAAAGCAATGAGCCATGTCTGTATCACATGAATCAGGTGGTGTATTTCTGCTTTGGAATACTCTTAAGTATCTCAAGATATATTTTTAAATGGAGTTGGTTTTGCTTGAAAATTTTTTTGTCACACTTCAGGTTTTCTACTTTTAGCCTTACCAGGAGACCGTATAGCCTTCCAACACTTGGAAAACTCTCTGCAGATTTGTGTTTCTGGTGGATGGTAACTGAGTTCAGATAGCAAAGTATTTTTTTCTATACAACCTGGGTGCTGGAAAGAAAAAGCTTTACCATGCTGAAGAAAAAGAGGTACCTATCAACCTGCAGTACTGATTTAATAGGAGGCTTTAAACTCTGAATGTGAGCTACCAAAATTGATGAACATTTTATGATTTTATACCAAAGTGTTCCTTCAAAACCAAATCTAGAATCTTGCCTAGAGTATAACAAAATATTTTGTAATTAACAAAATAAATTTTTGTGATGGATTAATGCACCCTGGAAATTCTCTTATGATAACTGAACATGCATCCTAAAATTAGTCTCCTTCTTAATAGATTTATTTGCATTTGCCTAAAACTGTTGAAAGCATGAGTTACTGCTCTTATAAAGCATATAACTGCTGTTTATAATTTTAATATACACTAGCCAACAAAAGCCGCATGGGTATATAAATCCTATTTGCCTACCTGAATACTGTTTCTCTTTGTATTGCTGCTTCAGGTTAATTCAAGGCAGTCTGAAACCAGATTCTAATTTGGTTTTTGGCCTGCAAATGCTGGGGGAAGAAATACACAAGAGAGCACTGAATAAAGCACAATTTATCATGCCACCATGTGGTAAGAATAGCTCTTAGAAACCTCTTTTTAAAGCACTGTATGCAGAGAGACCACTGCACACAGACCAGGCTACTTGTAAGTACCTTTTCCCTTGACACCTGTTTGCATGTGTTTGTCTTTTGTTGGATGCAAATGATCTGTATTGTACTTCCCTTGCAAATCACCTGATGTCTAAAACCACTGCAAAAGTACAAACATTATGGAAATTCAGTGTGCTTAAAAAAAACCAACCCAACCCCCAAATACATCACTTACCATAAAAACTTCAGCAATAACTCCAGCAACTTCAGCAATAAGTGTGTCCTCCAATAAGCTTTTTTGTTCCCAGAACACATAATAAATTTTTTATAAAGTGCTTCATTTTCATGGAGGAACTTTACAAATATGGAGAAGACAGGCATGGCTTGGCCAATGCATAAGACAATTATAGTAACTGAGTTGCTCCTGCTCAGGAGGCAGTTCTTCCTACTGTCTCACTTAACCTGAATTTAAAACATGGTTATTATGTATATTATGGAAGTTTAACAGTCATTACTCAAGCCTAATCTAACTGTTTGTGTGATGGTTTTTCCATTATCTTCCCTTAGATTTTCCTAAACCCTCAGCAACCTAATGTAACTTTGAGGTTGGCCAGACTTGTAGGGCAGGGCTAGACCAGATAATCTCTGGAGGTCCCTTAAAATCTATATTAGTCTCTAATTCTAAGCACTGGGCACCTGTAAATTCAACACTTTGTTACTCTGGGTACCTCAGCAAGCATGTCAGCCCTGACAGAATTATTAATTAGTGCCTTTGTGATTCTCTTGCACACTCTTTTCCACAGAAATGCAGTTCCTCCTGCCAGGAATTGTACTGTCTATACAGTTCCTGTTTCTTGGCTGCAGAAGACAGTTTGGCAAGAGCTGAGACTCAACCAAAGATAGAGGATACCAACCCAAAGCCATTGGCCACCTCAGTGATATGCAGGAGTCACAGCAGAAGTCTGGCAGGGCTGCCTTAAAGTTGGAGACTGCACTGATGGGAGAGGTGAAGAACAACATCAGAAAGTGAAGCTGCTGTTAGCTGGGTTTCTGTGAACCACATGGAGCTGCACCAGATCTTCCAGACCAGTAAGGAAAAGGTGAAATCCAAACAGAGCAGCCAATAGAACCATAACTTTTGTCAGGCAGCTCTACACCTTCCTTGTCCCAGAAATAGCTTGTGATCTTTCTCCAAATGGCAAATTACTGGATCTTAATTGGGAGGGAGTAGAGATCACCTTGTGTAGACAGGGAAGCCACATGGGGACTCCTTGCTTTAATTTTTGATGGCTGCTGCATGCTGTATATATATACATGTATGTATATATAGCCATAGGTGCATGGGGTAAAACAATTTGCCTGATCTTTCCAGGTATTGTCATCTCTCCAGCAAGCAATTTTCAGTGTGGCTACTCTTGTAATCCTTGCACAGCATCCCTTGGAGAAAATACAGAGAAGCTCCCCAAAACGTGCCAGCACCCTTGATTCCTGACCACTGCAAGTTGTCCTTGCTCCATATACTTTAAGGTTAATAAATTTTCAGAGCAATAGGAGTTAGATCTTGCCATATGTTCTGGCAAGGGTGCTGGCTTTGCAGTCAGTGCAGGGATTTAAATGTGTAGGTATAAAATTTCATGTTTCTTCCCTCACAGCAGACAAGTGAAGCTGGGACTCTTTTAAAAAACCTGAGGTATGATTATGAAACTAGTGAGCCAACATTTGCAAATAAGTAGTTACAATATAAAGATATGTGAAGCTACTTTTCACTGGTCAGCAGGTCAAACCCTGAGGAGTTCCACCTTAGATTTTAGAGCTAAAATTGATCAAGTCCTGCAGTCGTGTTGTGTCTGTGCTAAATCAGCTGCTCCTTATTCTTGCAAGTTAACACTCTGCCTCTCAAACTGCCTTTTTAAAGGAGACTTTATCCCCTGTCTTTACCAGCCCATGTTTATACAAAACATTTTGTGATTTGTCTCCAGCAGGACAACACCTCTGGGATGTTCTTTACGTGAGAACTGATGCTAACTGGTCTCTAGAATCCCAGAATGACTTTTAATTTTGGCCATATATTTCAAAAGAAATAGTTTATGAAGAGGGAAAGAGGTTTTCTTTTTTCCCCCTAAGAAATAATCTGGTGTCCCTTATGATTTTTGCAGGTTATGTTGAAAATGTCTCTTTGGCATGTGACAGGATGCTTAAGTCATTTGCCCTGTCAGAGTGTTGTCACTTTCAGAATCTCACTTTACATTAAGGCTTTATCTCTAGCAAGTTAAACCTGCTGTAACTGGAGTACAGGTATCCCCTCTTTCCATGTCTGGAACCTCCTATTAGCATAGTTGTAAATTTTAAGACCAGGTGACTACAACAATTTCTTTTGGTCTGTATTCTGCAAAATGCAGATCAACCTAAGACGGAAATTTTTGACTGATTCCTCAAGTTAGGCAGAGGAATTCGACAGAAAGAAGATAACAGGTAAATTTCTGAAACAAGACTGACTCTTGTTCATTAATTGAGGGCTATGTCTCTAAAAAATGATGTCTGCAGATTTGCACCACAACCCTCAGATGTTCACTTTCTCACATGGCACAGCGTAAGAGAATCTCACATTGGACTTTTTTTTGTTACATGGTAAATTAATTTGTTACATGGATTAATTTGGATTAATTTGTTACATGGTTGTGTTGAGCCTCTCCCCCAATATTCTGAATTATGCATTTTAAAAGCAGTGTAACAGGTATGTAGAGAGAACATTACAACAAAAGAACGAATTCTATGATAAAGTTTACACCAGATGCATCTCAGTAATCTGGAAAAAATGCAATAAATAGTTCAACATCAGAAAATAGCATTCTTTAATTCTTTGCTACTGGCAAACACTCTTACACAGACTGTACTAATACTGATATAGGTGCTGCTGCTTACATTTGTTTAGGCTCTGTGCATGTAGTAGTCTTTCCTACAAATTCCTGTATCCCTTCTCCTTTCTCTTTCAAAGGGCCCCTGTGAAATTTAAATATAGGTTATATGAGTGAGGATCTGTATTCAGAGGCTAAAGGAATTTTAAAAATGCACATTTCATGAAAATCCCTCTTCACAGAGAACATCTTTCACTGAAAGGCACTGAGGGTTTGCTTGGATGTTTGGCTTGAACATCCTCAATTCCAAGGGCACAGCATTTTAGAAGATTAAGCTTTGCATTATGTTAATTACTACATCAAGACCAATTCACCTCCCAAGTTGTTTTATGCCCTCAGGAAGTAATGACTTCATTCAGCTGTAGATCTTGATCTCTTTATCACGTGGCACATAACCTTTCCTTCAAGAAAAAAAAAGGCAGCTCAAATACAGAAGTCCCCCAGGAAATCTTCACACTGAAAATAGATGGCAGGGTCTGTCCAACTGATTACTCCATCTCCTCTTTTACTCCACAGTGTAGGGTGCTCCACTGCCCAGGTCCTTTGCAGCTTGCTGAGCTGATGCATCCTTTAAACTCAGTCAATACAACAAGCCCACAACATTTCTTATCCTCCCAGTGCTTTCTTGTAGAGTTTATAAAATAGAGGCACTTATGGCAACCATTGCAGGTAACATCAGCAGCTCTAGTTTGAAGTTGCATCTTTGGGAATACCAGCATGGGGGTTCACTCAAAGAGACAGAAATAATCTGCTTCTTGGTCCTCTTGTCCACATGGGTAAAGCAAAAGCTCCTTTCCCAAGGAAGTGATGGGTTCTTCCTGTTGATACAGGATATGATTAAACAACAGCTTTCAAACAGACCCTGTCTACTACAACATCATGAGATGGACAGCAGTCTCCTTGCCTCTGTTACTACAGAATCACAGAATGTTTAGGTTGGAAGAGACCTCCAAGATCATCCTGTCCAACCTTTGACCAACACCATAATCCAACTATTAAACCATGTCCCTGAAGACCAGGTCCAAAGGCCTATGGTGTGGACTTGCTCATCACACTTTGGGATGGAGCCCAGTGCCTTGGGAAACTCAGGGAAGGACCCTGGCAGACCTGCTTTGAGGTTATAAGGATACCTTGTTCTCTTTCATGCTAAAGGCAAGCAGGATTTTCTGCTTACCCAACTTGCCAGGACTGCACAGCCACAAAGAGAATCCAAAGCAAGAGAAGAGCCCTTGTGATTATGCTCTCACCTTTTCAGCATTTCTCCTAAATGGTAAATAACTCGAGCCCTGTGTGCAGAGGTGTTCTGTGCATTTGAGGGGGAGAGAATCAGGTCTAAGGTATTGGAGATGCCTCTTGAGATGCACCCATCAGGCTGGCATACCCACCTGGAACAGCACACAGGATGCCCAAGAGCAGCTGAAATTGGACCAAGTACCTACTTTAGAACAACTGAACCCTTTCTTTTGAAGTGCCTTGAGGCATTTGAACAAACACTTAATGAAGGCATCGCTATGTGTTCACCTTGTGATAGTCTACAAGGTCAGCCAGTGTTGAATGTTGCAGCTGGTCCACTCCAAGAAAGCTGTAGGAATCACTGGAGGCATCAATGAGGAAGTGTTTGCATCCTTCCACAGAGCGATAGGAAAGCACATAGCCTTTCATTTTCTCACTGACTCGGACCAGAAAACTCCCTGGTGCTCTTTTATTCAGAAGCTCCTCGGCTTTCTTAGAGGTTAGGATACCTGTCCAAAACCAAAGCACAAAACTGAAGGGAGGAAAAGCAGGGCTGTATGGAACAGTTCTCACAAGAAATTTGCTTTACTGCTCTAAAACCAGATTGTGGCACTTCATCCCTGGAATTGTTTTTTTTGCCCAGTCACCCAGGGCTGTTGCTGCTGGTGCTAACATGCCAGCTGTGCTTTATGTTAACTGTACCAGCCCTGATTGAATATGAAAGATAAACATATAGGGCTCCAAAGGACAGTTTCTGTGTTCAGAGAGTGAGTGGCACTGCAGGTGTTACAGGTTGATTACAGGATAGCAGTGCTGTGCCCACAGACCCTGTCAGAGAGCCAGGCAAGTATTGAAAATCCAGTTACAAGAGCAGAACACTATTTTTTTTTTTTTTTTGCTGAAGTGTCAGACTGGAGGGGTTTCCAAAGCAAAGAGGATTGATAAGATTATGCTGACCCATGAGAAATTGGACAGGAAGATGATGGATGATGAGCACATATGGAGGGAAAATCACATGAAGCCAAGGATGAGTGGGATGAGGTGTGCCCAAATTCCTCTCACCCTAGTAGAAACTGTTAGCAGGGTGACTGTGCATCCAGGGATGGCAAAGATATAGGGTATTTTGTAAGGTCTGGCCTCTGTTCCAACACTTTAGCTTGCCTTTTGTCATCATGATAAAGGGATTTAGTCTATGTTCATAGATCTTTAAAATGGATCCCTATCCAAAAGCTCCCAGGCAGCAGCCTTGTTAGCAAAAACAACTCAATTGGGTTGGGACAGAAATACTCAGGGCTCACCATGGAACCAAGGTGCTATCATGTCCATGGTTTTCTGGTAGCCAGCTCGGAGAGGGAATTGCTCCTCTTTGAACCACTTGATGATGCTTTCTTTGGTGGAACTGGAGAGTGTCCTCTGGATCCCCTCTTTCCTGTTAGAACATACCATGGTTTGTGCATCAAGCTCAAATGACAGGTTTTGAGGACTTTGCCTTGTGTTCAGGATATTAAGAGCAGCCTTAAACAGAAGGCTTACAGTAATGTAGCTGTCAGAAATATATCTTTTTCAGCAGACACCTAGAATGGAGCAAGTACACACTTAAGGCTTAGGATGCTCTACTAAATAAACCTGTTGCCCTCCAGGGGTGAACAAACAAACTTCAGCCACAACCTAGGTTGGAATAACCTGGGCTCTTTATGTTTCCCTGTGGGATGTCTCCTCCACAGGAGAAGGAGAGCTAAGCATTCCCATCTCAACCATCTCATACAAGGCAGAAGAATCTCATCCCTTCTTCCCTCCACGAGTGTTTTCTTACCCAACCACTCTCCCATTTGCCAACGGAGGAGGGAGAAGCTTAGGCTTGGGGGGAAGAGGTGGATATTGGAGTGGTCGCTGATCTCTTCCTGTGGCACCCTTGGAAATATCCTCCTGCTTTCCTCTGTTGATGCCCTGTAGTGAGAGCCTCCTGTAGTCATCCCTAGCTTGCTGTGCAAGGGACCTCCTCTTCTCATCTGCTGCCTTGGATTTCTGCACTGGAACAAAAAAGGAGTCCTAGAGGAATGAGCCAGCAGGCAAGTTTTAAACTTGCTGCCCTTTGGCCACATTCCCACTGGATGAGGTGGAAGAAGAATGCACTTCACCTGGTGAAAGCTGCACTCAACCATTTGCCACAATGCCTCCTGTTCTTTGGGGTATCTACTGCTTAACAGAGCCCAGTTTTTATTGCTCCAAGAGGTTAAAAATAAGAGTTCTCTCTGGGCACCAGGTCCCTTTGTACTTAGAGACTACTTGGTTTTGTTTTGGGTGCTGACTCCTGGTTAAGACAGATTTCTACAGAGCCTTTCATATGAGACAGTGAGGTGGGAGGCTGTACGGAATAAAACCTGCTGAAATTACCCCGAATTGATCATTTAAAGGATTGAAAGTGGTGAACATTTTTTGAAACAATTCTGCTGAAACTGTTATGGAAATTTGAGAGCTTGTCTGGTTTGTTTGGGTTTTTTTCCCTGTAAAAGTACCTTAAATGTCTAGATCCAGCTCTTCCTGGAGTCTGTAGGAGTAACCAGCTCTTTGGTCTGTCACAGTTAGGCTTGTTTTTTACTTGCTTTTGCAATAAATTTTTTTTTTTTTAATCAGTAAGAAAAATAAAGCCCCTGTCCTGAAGTGGAAACAATTGGTAGTACACCATTGCCATCTATTGAGCAGCAGAGGAGCAACTGGGAAAATAAATAAAAAAAAAAAAGCACCAGGTTCTCCTTCATGAAGTGTTTGGCAGCAGTGATGGATGCTACTGCAAGTCTCATGCTGTCTGCAGTTTTCCTTCCTTGAATGAATCATTTGGATTCATTACAGCAGGGCTCTGCTTAGGTGGGATCATGCTTGGATGACAGGGAAACCCTTTTCAGTTCATCAAATAGTTTTCTTTGGAAGAGACCTTAAAGATCACCTAATTCCCACCCCCCTGCCATGGGCAGGGACACTTAGTTAGGTCCTGGCACCCATTATCCTTGTCCTCAAGAACAATGGATGCTGCAAAATCCTACAAAAGCCCTACAAAAGGCCAGCTTCTAGTTTAGAATGAGTTATCCTGGCTATACACATTTGGTTCGTATTTGTTTCTTGTTTTAATGTAGTATTTGTAGGCAAAATTTTCCATTTCCCTGCCCAGCTGTAGCCTCAATGCTGTGTGGGCTCAGAAATACCCCTGATAATGCAGTGCTGTATTTCTTGGCTGTACTTGTCACCCACCAAGCAATTATTCAATCCCAGTGTGAGAGGAGAAGGCTTGAGATGACCCCACAGAGCCCTAGTGTTTCACAAGCCCTGTAGGAAAAGGTCATCCTAAGATCTTACAGGATTCCTGCCATTCGGGCTCATTCTCATCCAGTTTCTGCAGTGTCCTCTGGCTCTCTGAGCTGGGGTGGCTCTGTGGTGATGCCCCCCAGGAGGCTGTAGTCTCTTCTCCTGAATTTCTCCTCTGTGTTTCCTTTCCCTGTGAAAGAAACATTATGTTCAGCATTATTTAAAAAAAAAAAAAAAAAGCTAGTTTTAACTCTGATTTTTAGCAGTCTTGAAAGACTGGGAGCTCCATTCTTTACTGTGAATCACTCTGACTTCAACCACATCCAAACCCTCTGTCTTCACTGCAGCTGACATCTGCTTTGTGCCACCTCCAAATTACTAAACCATGCTTGAGGAGCATGGCAACACTGGATAAAATTTGTCCAAGAAGTGAGGACAGCCTTGGGTCAGACAGGTCTCTGAGGCTGATTGGGAATCTAGGATAAGCTCTGAGCCCCACTCAATGTGTTAGTAGCATCCTAGGCTGTCACTCACCTGTTGGAAGCCAGGCTTCCTCAAGTAGCAGTCTGCCAGCATCTGGTGAACATCTCTGGTTTTTCTCTGGGCAGATGAGAAGAGCAATGAGAAATAAATGCAGAGTTAGAATCATTGCTCTTTTTTTGAGTAATAGGTGTTTAATGCAGAAGCATCGAAGTAGCATTTATGTTAACAAAATTTACCAGCCTTCTATGGCAAAAATCGATTTCTTTTTTTTTTTTAAAAATCCCATTAGGCCTAATATGCCACAGGAGGAGAACTCAGGGGTGTCTGGATTGCTGTAAGCAAGCCCAAATTTGCTCAGCAATGCTCCCAAGTGCTGCCAGGGAGCAATCCCTTCCCTCTCTCTAAAGCATGCCCGAGCAGAACCTGCCCTCCCTCCACACCTTTACCTGCCTCCACACCTTTACCTGCCTCTGCTTGTTTGCTTGCTGTGGCTGAGGTGCTGCAAACCTCAGCTTGTCAGACTGACCCAGCTCGCTGCCTGCTTTATGTTTGTTTTGCCCTGCAAACCAGTCTGGCTACCTGGGCAGCATCTTGGGGACACTTGGATTTTGTGCAAACACCCACTCACCCAGCCACCTCCCCACTGGGTTCCCACAGCACAGGGAGTATTAAGTTAACTGTACTGTGCTGCTTACCAAGGATACTTGGCTTGGGTTTATCTCCCCAACCTACTTGGCTAATATTTAATATGAACTTGGCTTTCCAATTTCCCTCTCCTTGCCAGGAAAGGAGGAACCACACAGGTGTGAAGCAGTTTGTGTTCTAAAAGCAGCCTCTCCAGCACACAAAGGACAATGCAAGGTTAAAGGGAAATGGATCTCTGAGGAAGCACTTTAATGAGGGAGGTGAGAAGAAGTCCCTCTCCAGGCCTAAAAAATGCAGCAAGGGTCTGCAGTCTGGATCTCTTTAATAGCAAAAGTCCTAGAAACCCAGGGAAAATTACTGATAATATAACAACAGAAAATAAAACTAAAATGTACAACACCCCCTCTATTTCCATGTGCAAGACAAGGTTTATATTTTTTTTTTCCATGTGCAAGACAAAGTTTAGATTATTTTCTTTTTGGTGGTGCCATCTTTAATGTGGGGGTGGTGGCAGGGATTTTTTTTCTTTCTTTCTTTCTTTCTTTTTGTTTTTTGTTTTTTTTTTTTGGTGAGCAGCTGTATAATAAAAATATACAAATATACACTTATACAAGTTAGTAGCAAAAGGCTGAATGAAAATTTTGCTGAGATTGGACTTCTCTCATTAAATTGGCACAGTGTTGTGTTCAACTTTAGTTGCCTGGGTAGTTAATTTAACTCATCCTTTCCTCAATGGCTTTTTGTAGCAAGGTAAAAGGTAGAAATGTATTTATTGCTGGCGAAAAATAT
Source organism: Heliangelus exortis (assembly GCF_036169615.1). Lineage (NCBI taxonomy): Eukaryota > Metazoa > Chordata > Aves > Apodiformes > Trochilidae > Heliangelus > Heliangelus exortis. Next base: position 4,904,649 of record NC_092425.1, read on the forward strand.
TTCTGCAATGAAACACAACAGGAAAGTGGACACTGTAGCTCCTGCATTTGGAGTTTTCCTATGCTGTCAAGTCTATAAGCTATTTTCTAACTGTTTTGGAAACTAGGAAAAAAAAAAGGAAGAACCTAGAATATGGATGCCAGAGGATGCTGGATCTTCATCCATTTTTATACAAGCAGATTATTTGCTTGAGGGATGTGGCCTTGCATGTACAGGTGGTGGGACAGTCTTGAGTTAAAAGCCATCCCAACCATCCACAGAGCAGGGGACAATACTGTGATAGTTTTTCTTCTGCTAATTTCTATTTACAGCAGGATTTGCTGCACTTCCTAGATCTCACAGCACGTGTTTCTGATCAGTATGGAGAAAAGGGGCTGAACTACCTTTGTGAGCTCCCAGCTTTTCCCTGTTGTAGCAGCAGCAGCAGTAGTTTTGCTTCCATCTTTCTTCTCTTCCTCCACAGTGCTTTTTTTGTTCCCAAGAAGATCTGTTTCACCCAGGACTCCTGGTTGGGGATGCAGAGACTGTGCTACAGAAGAGTCAGTCTCACTGAAATGCAAGAGAGAGAGGACTTATGAACCCAAGGGAATGACTCTCAGCTCTCTGAGCAACTTGCAAAGGAGCTGCTTGTGAGCAGTGCTGTGGTGAAGCAACATTCGTGCAGGCAGCTCTCATATCTCCAGATCAGGTAGGCAGAATAATTAAATTAATGACTTGTGGTGAGTAACTGTCTTCCTGCTGTACCCGGGCAGCTGTGGGTGAATCACTGCAACCCAAACTGGTCACCTGCTGCAACAACAGAATTAGCATTTCCTGTGGTCTGCAGAAGGTGCTGCACAGGAGCCATTTCACGGGAGGTTCATCAGCAAGTGCAAGCCTCAGGCTGGAGCTGCTCTCTGCCATCATTATGCATACTCACAGGAAGCCAACCTTTTCCCCTTGTGCCTGCAAGCTGAGTGTGACAGTGCTAAACACAGCCCCTCCAGAGCAGAATCCATCCTCTGGACCCTTGGAAATGCCTCCTCCTCCTTCATGTCTGCCCAGTGAATCCTCCAGCTGGGAGGTGCTTACCTGTCCTCCTTGCTTTGCTCTCCTGCTAACCTCTTTGCCCTTTGTGCCTGGATCTCTTCACAGATGGCTGCATATGATTTGTCTGAAGGATGCTCCCCCATCACCCAGACCCAGACATCGTTGTCAGCACCGAGCTTCCATGTCACTGACTTCCCATTGGCTGGAAAAGAAGGAACTCGTTAGCAAAATTTGTTGACTCAGCAGCCCCTTATAAGGGCCTGTACCCTGCCTACTGTGCCCTTCCAAAAGCAGCTCTATGCAGGGAAAGCTCTGCTGGGATGCAGCATGCACCTTCCATTTAATTTCTCAGTACTGAAGCCAGATCATTGAAGAAGGCATTTCTGAGTCTAGGGGCAAGGGAAAGGATTCACCACTGCTTCCTTTCTTGCTTTAATTCTTTTCCACTGCCCTCCCCAAAGTGTGTGAGGAGGAATCACCTGCAAACAGAGCACATGGGGGAGAGCTGGGAGAAGAATCTTCTCTTCCTAGCAGCTGGAATGCTGTGTAATCCTGGCAAGGGAACATCAGGTCTAAAGGCACAGTGAGAGCCTCCTGCCCCAGGACAAATGTTCAAGTCTGTGATTGTTTCATAGACAGATTCAGAGACCCCGTTTAGTGGCAAACTGAATGAGATGCATCACCTGGGGGCAAGTAAGCTCTGTCTTCCCAGCTGGGGGTGTTCAGCAATTTGATCAAATACAGAGAGCCTGGGCCAGAGATGAAAACCCCTGCATGGCTGGCTAAAACTGCCCCTTCACAAGTCAGCTTAGTAACAGTTTGGAAATACCATTATGGAATGTCCCAGGGAGAAGAAATTAGTCTAATGAGACATTGCCTCCTATTTCTAGGAAGCAGTTGACTTGGCCAGATACATGGTAGAGGGTGAAATGTCCACCTGGCAGGGACTTACCTTTTTTTGGCAATGGCCTCTTTGCTGGAGCTTTGTCCGCAGCAGCTTCTCTTTCCTTCCACTGTCTTACCTGTTCCTGCCTCATCTTGAAGAAAAGGATCTGCTTCTGCTCCTCACTGAGTTCTGCCAGCAGGTCAGGATCGATGTACATGTCTGATAGTATCTGTTTCAGCATGGCTGCAGGTTTCAGATACACAGGTTTGTGGCAATGATCTCCAGGGATCAGATCCTCTTCCTGGCTCTGACAAGAAAGAGTCCCTCCCCGCCTCAGCCTGGGGCAGGAATGCAGGCGTGCCAGAGTAATTATGCTGCTGTCTTTTTTTTCTTTTTTTAGCCCAGACTTCCTGCACAGGCCAAAAACCTAAGTAGTTTTAAAACTTCCTTTTAAGGTCCCTTGAACCAATAGGTGAGCTCAGCTCCCACGCAGCCCTCTCCTCTGCAGGGAGAGAGATGGTCAGGAGTGCTGGAGTGGGAGGTTGTGTCGATAAACCCAGCTGATAGTGTATCAAAAGAGAGAGGGCTGCCTGTTACAGTCATCAGAGGTGGCTTGGCTGTAGCCAAGCAAACATTCCTGCTGGGCAGGGAGTCAATGAACCCGTGGCTAGACAGCTCCTCCTCCTTCCAGAGGAAAACTTAGATGATCAAAAGCCAAGCCTGCCCTATTTTACCAAAGATGGGGAAGGCTTTTGTCTCTGCTTTTGAGGTGACAGTGTGAATATTGGGGCGCTTCTGCCCATCAAAGGTAGCCTCATGACAAGTCAAAGGAGCAGAAGTAGCTCAGCTGGTTTGAGGGAAGACAGCTTTGATGGTCAGCAGCTGAGGAGCTGAGGCAGCTCCCAGTCTGACACATCTTGCTGAGGTGATGAGCCTGGCATGGGACAACATCCCTGTCTGACAGGAAGAAGCACATGGGGAGAAGGAGCACCCCAGTTCCTGCCCAGGATGCTGGTTTGTGTCTGATGCATACTGGCAAGGTGCTAACACCCACACAGCTCAGCTTTGTCCCCATGGATTTACATTTACAGCAGGAGTTTCACTGAAAAACTCGGAGCGCTCCCGCCACATGAGAAAAAAAGAAATGTGGACTGGATACCTTGAAATCAGATCTTCTCCTTATCTTGTGTTATCATTTTATCTTGATATATTAGGCAGGATCAGAAGGTTGCTTGGCAGTGCTTTCAGTGGCACGGGGAGGCTCACAGCCATGTACAGAATGCTACACCAGAGCACAGGAGGAGCAGGGAACCTGGCAGGACAACACCTGATCCATGTTCCCACCTCTCAACTCCATGCTGGGATCAGGCAGACTGTCCCAAGCATCGCCTCACTTCTGAACATAGCGTGCCCTAAGACTGCTGGAGACAGAGCTGGTTCCCCTTCTCTGTCCCACCAGCTGCTGGTGTGGCTGAGTTGGGGTTGATTACATGGTAGGAAGTGAGAACTGCTGGGAACCCCCATCCCTAAAGGCTGAAGTGCACCTGCTGGTCCCCTGAGACCTGAGGGTCAGCACCGAAACCTGCTGGGAAAGATCCCCCCAAGTTGGCACACATGGGGGATCCTTCACGACTGAGGGAGTGGGGAAAAAAAACCCCCACATTCGCCCCCGTGTTGCTGCTCCAGTGGAGAAGAGGAGCGGAAAGGGAGCTCAGGCAGCCCCGGCGGGGCGGGCAGAGCAGCGACCGCAGCTTCCGTGCCCCTGCGGCCGGGAAACACGGTGGGAAGCAGCCAGCACAGCACCTTCCTGGCGTCACCCATGGGTCCTGTCAAGACCTCTCAGCCAAGAGCCTAGTTATCCAGCTCTGGGACGGCCCTGACCATCGGGCAGCTGCCTACAGGCAGCGGACGGACCTGGGTTTAAGGCAGCAGCCGGCGGTGCCACCGGTGCCACAAACCAACGGGAGGGAGAAGGGAGGAAACGGCCCCGATTTGCTCCACTTCCCCCATTTCCCACTCCCGGAGCCGTCCCAGGGTAGCCGAGAGACAGCCTCGCCTCCTGTTCGACGCCGGGACCCGTAAGAGCCGCAACCGGAGCCGCCGGGACAGAACCCCGGGGAGAGGGGACACCCGCATCCTCCCGCTCGGCCCCAGGCGGAGAGACGCGGCCGTGGCACCGCGAGCAGTCGTGGAAGGGAAGCAGCGACCGCATAGTTCCCGTGCCGCCCAGAGACGAACCCCAAATTCTCCGGATCCAAGAGAACCCCCGCCGGACCGAGCCCCGGCAGGCACCACCCACACCTTCGGCACCGCCTCCGCGCCGCTGCTCCGCACGCCGTCGCCTACTGGCGGACGAAAGCGGCACTGCAGCTCCCGGCTGCCGGTACCGGTGACACCATCGTGGCTGCCGTGCGCGACCCACCGGACCCTCCTGCCCTGACGCCGCAGCGACATCGGGCTCCTCCACCAGGCCGCTTGCTTACGGTGGAATAAAGAGCCAGAAGCCTGTCCCTTGCCAGGGATGGGCTGGGATCGGGCCCAGAGGTCCCCACAGGCTGTCCCGTTGCTCACCCCAATGCCTCCCCCGGGGGATGCCCGCCCCCAAACCACCCCACGACTCCTTATTGGTGCTTTAAGCCTGCACGCTCTGTGCCTCTAGGACGTGATGGCTTCCATCAACCATTACCCCTTGGGGCGGAGGAGGAGGGAGGAGGTGCTGGAGCTCCCGGGGCCATCAGTGACTCCAACCAGCATCTGGAGGAATCCAGAGGTAGGTCCGTGTTACGGTTCTGTTGCCCGAAGTCAAGACACAAACCAACAGAGTGCCAGTTTATGCGGTGCTTTATTCGGGGCCCCGGGAAACCTGAGGACTAGCGTCCCAAATCAGGATTCCAACGATCCCCGTTTTCGGTTCAGCTTTTATACCCTTTTTACAATGAAGCCTTCGTGCGGAATTTCAGTTGCGAAACAGTTACATGCAGATAACAATAGAGAGACATCTACGAACCGCAAATCTCACACTTTTTCAATTTTAAATGTTGTTTTGACTGTCTCCCACCATCAACCCCCCTTACATGCGTAATAACCCTTATCTTCAATGTCAGTTTACTTTTCTTCATGTTCATGCTCGACTAATCCCCTTTGATAAGCTGTTCCCCTCTTCCCAGCGCATTCCTTGTTGATAAACTGTTCCCCTCTTCTCAGCACATTAACACTTTCCTTGTCGGTTTCCTGCTTTTCTGTCCTGCTTGACCAGTCCAAACCTTAGCATAACTACTTCTAAATTTTCACCTCCCCCGCCACCTGCAACAGTTCGAACTAACATTACATTATTTTTTTTTGTTTTGTTTTTTGATCTGCAAAGACCAACCAGCAAGGGTCAGGTGCAAGCATAAACTTTTATTTGACAATTGACACAAGCAAAATGATAGAACCCCCTGTGAAGGTATGGGAGATATGTTGCCAGGCAAAAGAGGGAGAGAGGAAAAGATAGAAGAAAAGAGTGAGAGAAAGAAAGAAACGGGAGAGAAAAGAGCCACAGCAGGGGTTTTCCTTCACATTGTCCCTGCTAAGCCCCAGAGGAGACCACTGAAGACTGAAGAACCACTTCACGGTGGCACGGACCGAGTGCTTTGTCCAGGACTATGAGCAGAAAATGTTGGGCACTGACCTCTGCTTCTGCACCCAAATTTGGGACAGCACCATCCTATGATGCCCCAACCCAAGCTGACCTGTGCTAATGGCACTGCTGCTGTGCCAGGGGCTCCTTTTACTCTTTTGGGATTGCTGGAGAGAGAAATAAAACATGGTCCCTGACCCTCACCCCCACGGGATGCTCACTGCCCTGTGCCTGTGCTGACCCCAACCCAGCCATCTCCCAGGTCCTCCGGGCTCTTCTTGGGGACAGGTCAGTGCTACCCTCAACCCAGCCATCCCCCAGGTCCTCTGGGCTCTTTCTGGGGACAAGTCAGTGCTACCCCACATCCCCTTGGCTGCTTTAAGTGGGAATTGCCACCAGTAGCTTGTAGGATCACAGAATTTCACCCAAACTGCATGCGGGGAGGGGGCCAGCTGGGTGGAGGCAGCAAGGGGTGTCCTCCGTGTCCCTGTGCAGGGGAACAGGGACACGTGGGACAATGTGTGGCAGAGTGAGACCAGCAGGGCTGCGATGTCCTTCCGGGGGATCAGTGGTCACCAGCTTTGCCCAAGGCTAACTCCTCCCTCCCGGCAGCCACCCCTCTGGCAAACATGCTGCCCTCACCCGCCCTTTTTCTTTCCTTTTCTTTCCTCCCCTCTCCTGAACACTGCTGTGGGGCCCCGCATCTCGCTGTGCTCTGCCATCGCCCTTCTGCCTGTCACCCTCCTGCTGTCACCTTCCCAGCACAGAGCAGCTCTGTCTGAGGTGAGACGGGTGCTCTGGGCTGTGCTGTGGGTACCCTGCCCACATTCAGCTGCTCAGGGCTGCAACGCTGTGGGACTTGGGGTGGTGGCTCTGGGGTACTTTGGGGTGCAGCCAGCACCCCTAAACCTACCTTTAGATTTGGGGCTGCTCCCGTAAACCCAGGGACATGGGTTGCTCCTTTGGGGTGATGGGGCAGGGGGAGAGGTGCCTGGCCTGGGTGACACCGGTACCCCAAGGGCACCCTCATCCCTCACTGGTGCATGGGGTGGGTTCCTTCTCCTGCAGAAGGGATCCCTGTCCCCACCAGTGGGCACAGCAGAAGGGCTGGGGTGACCTCTGCTCCCACCATTGGTGGAGTTGCAGCCACTCCCTGGGCAGGCATGGAGTGCCTGCAGTGCCCTGGCCAGCAGCTGCCGTGGGTGGGGGTGGTGAGGGACACCCCCTCTCTGTCCACCCCCTGATCATCCCCTTCCTGTCAGGATGGCCAATCCAGACCCCTACCTGCGTCAGCCCTGCCGCATGGTGCACGGCATCCCCATGGTCAATGCCTTCTCCCGCAACTGGGAGCGCATCGACACCTTCCAAAGCCTCCCTGAGGACATCCTGGTGGTCACCTACCCCAAATCTGGTGAGTGTCCCCAAGCCCACCAGAAGTGGTGGTGACAGCCAGGTGAGTGTGTTACATGTCTGGGACCTGCTGCATGGATGGGGCGGGGGGACACAGCACATTCTGGGCTCTGTGCAGGATATCCTTTTAGCCCCCTCTGTGCTTGGTCCAGGTCTGGAGGGGTTTTCTGGTGTTGAGCCCCCCAGCACCACCCTGACTGCCCCTCACCCCTAGTGGGTTCCTTTCCCCAGGCACCACCTGGGTCTGTGAGATTGTGGACATGATCCTGCAAGGTGGAGACCCCAAGAAGTGCAGACGGGACATTATCAACAGCCGGGTGCCCATGCTGGAGTTCTGTGCACCTGGGGCAATGCCAGCAGGTAATGGTACATGGGGGCTTGGCCACAGGGCACCCCACAGGGGGCTGCTAAGGGCCCCACTGGAGATGTGCTTTGTGGTCCCCCAGGAACAGACCTACTGGCCACCATGTCCTCACCCCGTGTGGTTAAGACCCACCTGCCTGCACATATCCTGCCCAAATCCTTCTGGAAAAACCACTGCAAGGTAACCCCCCTTACCCTTAGCTCTGCTCCAGGGGTGTTGCAGCCTCACTGTTTCCCTGGGACAGTATCCACTGCTGCACCATGAATAGTGTCAGGAGCACTGGGGGCTGGAGCATTCCCTATTTAGGGGGTCCTGGGGCTGCCCCTCTTGCCCCACGGTCCCTCTGCAGATCATCTATGTGGGGCGCAATGCCAAGGACGTGGCTGTCTCCTTCTACCACTTTGACCTGATGAACAAATTCCAGCCACACCCTGGGACGTGGGCCCAGTACCTGGAGGACTTCATGGCCGGCAAAGGTGGGAGAGGGGACATGTGGGTGCATAAGGGGACCCTGTGAGGTGCTGTCACCCACTGACACCCCTTGGCTGCTCTCCCCAAACAGTAGCATATGGCTCCTGGTATGACCATGTCAAGGGCTATTGGGAACGGAGGAAGGATCACCCCATCCTCTACCTCTTCTATGAAGAACTGAAGGAGGTGAAGGACAGGGATGGATGGATGGATGGATGGATGGATGGATGGATGGATGGATGGATGATGGATCAAGGATCAAGGTTTGCACTTGATGATCTCAGAGGTCCTTTCCAACCTGGCTGATTCTGTGTGTGGCTCTGTGATGCAAGGTCTGGGGCAGTGGCAGGAGGGGTGAGTATCTGCCCGTGTCTCACAGGACCTGCGCAGGGAGATTGCCAAGGTGGCTGAGTTCCTGGGGAGGGAGCTTCCAGAGGCAACTCTGGACACCATCACCCAGCACACCTCCTTTGAGGCCATGAGGGACAACCCCACCACCAACTACACCATGGTGCCCTCCCACCTCATGGACCACAGTGTCTCCCCCTTCATGCGCAAAGGTGAGCCACAGCAGGGGGTTCCCAGCACCTTGTCCCCATGGGTCCCTTGCTGAGCTGTGTCTCCTCTGGTCCCAGGCACCATTGGGGACTGGAAGAACCACTTCACGGTGGCACAGAGCGAGCGTTTTGACCAGGACTATCAGCAGAAGATGTTGGGCTCTGACCTCTGCTTCCGCACCCAGATTTGAGACCCCAACACTCCACACACCTCCCCAGCCCACCCACACCGGTTCTGCTCCCTGGCACCAGCTCCAGCACCACCCAACCTCCTTGTGCCTGACCAGCCTCCCCTCTCAGAGGGGCTTTTGCAATAAAGGGTTTGATTTCTGCATTTTTATCCTCAATGTGCACTCACGTCAAAGCTGATGTGTTGCTACAAAGCACTGTGGAGCCTCACCCCACCTTTCTCCATCCCAGAGCTGCCCATTCAGGACATGCACAGGACACACCTGTGTGGCTTTTTTCTATTCCTCAAAAATCTAGTATATAGTATATCGTACGGAGTGTTTTCCAGCATACAACAAATAGAAGGTTTTCACAGCTCCTATCTGTGCATCTGTACCATGGTGAAGGCTCAAACAGGGCACCCAGCACCCACCAACTCCTACCTCAGAAACCCCCCTGCTGATGTCACACTTTAGGTGAGGACGGGACAAGGAATGGTGATGGTCATGTTCCCCCCCCTCCCTTCCTCCTCATTCCATGTGGAAAAGACAAGGTGAGGAGGATGGGGACAAAACCAGCCCCAGAGTGGCCAGGAGATGGGCACACCATGGGAAGCTTGGACCAGTCCTTCCACACAGAAGCAATGAAGCTGGGGGCTGAAAGAGGATTTTGCTGGTGTTTTTTGTGCTGTTCTGCTCCCAGGGACCTGGGAAGCTGGGATGCTGTGCAGGTCAACCACAACCACACCACCCATCAATTACAGCATCAGTCATCAGGAGGTCAGGGGAAAGGATCCCCTCAGCTGCACAATCTCCTACCATGGCCAGAAAATCAGCACATGGTGCAGCCAGGGGACTGAAACAGCATTGCCAGGAGCTGGTGCTTTTGAAATAGCTGTTCTTATGTAACACTCATTTAAATAAAAGGGAACTCTTGGATCACAGCTCACAGAGGATGCTGTCCTCTCCTGCCCATGTTCATCATCTTCTCTTCTGCTTGCTCCATGTGCAACACAACCCTCCCTGCAACCTGGAGGAAATATTCATTGCCTGTAGGCACAGAACATCTCTGAAGTTGCAATTTCTTTCTCAGGAATGGATGAAATAGGGGTTAAAAAAAAATGTCCACAGGCAGTCAACAACTTGTTCCTCTGTAATTAATTCCAAGCCTTTTTTTTCCTCCCTAGATCCCTTGCACACTCATTTGGTGCTGCTTGGATACAAAGCCAAGCCTCCCAGTTCTCCCTGCTTTGCTCCTTAGATATTTCATTTTGTGTGGAAGTGCACCGATTTGGTGTTTTTTTTTCCCCAAAGCATTTTTGGACTGTTAGATGACTCTCTAATGACAACTCTTTCTTCCTCATAATGCGGGCAGCAGTTCTTGTGAAATGTATAGGGGCACCAAACCTTTTTTTCACTATTCTTAATGAGAACCACTTTTCTTTGTATTTATATCTTCTGTCCCCAGGCTCAAAGGCAGCATCTGCTACTGCAGTGCTTGTTAGCAGCTGAGGAGATGCAACACAACCACCTAGGGGAGGCTAAAATACTGTGCCCCAGAAGTTGTGTGTAGTCTCAAACTGCTAAGACCCCGGGAAAGAAACAAGTATTTTGGTTGTGAGGCCAAAAGAGGGATTGCAGAAGTAACTTTGCCCTTAAAAGCACCACCTAGCATATCAGGGTGGATGAGTGCAGCTCCTTTGTAAACAGCCTCATAAAACCAGGACTTTGAATCCCTTGATATGGATGCAGTGCTTCTCTTCCTTGTCGATGCTGGTAATGAAGGACCCTTCCTCCTCATGGCCATGCACAGGTTCCGAAGAGTGGACCAGTGGAAAACAGAAGGGGATTCCTGCTGCCTTAGCAGGAGGTCAGGGAAAGCCCTTGATGATCACAGTAAGAGTGGTCAAGGGTGCTCTCACGTCATACGCAGAGCTCCAGGCACCTGTGTGGATGACATTCAAAGCATTTTATTTTATTTTTTTCTTTTTGGCTTTGCAGAGTGGAAAAGGCCTTACTCTAAGTCACCCCTGTGTCCCTGCATCATTGCAACAGGAGTGAAGAGAGTTCATCAAGTCTTAAACTGAATCAATAAAAACAAGTGAAAGGCTATAAACCTAGCCCGTGGTATTTTCGTCCTACAGCTGCGAGGTAGAGGCATAAAGACTCAATTTGGCTGAGAAAAATAGTAATGGTAAGGCTATTTCGCTAACTTTTGCTGGAGTTCCCATATTAACCCTGGGGATTACATAGGAGCTGATATTTTACTGAGCACTTGCACATGTGCCTGTGCAAAGTTGCTCAATCCCCTCATTTCTTCCTGTACTCAGGGATGAGCCAACCTTGGCATTTTCCTCCTCCAGCCTCCCCCCCCCAAAAATGATAGTCAAGATTTTCAAGTCTGCTTTCAGCCCAGAAGCTGCTTTGTTGCAATAAGTGAAAAAGGAAAAATACAGAGCCATTGGGTGCTTCTCAGAGTAAAAAGCTTTACTTTTCTGCTCTGTCACTGAATTTTTGAGGTGCCAGATGCCATCAAGGAGTAAAGGGGCCATGCAGACCTTAACACCCCTTCAGCAAAGTGGTGAAGGGACCCATATGTGGAAAACACTCCCTTGTATTGCTTAACTTTTGCGTAACTTCCCTTGTCCTCAAAACTCCTGCTGTTATTTAACAGGGCTGGAGGTTGCAGCAGTACTTGGTAATGCTAGATGTGTGGAATATAGACACTTGACACCATCTACTTTCCTCAGCCTCACTTTTCTCTCATTTGCTGGATTTTGTCCTTTAATCTTCTCAAAATACTTATCTTCTCTGCATTAAGAGTAATCTGAGTATGGTATTTAAAAACTAGCCATGAAAACAAGAGAAATTTAACCCTTTGGTTTCCCTAGTAATAGCTCTCATTTGCTACAGTGGAAATAGTTACTGAGGGATTTGAAATTACCTTCCCAAATTAGCTAAATTAGCCCAAAAATGGGTATTAGCCTGAATACAAAGGTCTGTAGAGAGATAACAGTGAAACTCCTGTCTGTAAGGCCAGATTGTTGAAATCTGTTTGCTTGTTTTGTTGGTTGTTGTTTATTGTTGAAACATGCTGCTATAATGTAGTGACATGAGGCAACCAGGTGCCAATAATTGCCAGGTAGTGGGTTTGACCTCATGTTAAGCCCACCTGTGCCTAATTAGGGCAGGCCCCTACTGCGCATGAGCAGGATTAGGGGGCCAATGAAGGCTCACACCTGAGTGGCGCAGCCGGCTAGCGCGCTCATACAGCAAACCCGAGCAACGCTGGGGCCGCGGGTTCGAGCCTCACCCTACTGGAGAAGAGCTCTAGTGGCAACCGAGTTAGTGCGGTGCTGAGACAAAGCTCCAGTGCCGCAATCAGGTTAGCACAGTGCCCTCAGAAGCAGTAAAAAGGTGGCTAAACCAGCGACTGGCTACCCCAGGCGTGAGCCTTTATTGGCCCCCTAATCCTGCTCATGCGCAGTAGAGGCCTGCCCTAATTAGGCACAGGTGGGCTTAACACGAGGTCAAACCCACTACCTGGCAATTATTGGCACCTGGTTGCCTTATGTCACTACACTATAATTACCCTGAACTCTGAGGGCTTAGAATAAATGAGATTAATAGCATGGACAATATTTAAAAAAACAGAGATGAATCTCTAGATTCCTCTATTTTCAAGTCATTAAAAGCTTTCCTAGATATCCAGAATCATGGCCCACATACCCAGCACAGGTAGCATACCAACTTTTGAGAAAACCTGCAAACTAACCACAAGATTTTCTCTTTGTTCCTTTGGATAGTTTATAAACAAGACTATAACTTAACAAACAAATTTGTTTTGTCAGGGATCCCAAAGGAAGCGAAAAAACTTTTTAGCAGGCACCATATATCTGTGCTACAAGATGCAAAGCCCTTGTGAGATGCTGGCTCTGCAGTAACATTACAATATCCCTTAGCATGAGGAAGACCATCTTGCCTATTAAATTACTGGGAGCATAACAAAACAATGAATAATCCCAGAATACATGCCTTGTTGGGACCATTCCATATTGTATTACTTCCTCCTTTTGAAGTGCCCAGGTCAGAGTGTAACTTAATTTAAGCTCCTTCTCCCTGATACCCAACCTCACCAGAGCAGCCCAGGTACAGAGGAGGTGAGCAGCTGAGAAGCCAACCCAGGCAGCAAATTGCCCCTTGCAACTTAGGGCAAGATGCTTACAGACCTCAGAAGCCCCTGACAGGTAAGAGTTCTTTGCTGAAAAGCCTTTGCTCCCCAAATTGTGGTGGATAGAGAATATGCATAGGGTTTTGTTGTTATTTTGGTCCCTGGTGGTTAAGATCTCCTTCCATAGTGCCCTACATTCAGGTGCTGACTTTCCAAGTGACAGACATCTCCACATGTGGGTTTTGCTTTGAGAAGAATTTTTAGGCTATAGGAGGGCCCCAGATCCATGTTTGGACACCTGAAGTGAGCCCACAACACCACCAGGTTGATCCCATCGTGGCCCTGCCAGTTGCAATGAGCCCATTGCATGAAGAGTTGTCTGGTAGCAGTTGGAAATATTATAGTATACAGATAACACAGCTGTGGCAAAAAGATGAAAGGATTAAATTCTTCTTGTGCAAAGGGAATAGCTTGAAGGCAGACCTTTGACAGCAGCAGGGATTGCTTCCAGCCTTGCTAATCAGGGAAAGGAGTTCTCTCAGGGGGAAGCTAATAGGGCAAAGTGAATCACCAAACATCCTTTTTTTTTTATTTTCCCAGACCTGAGACAAAACACGGGTTTTAAGGGTCCCGGCCTTGCAACAGCAAACTTATTTTTGCCAAAAGTACCATCAAACATCACAGAGAGGTGCAGCACTTGCAACTGGAAAGAAAACCAAGCTACCTGGCCTTTAACTCTGCCATGGCCATAAAACCCCCCAGCTCTAAGAAATACCTCCAGCTGTTCCTTTTCCACGTTGCTCTTCTAGGACCTGTGTTCTGTGGGAAGGTGTTGGTAACAGAAGGCAGTCACTGGCTGAATGTGAAGATTGTTCTAGAGGGACTCATCCACCGTGGGCACAGTGTTACTGTCCTGGTACCCAATGCTTCCCTCTTCATCAAACCCAGGGCTGAGGCTGTGGAGCAGTTTGAGGTCTATAACGTGCCCTTCAAGAAAGACACCATTGAGAACCTGATTGAGGGTGTGGTGACACTGTGGGTGAATAACAGGCCGACCACTTGGACTTTCTGGCAGTTTTACAAGGAGCTGGGAAAACTCTCCCAAAACTGGCACCAGATGAACAGGCTCATGTGTGATGCTGTGCTGACCAACCAAGAGCTGATGTCCCACCTGCAGAGCTCTAGCTATGACCTGCTGCTCTCAGACCCAGTGACTCCCTGTGGGGACCTCCTGGCTCTCAAGTTGTCCATCCCATTCCTCTTCTCCCTACGCTTCTCCCCAGCTTCCACGGTGGAGAGGCACTGTGGCAAAATCCCAGCCCCACCATCCTATGCACCTGCAGCCCTGTCCGAGCTCTCTGACTGCATGTCCTTCAGTGAGAGGATAAAAAACATCATCTCCTACCACCTGCAAGACTACGTTTTCCAGAGCTACTGGGGAGAATGGGATATCTACTACAGCAAGATCTTAGGTAAGCTTTCTGCTACTTTTTTTTTACTTCTCATTACACAGCATCCTGCCTCATGACCTTGCAGGGTCACACAAATCACCAAGAAGTTTGTCATTATGCCCTTTGTGGAAAAGAGAATAACCCAGCAGGGTCCATCACTTGCACCCACTCCTCTATCAGGTTTGCCATTGCATTCAGACAGGGATCACTGCTCATCCCACTGGACTGATTTGTGTTTTTTTGACAAAATTATTTTTAATGTGGATGTTGAAACAACTTCCCTGTCACACAGGGCCCTCAGCAAGGGATCTCAGCTCACACATTTTCCCCTCTGATAACTGCTTGCACAGGAAAGAGCAAGGACCAAAGATGTTTTCCTAATCCTGAGTTCCACAATGAGAAAGAGCTAGTAAATTCTGAGCCAGCCCTGCCACACTCAGTAGCAATACTGAAATGCATTGTGGCTTTGTAAAAGAAACTTCACTTACATCACTGGTCATATAAAACCAATGCTCTCTGCACAAAACACCTTTTATTTCAAACATACCCTCTATCCCCGGGCAAGCAGTGAAAGCAACCAGTCTCCCTCTGCAGGCTTTTTTTCTGGGCCATTTTGAGTGAATATGTAGAAAAGCACGTTTTTTTTAAGTATTAATCACACGTGATGGACATCCCTTTTTTATTAACCTCACACTGAGTTAATGAGAAAGAGTACCTGCAAATATTGCAGGGCTCAATTGCCTGCAAATATCTGCATGCTGCAAGACTCCACAAATACACCAAATTGTTGTGGTGTGCACAGCAGATGAGATATCTCAGCTTGGGCTTCTCACAGCCCAAGTGCTTCCATCACCCTCCTTTTTCCTCCTGGAAAGTATATTCTAGGCAACACAGAAGCAGTACCAAAAGCCTTGCACAACAACATTAGGAAACATTGTGTATCAGAGCTGGGCAGAAGCCCAGTAATGATAATTTTTAGCACAGTGAAGAGGACAGATATTATTTCTTAATTGCACATCAGCTGTGTGACCGTAAATAAAACTGCTCAATAGATTTTCTGGTTTAACTTGGAGTGCATAATAGGCACCTAGCGGCAGGCAGGAGGAGATCACAGCATCATCTACCAGCTCTGCCCTCTTGTGTATGCTCTGGAAAAGGCAAGATCCCATGAGGATACCTTTAGTCTGATGCTGGACTCACTTGCTGTGCAGTTTCATCCACATTAAGATGCAACTTTTTAGCTGCAGCCTGTATGACCACCTCAAGTGGTAAAAGGATATTCAGTGGTTTAATAATGGGTGCCCACACAGTGGGGAAACATGATCTCTGCATCCCCAGCTATGCTTCAAAGAGCCAGAAGAATTAAAAAGTCACCCATCCCACCAAACAAGTAACACAGAGACTGCAGTCAGACAGGCAGGAAGATGAACTGCAGGACTCAATCCTCACAGGGCTGAGCTCCCCAGGGCTGACAGCCCTGCCTGCAGAGGCAGCACATCTTTCAGCTCCAGCAAGGTATTTACCACTAGGTAGTGACAGCTGGTCCCAGGCATTTTTTATTTTTTTTTCCCCAGGAAAACAGGCCATTCTCCAGGATGGGATTTCACTCCTTGGTTCCCTGCCCTCTGGAGAAAGGCAGAGTCCTGCATGCCCAAACCAGCATGGGAGAGCTTCTGCTGCTCCTGGTGACAGATGGCCACAAGGACACTGCCACAGAGGGTGGGCTGTGGCAGGGAAGGAGGTGCCAGTGCTGTGGGTGCTGGCTCTGCTGGGCTGGGTGTCTGGGGGCAAGGTATTGGTCTGGCCACTGGCTGAACATGGGCTACATACTCCAGGAGCTTGTGGTCCAGGGCTGCTGCCTGAGTGCTTCCCCATCCTCAAGTCCACACAGCCCTCACCCTTCCAGTTTGAGGTGGTCAAGGTGCCATTTACCAAAACTGAGATTGCTAGCTTTCTGCAAGAAGCTTTCTATTTCTGGTTTTACCAGGAGAGAGTGGCTTTTCCCTCTCTGGGAAAGGTTTTACAAGGCATCTCAACTGGTGTAGCAGCTGAAGACTGTAACCAGAATCATTTGTGATGAAGTCTTGAAGAATCAGGCACTGCTGGAGAGACTGGGAGCATCTACCTTCAATGTCCTTTTGGCAGACCCACTGTCACCCTGTGGGGAGCTCTTTGCTGAGAAGCTGGGTGTGCAACATCTGCTTCTCCATGGGCAACACACTGGAGAGGCTCTGTGGGGCACTCCCAGCACCTCCTTCCTAGGTACCAGCCACCCTAAGCATCCTAACAGATAGGATTTCCTTCTGGGGAAAGCTAAAAAACATCTTCTCGTACATCCTGCAGGATATCATTGCCTCCTCTGGGGAAGCTGGGGTCAATACTACAGTGGTGGTTTTGGTAAGGATGCTCTTATTTCCAGAAATTGTATCTGCTGTACACACAAGGGTAAAAAAATTAGAGGCTGTGACACAAATTAGGAGCAAGACAGCCCTGAACTCACCCTCCTTCTTCCAAAGTTCCCGTGTCAAGTCAAACAACCCAGACAAGTACAAACATTACCTGTTAATCCTTACCTGCAACACTTGTACAGCTGAATCTGTACTGATACTTCCAGGGTATTCCACTTATTACACAGCTCATTAGTCATATTCACAGATGAATCATTACAAACACTAGGAACAGCAAAATAACACTATCTACTAACCAAACACTAGTACTGAATTAAAGTTGCTGATGTAGAAATAAAAAACGGATTTGGAAAGCTTTACAAAAATACTACCTTTTCCCCATGGTCCCTTCTTGCTGCAAGCTTATCTCAAAATTAGAGATAATGGCCTCCTCTGGTCTTTTAAAGACTTGGGAGAGTAGCTGAGCCCCATTTTACACTCATAAAAGCCTCCAAAGCAGAGACAGGGCTGTTCATTTATCTGAAAGTGTCTGAAAGAAATTTAGAAGATATGCTACTTATTTATAGCTTTTTTTCTTTTTAAAATAATAGTTGCATAATTATTTCCACATCTTCCCTCTAAGTGATTATTGTAATGCTTAAAAGGAAACAGGGCAAACACACAGGCATTGCTGGTGGACAGATAAAATAGATATTATTTCAATATGAGACTCTTAAGTGTTTCAGCTTGTATTTCACTAGCAGGCTATGATACTGCTAAGA
The DNA here is from genome assembly GCF_036169615.1 of Heliangelus exortis. Lineage (NCBI taxonomy): Eukaryota > Metazoa > Chordata > Aves > Apodiformes > Trochilidae > Heliangelus > Heliangelus exortis. The sequence continues at coordinate 4,921,943 of NC_092425.1, forward strand.
GAGCTAAGTTATGAAGATATCCTACTATTACTGTACCTATCTCTGTGTTGACTTGAGTTGCTTTTCATGTTTGACAGAAACTAGAAAATCTTGTGCTGGCAGAAGCATGGCTTGCTGATCTCCTCTTGTGTAAGCCCCAGAGCTGCTCAGATCTGATGCTGCCTTTTTGTTGTTAAATGTGAGGTTTAGCATTTAAGGCTCTGGGTGCAATATCTGTTTTGTTAGCTTAGCTGTTCTCTGCCCTGACTGTGGTGTGCTTTGATCTGGAGTGTGTCCAGTCCTGAAGGGGGTGTGAAAGGAAGGGGCAAACACCTCACAGAAATGGGGTGATGTCCCAGCTCCTGCAGGGAGCTCCTGCTCTTTCTCCTTGGAAAATCTTCGTCAGGGCTCTTACTGTTGTAGCTCCTTTCCTAGAGCTGTCAAAGCTTTTTCAGGTGATGAGGTTGAAGAATTAATGAAAGACTGCTTGCTCCACTGTCAGTCTAGTGAGGGGAGGTCATGTGGTGAGAAGACAGAATCAGAGCATCCTCTGGACTCGTTGTGAATCACTGCAGGGAATTTTGCAGCTAGTAAATGAGAAGATAAAAAGATGTAACCAGCTTTACAGGTAGATTGGTTCTTTCAGGGCAAAGAAGCAGCTCTAGGCTGTAGTCAAGTGAGTGAGGTTCATCTTGTAGCTGTCAATTGTCCCATGGGCTGTTCATGTGCTTTCCCTAGCCTGAGGTCCTGCTTGGAACAGGAATGGGTATCTTCACCTTGAAAATTTGGTATGAGGGTATACTGATTTTGGTTGGAATCATGTTATTTTTCTTCATAGTATCTTGCATGGGGCTATATTTTGAATTTGTGCTGAAAACAGCATTGATAACATAGGGATGTCTTCCTTCCTTAGAGCTGAGCAGTGCTGACACAGCATCAAAGCCTTTTCTGCTTCTTACACTGCTCCTCCCAGCAAGCAGGCTGGTGATGAGCTGAGAGGGAACCCAGCTGAGGGATATTTCACACCATGTGATGCTCTATTCAGCCAGAAAAGCTGCAGTAGGGAGGGGGGTGAAGGGGAGCTTGCCAGGGCTGCTGCTGCTCAGTGCTTGGCTGGTGGTGAGCAATTCTTCTTTTTCCATTACCTGTTTTTCTTCGGTTTATTTTTTTGACTTTTGTTTGCTAAGCTTTCTCTATCTCAAGCTATGAGTTTTCTAACTTTTGCTCTTCCTTTTCCCCTATTTCTGTGGGGGTGTGAGAGGCTCTGTGGCACTTATTTGCCTATCAAGACTGAACTACAACAGAGGGAAAGGGCTTCTGGTCCTCACGTGCAAAATGCACTTTGTGGTAGACAGAAACAGGAGCTGCTCTCACTTTCAGACAGAGGAGACTCCAGAACAGGATTTGCTTCTTGCCCAGTCCTCCCATGAGTCATGTTTGGTGTTCTGAGGTTTCACCTTGCCAAACTGGCACTGAGTGCATCTCCCTTTTATTGGCTGGCTCTGAAATGTTTGCACACCGGAGCAGCAAACTGCTCCCAGCTCAGTCAGAACACGATTGTACTTTGGCTGCTGCAATGATGGGGCCAAGGTTCCCCTGGCTCCTCTGGGCCTGTGCATGCTGCTGGAGCACTGGCTTCTGTGGGAAGGTGGTGGTCTGGCCCACAGATGCAAGTCACTGGATCAATGTGAAAGTGCTGCTGGAAGAGCTTGTTCTCCGGGGTCATGAAGTGTCTGTGCTGGTGCCTTCAAGCAATCTGCTCATCAACTATACAGACAAATCCTCCCCCTTCACTTTTGAGGTACTGGAAGTTCCCTTTACTGAGAAGACCCTGGATGATATGATGGAGAATTTCCTCAATTTCTGGATAAATGAGATCTCTACTGCCTACCCCTGGGACATCATGTGGAAGATGATAGAGGACCTGAAGTGCTTTACCAAATTGTCAAAACAGACCTGTGACACCTTGGTGATGAATCCTCAGCTGATAGAAAAGCTGCAGCAGGCCAAGTTTGATGTTCTGATTGCTGATCCCCTGTCTGTAGGTGGGGAGCTGGTAGCAGAAATCCTGGCAATCCCTTTTGTCTACAGCTTCCGCTTCTCTAACGGGAACACGGTAGAGCGGCTGTGTGGTGGGCTCCCATCCCCACCTTCTTACGTGCCTGCTAGCACCAGGGGGCTGACAGACCAGATGTCCTTTGGCGAAAGACTGCAGAACTTTCTATTTTACTTGTATTCGGATTTATTTTTCCTGAAGTTCTGGCGAGATGAGTTGGATGGGTACTATAGTGATGTCTTAGGTAAGGTTGAGCCTTCAGCCGCCATTGAGCGGTTTCTCCTCTTGCACAGGTTGTGTGTTCTGAATGTCTTGGGAGCTCAGTGCTGTTGTCTCAAAAATACTCTTTCTCAAAGGTCAGGAGAGGTAGTTAACCCTGCTCTGGTCATATGGAGGCTGTGATTTCCCTTTTAGGTCTGGTGCAGACAGCAGTGCAGGTTTACTTGAGTTCTTCTGGAGGATCTTCAGAGCACATAGTTCTCATTCCTGTCAGTGATGATGCTGGGGGTGAGCTGCTGAAATTTTTTCTCCCAAGCAAATACAACTCAGGCCTTATTCAAGGTCTAACTGAGATATTTTATAGTCCAATGGATTTTGAATCTTGTACAGAATATGTTTAGGCAGATAACAAGTGAACAGCAAGAACAAGGGCACCTATTCTGCTGCCCTCCAATCTCTTCCTGCATTTCCCAAGAATGCCTCTGTGCTCTGCAAATAAGTCCCTTTTTCCTAGACTGAATATTTTTTTTTTAAATACTACATAAGATTTAATTATGCCTTTGCAGGCTTAATTTTCACTCTAGTAACTTTGTAAATGATTCATTGTTCTTTGCATAAGATGAAAAAATGACTGGTGTAAATTGTAACACTGGTCAAGTAGTATAAGAATATGCTTATATTTTATACTGATCATTTTTATACTGATGCTTTTTTTTTTCATTCGTGCTTGCATTAAGCTGTCTTTGTAGAGTCATTTATCAACACTTCTAAAACCTTTGCTCCTCAGCTCCACTTGGAGGGGAAAATACTGCAAAACAACTTATACTTTGTACCTGAAAATATATATTTTTTCAAATGGGAAGCTAAAAAACAGTTTTACCCATGGGATTTTTTCCTATAGTTGGATTTTGCATAAAATTAGATTCAAAGCTTCTATGGATTTGGCCAAATTTTCCCAGTTTGTGTCAGAAGGAGCTGACCAGGTCTCCAAGAGAACTAGGGATGGCTGTACCCACCTTTTACTGTAGTCAAGTATTACTTTACTATTAGTGTAAAGTAGTACTTGACTACAGTAAAAGGTGGGTACAGCCATATCAACTCTGCATATCATTCTCCAGCAATAGCTATAAACACTGAGTGTAATCAGTCCTAGAAGCAGGCACTGACTGAAAAATATACTGTTGATTTCAGAAAGTGTAGTTACTTAAAAGAGAGTAAAAATGAAATTATTTCTGTCTTGGCTCAAACCAGGACACAAGCACAGGTAATGAAGTCTTTCAGCAGAGGAAAAAACTGCACTTCTGTATCACAGAAACTAAAGGCATCCTACTTATTCTTGTACTGCTCTAAACTAATCCTTGAGTCTCAAAATCCCTTTGAAGATCACATTGCCTTGTTCATGGCAGCCTGCCAAGGCTGAACACAGGACAGGGCAAGAACTAAATCTGGGTTTGTCCATGTTTTCACTTATTGCATGATCTGATAGAATACACGACTGGGAGTGCCAGAAGACAAAGGTAAGGCTCTTATTTCAAAACCTTCAAAGAAGACTGTGCCTGCGTGTGTTGTAAATCTCTTGTACCTTGCCCATAGGAAGGCCCACAACCCTGTGTGAGACAATGGGGAAAGCAGAGATTTGGTTAATCAGAACATACTGGGATTTTGAATTTCCACGCCCTTTCCTGCCCAACTTTGAATTCGTTGGAGGACTTCACTGCAAACCTGCAAAGCCCTTACCAAAGGTATAGTTTAGGCTGTTGTTCAGTCTGGAGAAGAGGAGGCTCAGGGGAGACCTCATCACTCTCTACAACTCCCTGAAAGGAGGTTGGAGCCAGGTTGGTTGTAGCAGCTGTCAGTAAGACAAGACATGGGCTTAAGCTCTGCCAGGGGAGGTTGAGGTTGGATATTAGGAAGAAATTCTTTCCAGAGAGGGTGATCAGACATTGGAATGGGCTGCCCAGGGAGGGGGTGGATTCTCCACCTCTGGAGGTTTTTAAGAAGAGACTGAATGTGGCACTCAGTGCCATGGTCTGGGAACCATGGGGGGAGTGGATCAAGGGTTGGACTTGATGATCTCAGAGGTCCTTTCCAACCCAAATGATTCTGTGATTCTGTGATTCTGTATCCCAACCTCGTTCTGCCACAGGATGGTCGTTTGTCCAGCAGAACAGAAAATGTTTCTCTCCTTGATTATCCATGCCAGCCATGTCCACAGAAAGCTTATTCTTAAGGAGGATGCTCTGCTGCAGGAGAACAGCATGGAGTTGGTTAGCAATTGGTCTGTAACTGTGCAGGGTTTACAGCCTGAGAGCTGTATTTACAGCCTGCTGTCTTAAAAGAGGATAGCTGAGGCCAGCAGGAAGGAATACACTGCTTGTTTTAGGAAAAATAGGTGCTACCTCAGAGTAGGTAAGTGTAAGGTAGAATTCTAAGATACAGCCTTACAGTACTGAAATTCCTCACACAAAAAGGCACTGCAAAGAGACAAATTCTTTAGACAAAATGGAGTCAGGACTTGCAGAAAAAGATGAATGATAAAAAATTTTTCTATTGTTGCTTAGCTCAAGACATCCTAAATGAAATAAAATACTCAGCAATTCTAACCTGTATGTGAGTGGCAATATTTAGGTGGAATTTGAAATTCCCAGCTACTGATGTAGGCAACACGACCAAGCTCTGGTCTAGATTATTACTCCTGTAGGAGCCTTAGAGGAGGTATTTTCAGTGCAAGTTGTCCCCTAAAAGAAACATTTGAACCCTCTTCCCACTCCCCTATAGCAGGGGATGAGCTGGGGGACATTGACAACTCTTCTCTTTTGGATACTACTACTCCATTTCACATGACACTAACTAAAAAGAAAGGGACAGGGTCTGATTTGTAGAAAATTTGTTTGGCAACAGGTGCTGTATTGCAAGAAGTAAAGACCCAGATGACTAACAAGGGACAGCAGCGACTCAGTGAATCTCTCATCAGGATGCTGCAAATCCCCATCAGTTTCCAGCATTGTCCCTTCCTGCAGGGGAAATGCAAAGTACTTATTCCAGGAAAATCCAGAACTGTGACTCACTATGCTAGGAACGGTGTTAGAGAAGGGTGTTACCTCTCTGAGAATTGAATTTGTTCAATTCTCGTTCAAAGAGAGGTGTTCTGACTGCTTGACTTGCTTTCAAAAAGATAAAATTTTTGTCACCTGTCTGTGTCCTGCTCCTTCTTGGGGAGAAACTGCCCATTTTGCACAGGGCCAGGTCTGTCTTTGTAATGCCCTTCTGTCAGCAGAGGTGCTCATACACCACCATCATCTCTCTGCTAAGCTAAAATGGTCGTGCTCTTTGTTCACAGAAATCTGTGTAATCTGCAGTGTGTAATAACTCCTGGTATGTTTTTTGTGTCCCCTAGGAAATGGAAGAATTTGTTCAGAGCTCAGGGAAACATGGCATTGTGGTATTCTCTCTTGGGTCAATGGTCTACAACCTAAGTGATGAAAAAAGCAACATGATTGCCAAAGCCCTCAGCCAGCTTCCACAAAAGGTGAATTTCCTTTCAGGTCTAAACCAACTTAACTTGGTTTTTTTTTTTTTGGCATTCCTTTTGCTTTTGGCAGGCCTGTTACATGGAATTTATCTCCATCTGTTGCGGCGAGCCTTTCTCTGGGGGACTCAGCTCTTCTCCGGAGATCTCTTGCCATCCCTCTCCTCAGGCGTCTTCATCTCTTGTCTTCCGCCTCTGCTTCTGGGAGCATGCCTTTTATTTTGCCCTTCAGCCCCGCCCATTTCCGGCTGGGCAGGCCCTAATTATTGGGCACAGCTGGGCCTAAGCTCCCAGTTCATTATCAGCGACACCTGGTGACTTGTGGCTCTCACTACATTTCCCCCCTTTTTGTTGTTTGTTGAAAAATAGACTTATTTTTTCAATAATTTACAATTAATTCACAATATTAATAATTGAACATTTCATTTAAACATTTCATTATTTTTCAACATTTTTAACATTTCATTTTCAATAATTTAACATTTCATTTAAACATTTCATTATTTTTCAACATTTTTAACATTTCATTTTCAATAATTTAACATTTCATTTAAACATTTCATTATTTTTCAACATTTTTTCGCCTATTTTTTGAGGAGGGAAAATTCGGGCTCTTTAGCCTCTGTTAGCAGGAGATGAGGTCTTAAAATACCAGCTCAGTTTTCGCTGGTACTCACCACCTCGGAATGCCTGGCCATGCAGAGGCTTCTCCGAGCATTCAGCGCACCAGTCTTATCGCGTGTCCCTAGGGCCCCGTTTCAGGACCGCGTCGCGTGTCCCTGGGGGCTCCGTTTCAGGACCGCGTCGCGTGTCCCTGGGAGGCTCCGTTTCAGGACTGCACTATCGCGTGTCCCTGGGAGACTCCGTTTCAGGACCGCACTGACTTGATGCGCACTCAGAGCTCCGCTTCAGCTTCAGCATTCCTTGGGTTTGAGTTCCGCGCGCCAACTCGCTGCGCCTTTTGCGCCTCACTCTTCTCTCCTGCCTGGCTCGCCATTCCGGGCTGTTGTATCTTGCCGTGCTGGGCTTCTATTCCGAGCTCTACATGCCGCCTACAGCATTTAAGCCTGGCCTTGTGGAGCTTTTCCCGTGGTTGCGTTTTTGGAGCTCTTTATAGAGCGTCCCGCACCACCGTAGTAGCTCCATCTGACGTGGTTGCGTATTTCGAAGCTCTTTATATCGCCTTCCGCATTTAAGCCAGGCTTTGAAGAGCTTCCCGCAACGAACGTGGTCGTGTAGAGCTTCTTATATTACCTCAGCATTCACGGCTGCTATTGTTGCCCGCATTCTCCAACAGTTGTTGCGGCAAGCCTTTCTCTGGGGGAACTCGGCTCTTCTCCAGAGATCTCTTGCCATCCCTCTCCTCAGGCATCTTCATCTCTTGTCTTCCGACTCTGCTTCTGGGAGCATGCCTTTTATTTTGCCCTTCAGCCCCGCCCATTTCCGGCTGGGCAGGCCCTAATTATTGGGCACAGCTGGGCCTAAGCTCCCAGTTCATTATCAGCGACACCTGGTGACTTGTGGCTCTCACTACATCCATCTCTGCTGGATGTGCCACAGCCATGAAGCTGGGCTCTGCAGAGTCAGGCTGAGTCATCTCTTGGGGAATTCTGGCATTTCCCCTTCTCTAAACTGAATGACAGAGAAGTGTGTCCATAGGTCAAAATATAAATTGCACTCCATGCAATTTTTATAGTAAGCACATAATAACTAATGAAAGAGCCAAAGGGGAGCCCAATCTAACTGAATTACTGGGAAAAGGTACACAGGGATGAGATAAAGGCCTACATTTAATGTAATAATACAGAATGGCATGTCACATGCACAATGTTTATCTTATTCCTCATTTGTTCAAGGTCTTCTGGAGGTACAAAGGAAAAAAACCAGAAGCTCTGGGCTCCAACACCAGGATTTACGACTGGATACCCCAAAATGACCTACTTGGTGAGATGATTCTATCTGGGATGTATTGTGCCCTTTCAAAAAATGACTTCTTTTTGAATTTTTCCACTAAAATATCAGGCAAAAGAACCATGTAACACTTGTTGCTCAATTAGTTTCACAGCTTAAGTAGCAGAGATTTCCTCTTGGATTCTTTTTTTTTTCTTCTTGGTTTGCTTTTGACTTTAAGGTCAGTCATGTATAGGAGATTATAGGAGAACCATGGAAAATACAGCCAGGCGATGAAGGGCATAGCGAGCAGTGGCTCAAGAAGGCATCAATTTGAGCTTAACTATAAGATGGATCTCTAAAGCAAAAGCTTCTGTCTTACCAAGCTTGGTGGCAATTTTCTAGAAGGGCTAAGGAGCCTTGCAGCAGAAGAAAATATCAAGCAGCCATGTACTCTGGAGCTGGATTGGGCTTCTGCAGTTAATCTCCAAGGTCCATGCTTAAAAATGCCTGACCTAAGCAAGGCTGCAGAAAGGGGATGTTGTAATGTGGGGACATGTAAAAAAATACAACTGTAAAGCAGCAGGAGGGGTAAAAACTGAAATAACTCTGGGGTTGTCTGGAGGAACATGTTGACACATTGCATTAAAATAAGTATGAATGTGTGAAAGCTGAATGTCCAAGCTCTGATGCTGACCCAGAGGTCAGGGCTGTTCTCTAGCAGTGCATTTGCCCAAGTAGTTTGCAGTGCTCATCCCACTGAATACCACAGCTGTTCTTCCATGTGCTTCTCCTTCCCTTTTCCAGGCCATCCCTTGGCAAAGGCCTTTATTACTCACGGTGGGACCAATGGGATCTATGAAGCTATCTACCATGGGATCCCAATGGTTGGGATTCCCATATTTGCAGACCAGCATGACAACCTTGCTCACATGAGGGCAAAGGGAGCTGCAGTTGAGTTGGATTTCAGCACACTGAAGACCCAGGACCTGGTTGATGCACTGAATGAAGTAATTTACAATTCCACGTGAGTTTTTTTTTTTTCTTGCCTTACAGTAGAATGAGGTTATTAAAATCTTGGGCTGCTGATATGAGAAATTCTGCTGGCTCTTCTGGGGACGAGAAGTAATAAGTAGCTGGAGTTTGGGTTTCACCTGGAAAACACCTTTAGTTTCTGAGAACTGGTATTTCTCAGAAAGGAGAAATCAGTGATTTTATTTTCCTTATATTGGATTTTATGATCCCTTTTAGGAAAGTAAGCCCAGACCAGCTCCTGAGACAGTTTTCTGCTCACCCTCTCCTCGTTCTCTGATAGTAGAAATCCTCTGGAAGCTCTGGGTGAGAGTTATATTACCAAGATCCTTATGTTATTGTTCCTGTCAGTCAGGATATAGAGGGTAAGGAAGCCTGGTAGCTTTCCTGCCTTTGGCAACAACTCTTCTCAAATGTGAAGGACTGGTACCCCTTCAAGTCAGAACCTGCAAATTCCCAAAGAAAATGGACCAACATATATGGAGCTGTTCAGTGTGAGGAAATGAGCCATGTTGGAGCTGAACTGGAACAACCTGGATGACAATCAGGGATCCAAAGACCTGGACCCTGCAAGTGCCCCCCTGCCAACTTTCCCTTTGGTTTTACTGCTGAGTTATTTATCCACATGTCCCTTTAGTCAGCTCTCTCAGCTTCTTGGGCACCTCCAGCCTACTCACTGGGAGGAGCAATATAAGGAGCAGAAAAGGTCTTGATGCTGTGTAAGCACTGCTCAGCTACAATGAAAACATTCCTGTGTTACCAACATTATTTCCAAATCCCAAACATAGCCCCATACTAGCTACTATGAAAAAAAAAAAAATCAACTCTATCCCAGCCCAAACCAGCACACTCTGATATTCTGGAACAGAAAATGCTGCAAATATTTCCTCGTTGCCACGTTTTTGGAAGGAGTCTCTGAAGTAACTTTGAATAACATTTCTTGGCAGAAGATTGGCTTTCTGTTTATAACCCAGTTCTTTGCAAGTAGCAGTAAATTCAGCCACTTTCAAATATATTTAAAGAACATTGATGAAAGTAAAAGCAGGGCTACCTATCCTCCTCAGAAGGACTGCCAGGTGCTGAATGGAATCAGTGACAAAACTCCTTGGTTTCTTCTTGTTTTCCCAGCTATAAGGAAAATGTTTTGAAATTATCCAAGATACACCACGACCAGCCACTTAAACCTCTGGACAGAGCAGTCTTCTGGATTGAATTTGTCATGCGTCACAAAGGAGCAAAGCACTTGAGACCAGCTGCTCACAATCTCACCTGGTACCAGTACCACTGCCTGGATGTTCTGGCATTCTTGTTCACCTGTACAGCCATTGCTGTGTTCCTTCTTGTCAAGTGCTGCTTGTTTTGCTGTAGATGTGGCAGGCGTGCAAAGACAAAAAAAGAATAGACATCTTGTTCCCATCAGCACTTTTTCTTTCCCTAGGCTGATTCTGCAAGTTGTTTATACGTATTCCTTGGTGAATAAAATTATTAGGATATTAAGCTGTGTGGAGGATTGGTTACGTGACAAGGGCCACGTAGACATGTTGCAGATGGCTGAAGAAGTTCTTGGGAAACATCAAACTCAGCTAGTCTGATCTGCTGATGTTGCATGAATATTGCTAACTATCCCTTTGTATGGGCACTATATCCTTGACTGTAGCCATTATACAACAATAGGATGCTTGTGGTTAGCTGAATATGCAAGATAAAGACGTGAGAAACCAGAAATCAAAGGTGGAGCTGACCTATTAAAGTATTATCCAATAGAATAGTTAGATTACAGAATATGTATTAGCTTATTAAAGAACTGCATAAATATAGTGTGTTATAATCAATAAATCGAAGCTTGCTGATAACTCATATTTGAGTGTCCGAGTCTTCCCTTGCTGCAACAAATGGCGCCTCAACAGGGACCTCATCGGAGTGAGTGTTGCACGGAGTGGTGCACATTTGGTGATAAGTTATGGAATGCTAGTTTGGAGGATGATAAGGTTACTAAAAAGCTGGGAAAACCATGGAGAACAGTTATAAATGCACTGAAACAGCACCAGGTGGAACAAAAAGCAGCACAAGCTGCTGCGGCACGCCTTGGAGCTGTGGGGGCTGTAAATAAAGCAGAAACAAGTTCCCCTTATCCAATGCCGCCAGCCACTAATACAGATTTCTGTATTTTCCGTATTGTTTGTATTATTTCTGTATTTCAACTACTAATATTGATGGCAAAATAGCTCCCTCCTCCTGTTCGCCCTCTGCGCCCTCTCCTTCATCTCCTACTCCCAAAACTGAATCGGGTTCACCCTGGGAGAAATCATTTTGGGTAGAAAATAAGGTGAAAGTCCCGAAAGAGAAAGATGAAATGGAACAGTTTATATTTGAAAGACCTAAGATGTGGAAAGAAATTGCTGATCAGGCGCTAGCAGAAGGCGAACAGGAGGCTCCCAATTCATTGCTGGAAGCTTTCCTGGTAGTGTATACTCCGACTCCTGGAGGTCTGACTGCTGATATTACTACCTTGGATTGGAAACTATGATCTCAATTGCGTGCTACTGTTAGTGAATCAGGCATTCAGGGTGAGCCAACTCGACAAATGTTATATTTGGGGTGGAAATATTCTTTTGCCATCTGACATTAAAAGTGTGATGCGCCTTATTCTTACCCAACATCAACAGTTGTTGTTTAATGCTCATTGGCATACTGTTTGTCAAGAATCAGTGGCGGCAATCAGACAACCAGGTGTTCCACTATATGGGGTAACCCTTGAAGAATTACTTGGTCTAGGTGCTTTTATGCGAATAGAAGCTCAAGCTATGCTGGGGCCAGATAAATTAAGGGAATCCATGCATTTGGCCAGACGAGCACTTACCAAAATAAAAGCTCCCAGGGGAACTCCCTCTTATATGGGAAGCAAGCAGGGGCGAGACGAGCCGTTTGGGTCATTTATAGATAGGGTGGCGAATACAATTCAAGCAGCCGTAGTTCCAGAGCATTTGCACGGGACTACATTAAAGGAATGTGCAATTCAAAATGGCAATGTCACAGCTCGTTATGTTATTATTACATTGCCTGGGAATTGGACTATAGAGGAATTGTTAGAGTGAATGTCTCAGGTGCCGAGTGGACCACAAGCTATGTTAGTAAATGCAGTTAAGGAGCTGAGCCAGAGCATGAAGGAACAGGCTGTAGCATCTCAAAATCAGGTTTTAGCTGCCTTTGCACCCTTGCAAGTGTCAATTAAGTGGCCTCAGAAGAAAGGACAATCACAAATTAAATGTTTTCGCTGTGGAAATATGGGTCACATCCGGAAAGAATGTCCCCTTGGAACTGTGTGGTGCCAATATTGCCACAACGATACTCATGACTCCGCAGCATGCTGAAAAAAGTCGGGAAACGGGAAGACCAGCGCGAAGGGACCCCGCGCAGTGACACAAGTAGCGGCCCCCAACCCCAGTGTTTTTCCAGTACAAGTGCAGCAGCCCTGCACCCAGCTACCCTACAGCCAGCCACCCTACAGCCAGCCGCAACAGCCTTGCGCCCAGCAACCAGTGGGAGTCTCAGGTTGGACTTGGCAACCTCAATAGACTATACCCTGATTGACACCAAGCCCCAACGAATTCCAACAGGAATTAAAGGGCCCATCGCAATAGGGGGACAAGCTGTTGGAGCTTTGCTCATTGGCCGTTCGTCTGCAACCATGGTGGGACTAAACGTCGCAGTGGGACTGATTGATGCGGATTATAAAGGAGAAATATACATTATGGTTCAGACGCTGTACCCCCCTCTACATATACCTGCTGGGACTCGCATTCTCAACTGATCCCATCACCCCGCCTGGCTCAGGGGCCAGCTATTACAGGTTCACAACGTGGCAAGGGAAGCTTTGGATCCACTGGCAAAATGATATTAGTGACTGTGGACTTAAAGCAGCGACCAAGAAAACAGGTTGTTTTGCAATTTAGAGATCAGTCAATTACTTTAACAGCTTTGCTAGATACTGGCGCAGATGTCACAGTGGTGGCAGCCCAAGAATGGCCACCACACTGGCCCACGATCGTTTCTGCAGATACAGTTGCAGGTGTTGGGAGGACTGACGCTGGCTAAAAGATCACTGCCACTACAATTGATTATGGAAGGGCGAACCGTGTCTTGCTCAGTGTCAATAATTCCTCTTCCAGATGGGGTATCTGCACTGATTGGGCATGATGTGCTTGCTCAGATGGGAATGGTGCTGACTACAGACCACCCTTTATAGCTACGGCCATTGCATGGACTTTCCCAATTCCTCTCCGGTGGAAAATTGATGAGCCGGTCTGGGTTGAGCAGTGGCCTTTAAAACGGGAAAGTCTCCTTCATGCACATGAGTTGGTGCAAGAACAGTTCACACAGGGACACCTCAGATTGTCCACAAGTCCTTGGAATACACCTATCTTTGTCATCAAGAAAAAGTCTGGCAAATATAGACTGTTACATGACCTGAAAGCGGTCAATGCTCAGATGCACAATATGGGTGCCTTACAACCTGGCTTGCCAAACCCAGCTATGTTACCTGAAGGTTGGTCCCTCCTGATTATTGATTTAAAAGACTGTTTTTTCACAATTGCATTGCACGAAGATGACAAACAGCGCTTTGCATTTACTTTGCCTTGCAACTAATAGAGAGGGACCTGACCAACGATTTGAGTGGACAGTTCTCCCACAGGGGATGCGAAACTCTCCTACACTTTGTCAATTGTATGTTGATACAGCATTAGAGCCTATTCGAAAGGCGTGGCCAGAGGTTATAATTTATCATTATATGGATGACATTCTCCTTGCTCAATCTCAACCGTTTACAACGCAACAAAAGCAGCATCTAACGAAACAACTGCAACGGCAAGGTCTTGTAATCGCAGCAGAGAAAATTCAAGAATCCAGTCCATAGAAATATCTAGGATGGACAATTACCAATCAGCATATTCGGCTGCAAAAACTCACAATTGGCATAGAAGTTCGTACGCTACATGATGCACAACGTCTTCTCGGAGACCTGCAGTGGCTACGACCAGTTGTGGGCATCCCCAATGATCATTTAGAAAAACTGCAACCACTCTTGAAAGGTACAGACCCTGTAACCAAAACAAAAGTTTCTCCACAACAAAAGACAGTATTGCAGGACATTGCTCAAATGGTAGCAACTCATGCTACACATCGTCGTCAGGAAGGAGTGCCTATTAACATCACCATTCTGTTAGGGGATCAGCACATGCTTGGAGCTCTTACACAGCCAAAAATAAAAACGGGGGAGAATCAGAGGGACCATATCGTATTAGAATGGATTGCTCCTCTGTTACAACCAAAACGAACAATTCAAGAAAAAATTCTGACTTTAGCAGAGCTTGTAAGAAAAGGCCGCCTTCGAGTCCTGCAGATTACTGGAGAAGCACCAGCAGAAATTCAGATTCCAATAAAACAAGAAGATCTGAACTGGTATCTTGTGAACTCTCCTGACTTACAAAAGGCGTTGCTAATTGATGGATCAACAATTAGCATAAAACCAATAAAGTCATCAGTTTTATCGTGGATGACAAATCAGGGATGGATTAAAGTGCCTAAATGCTCAGCCAACCATTGCCAGAGGCAGTCACTGTTTTCAGAGATGCCGGAAAGTGATCTCGAACGGCTGCAGCAACCTGGAGAGATAAAGTGGGATGGCATCATCATGTGCTAACTGCACAACAAGAAGACTCTCTACAGACCCTAGAACTTTGGGCTGTGGTGTGGGTCATGTCACGTTGGTTACATGAGCCATCGAACATTGTCACTGACTCCTTACACGTAGCAGGAGTGTCTAATCGTATCGAAGATGCTAGCATCAAGGCGATTAAAAATAAGCGACTTGCAGATCTCTTAATGCAAATGCAGAGAGCCATAGCCCAAAGAACTGCTAGTTATGCTGTGTTGCATATTCGCAGTCATCAGTGGGATCAGGGCCTAGGAGAAGGCAACGCACGTGCTGACTGTTTAGTGGCAATTACAGGGGAGGCTCTGCTGTCACCTTATTGCCGAGCACGAGAAGCCCATGCTAATTTTCATCAAAATGCTCGAGGCCTGCACAAAGCATACAAACTTCCCATAGAGGAAGCTAGAGCTATTGTTAAAGCCTGTCCAGTTTGTAGCCATCATAATCATGGAATAGGTCTTGGTGTGGGGGTTAATTCCAAAGGATTACAGGCCAATGAAATATGTCAAATGGATGTTACACATGTCCAAGCATTGGGACGATTGAAATATTTGCATGTTGCCATAGACATTTTTAGCCATATGATTTGGGCCACGCCCCAACCAGGAGAGAAGGCGAGAAATGTGAAGCGACATCTTGCCAGTTGTTTTGCAGTATTAGGGGTGCCTCAGACTATAAAGACAGATAATGGGCCTGCCTATATCAGTAAAGCAATTGTTCAATTTATGCAGCTATGGGACATCAAACATATAACTGGCATTGCTCATTCCCCAATGGGTCAGGCTGTAGTAGAGAGAGCGAATGGCACAATAAAAAGATATCTTGAAAAGTTTCAGAATACCAAGGACCCGAGAGAAAGGGTTGATAAAGCATTATTTGTTTTGAATCATTTATGTGTGTTTGGTGATCAGTCAGAACCCCCTGTAGTTAAACATTATGGGGTGATCAAACAAAACAGGCCACCTGTCATGTGGGTTGGGTATAAAGACCCAAAAACAGGACAATGGGATGGACCTGCTGAAGTTATCTTTGTAGGTAGGGGTTATTTGTGTATTTCTACTTCCACAGGTAACATCTGGATCCCTAGTCGGTGGACTAAACCTGCTGTGGAACATCTGACACAACAAAGACAAATAGCAGACTCAGAAGTCCTGGAAGTGATGGTCAAACCTGCAGAGACAGAATGAGTTATTTAACTGTTTTGTTCTTGTATTTTTCTTTGAAACTATTGATGCTTTGTAGTACTGAACTGATGATTCCACCAAGGCAGAATATGTGGGTAACATGGGCAAACGCAACTGGTTCTACTGAGTTTTGCCTTGCGATGGCATCTGCCACGGATCCTTTTCGTACCTGCCTGATAGGCATTCCAGGTTTTAATGAAACTTTGTTTGCTCAATTCTCAATTGGCAACTGCAGGAATAGTGTGTTATCAGGTAATTGTTCAGCAGCATTGATCCAAGGGTCAAATATTACTCTCCCTTGGGACCCACAAGAATTAAATTTGTTGGATTCCCAGGCTATTGGCAATGTCACTGGAAATTGGACCCCTACTTGTATAGTGTTTGGACCGAAATATGCTGGTAAGCCCTACCCAGTAAGCTGGCAAGATATTTCCCCTACTATGGCAGAGTATAGACTGGGATCAGGCTACTGTGGATATAATAACTCTAGTAAAAATGTAACCAGGATGGGAGTCATTGGGGCAACTCATACTTCCGGCCCTATAGAACTAATTTGGGTTAATGATACTGCTAAAGCTTTGCCTTCAGGAATATTTTTGATTTGTGGTGATAGAGCATGGCAGGGAATTCCTCATAATATTGTTGGTGGACCCTGCTACCTAGGATCGCTAACCATTTTTGCCCCTCGCTTTGCTGAGTTGAGAAATATTCCCATGCAGAAGGTTCACAGAGAACGCAGCATTGGGCTAGCGCCAACATGTGATGATGGGGTAGAATTATTAAGTGTAGCAGCTAGGACAGCATTAGCTATATTTATTCCAGGAGCAGCAGCTGGAAATGCTTTGAATAATCTTGCAAACTAGCATGCTGAGCTGAAAAGCAAGCCAATATGACTACTAAGATTTTGGAAGAACTTTTAATGGATCAAAAGAGCTTATGACATGCACTGTTGCAAAACTGAGCTGCTATAGATTTTTTGTTACTTGCTCAAGGTCAGGGTTGTGAGGACTTTGCTGGCATGTGCTGTATGAATCTTTCTGATCACAGTGAGAGTATTCATGCTAGCATACAATATTTGAAACAACACACACAACAAATACAGCAACAAGTTAGTCCTCTGGATGATATTATTACTTCTTGGTTTCAAGGTTGGGGTTTGACACCTATGCTTTCCTTATTATTGTTGCTAGGGTTAAAAATTGTTGGGATTATACTATTGATTATTGTTGTTTGTCAGCTCATACTGTCCTGTGTAAGGAAAAGTCTTAGTCACCTAACTACACAAGTTATGGTTGCACAAAATAAAAACAGGGGAATTGTGGAGGATTGGTTACGTGACAAGGGCCACGTAGACATGTTGCAGATGGCTGAAGAAGTTCTTGGGAAACATCAAACTCAGCTAGTCTGATCTGCTGATGTTGCATGAATATTGCTAACTATCCCCTTGTACGGGCACTATATCCTTGACTGTAGCCATTATACAACAATAGGATGCTTGTGGTTAGCTGAATATGCAAGATAAAGACGTGAGAAACCAGAAATCAAAGGTGGAGCTGACCTATTAAAGTATTATCCAATAGAATAGTTAGATTACAGAATATGCATTAGCTTATTAAAGAACTGCATAAATATAGTGTGCTTGCTGATAACTCATATTGAGTGTCCAAGTCTTCCCTCGCTGTGACAAAGCTGGGCATTTTATGAAGCATTCTGTTTGAACTGGGCCATGAGAAAAAGCTGTTGTGGGAAGAGCTGCTTGCTTAGCCAGCATAAGTCCTTCTGGCCTAAATAAGACTGAATTATAGTTCCTTTATTCCTTGAGCCCCTGTTAGCCCATCATACATGGTCCCTAGAATGGTAATTGCTGCTCTAACTTCTCGAATTAATTTTGGTATATTCCATGGACTCAGCCTTACCATGTGTGATACTGTGAGTCCCTCTATCTTCTTATCTTACCTCTGCCCTCTCCTCCAACACTGCGTAGACTTGACAATTCACAACCAAAATGCCTTTCCTGTCAGAACAGCTCTCTGCAGGCTGGAAAGTGAAATTAATATCACGGGCTCCTAAAAAGAACATCACGGGCTCCTAAAAAGAACATCACGGGCTCCTAAAAAGCACCAACCTGAATAGTCAAGATCATGAAAAACTGGGAGCTTTATTATTGGGTTTTTATTGGCACTGGCAACTTGGGGCCTGAGAGGAGACCTAACACTAGCAGAGAAATTACTTTTCTGAGAACCACTTCCCTTTTCCATTCAGTCTGGAGTCCCGCTCCACAGGCTGCAACTAACTGCAACACCATAGGGGTGTGAAAGCCACCTGCTGCCAGGAACCCTCCAAGTGCCTCTGAGCCATGCTGATAAATTCAGGAAAACCTCTAGAGATGGAACTTCCAAAGCAGTAACACTACAAGTGAGAACACTGCAATAGTCACTTGCCTGAAAAGCTGGAGGGAAAACAGTGCTGCTCTTGGCTTGGACAAGAATGGTGGTAAATGCAGCACTCATTGTTCAAGGTGCACTTACTGATGCAAGCCTACCTAAATGATGCTAATCAGGCCTCCTGTTCTAGGCAAGGTTCCTTCACTGCTGTGCCAGCTTACTCAATAAAGAACCTGCCCCCATTTAACTGATATTTGCTGTATTCTGGATGTTGCAGAATTGTTTTCAGATGGAACAGGCTGAGAAAACATATTGATACATATTAAAATTTCCTTCACTACATTAATTTTTTTTAGCATTGTCAATAGTTTCAATTTACTGAATTTCTTGATACTACAACACTTACAGAAGCTCAAGCGAATTGTTTCATAACCAAAGAAGGGTCAGAAGAAGACTAGTAGTTCTTCTCATGGGAACTTTTGGTACACTGTTCCTGGTCTTGATGGGATCACATGCAGGAATATCCATAGTGAATGGAAGTGGAACAGCA
Source organism: Heliangelus exortis (assembly GCF_036169615.1). Taxonomy (NCBI): domain Eukaryota; kingdom Metazoa; phylum Chordata; class Aves; order Apodiformes; family Trochilidae; genus Heliangelus; species Heliangelus exortis. Next base: position 4,940,479 of record NC_092425.1, read on the forward strand.
TGAGCCTCCTAGGCACAGCTCTGTCAAGTCTTATCACAAACAGCCCTCATCAAACTCAACAAATCTGTTTGCACAAGCTGCTTATCAGCTTGATTGCCAGAAGGCCAGCAAGCCTCCCAGCATACTGTGTAGACACTGCTCAGACAAGGTTAACAAAGGACACAGGGAAAGAGGGTAGCTGGGAAAAGTTGGTCAGACAAAATGCTTTGCATTCACTTTAAGGAGGTGCTTCACCTCTGTAACTTACTCAGAGAAATCTGGCTTATCTAGTATTAAATTTTGCAAGTAAAAAAGAAAACCAACACCTCTTTCTAGAATTTGTATACAAAGCAGAGAAAGGTAACAAAGAGTAAGGGAGGTCTATGAAGCACTTCTCTGATTAGACACAGTATACTCAATACAATTTAAGCCCATTGCTAACATACATCACTTTTTTTGCTTAGCACATGTAAAAGTTACCATAGCTGTGTAGACTAAAATACACAGAACCCAAATTACTGTCAGATCTAAAAAAAACCCCCACGTCCCCACAACTGCCACACTGTGGTCAATCCTATACTGCATTTTATACCAACAGCTTCAGCTCTCAGCAGTGTGGAGTTGAAGGTCTTTAAAGCACATGATCCATTCCAGCTTTGTCACATGAGGAGTCACTGAAGGAAGGGCATGACAAAGTCCATCCAGGCAGTGCTACTCACAAGTTTGAAGAACTTGTAAACTGCTGGAGAAACTGAACAACTTCCCCTACAGATTTTACTTTCCTTTTTTCAGTTTTACCATTGGCATTTATATTAGAGCACTTCCTCTTTATGAGAAATAGTAAGTGATGCAGTAATCACTACAAATAAATGGGGAGAGTCTGGATCTTGCAGGACTCCTGGGAGACAGGTGTGGCAGGACAGCCTCTCAATAAATAAAAAAAATCATTTGATTAAGTTGAACATGTAGGGCCTTAATAACTCTGATTAGCTACAAGAGCTAAAAGCTGACAACCTCATAGTAGAAACAGAAAAGCCATTACCTTTTATTTCAGTAGCCCTGTCCTAAATTCCTAAATTTCACCTATCACAAGAAACTTTAAACTACTGAACACAAATGCTTTCCAAGAACTGCCAGAACCTATCAAGCTTAGGAGACCAAGAAACTCCATCTGAACTTATCTTTTCAATAGTTACCAATTTATTTTTATATAAAAAAAAAGTAGCAATGTAGAATACAGCAATATCTTCTGGTTCCACACACACAGGCTGTGAACATTCCAAGCAATGTGTACAATTTGGGAGGAGACTCGACAAGAGAATTGACCAAAATGTTACTGAACAATGGGAAGATTTTTTAAAAAGGTGAAAAATTAGATATCTTAATATCTATTAAGATATTAGTGTCTTCTTAATATTGCTTTCATTACTGAAGACTGAAAAAACACTTGACTTTACAGATAGGGTTAAAAAACAGGGAGGGAGGAAAAACAAAAAAAGAAAAGGCTGCTACAACACTGCCTTACAGTCAAAAAAAGTCATACTTCAATATCTGCGTACTTGATAGCAGCATTCTCCCACTGAACCATGTGAAACTACAGGAATAAAACATCAAAGCAAAAAAAAAAAAAAAAAAAAAGGCAGTTATCCATCAGTATTCAAAAACCTAGAATGAAGACACTAAGTAGATGAACACTTACTGAGAGTTAACCAGTATCTACATTCTTAGATGTTTCCCATCCTGCTCCAATAGAAACATGAAGTTGAGTGTCAGCTTTGCTTATTTTGTTTTTGGCTGATTTGAGTTTTTCCAGTTCACAGTCCCACTGCATGCTTGGAATAGAGAGGGGTCATTATAAATCCTTCTACACAATAAACTTTTAAGTAGACAGCTGAAAATAAAACGTACTACTTGTAAACACACACACAAAAAAACCAAAACAAAACAAAACAAAAAAAAAAAACCAAGCTTTGTTTCAAGTGAGCACTGCTTCCAGACAGATTATCTCCGGTACCTGCCTCTTTCACCTCTGTCTCTTTCCCTGTCACAAATCCTCTCTCTCTCCCTCTCCCTGTCACGGCCTCTGTCACGTTCTCTGTCTCTTCTGGTGTCCCTGGGACGGTCCCGTTCCCGCTCCCGGTCCCTCTCCCGGGGTCTGCTTCTCCGCCCGCTGACGACCGCTTGCGTGCGGCGCAGGAAGTCGTCTACTCTCATGTCGTAGTCGTGCTGGGATGGAAGGACACCTCTGTTTAGTCTCTTTCCCAGATTAAAATCCCCTCCCTTCTTCCCCATAAAATTAGCTCAAATTCTTGAAAAAGCCCACCATTAAAAAAAAATAATAATAAATAGTTTGCCCGGCATCCGTTAAGAACAAATTTTCATCTTCAGGACAGCACCAGTGCTTCCACCGTGCTGGAGTTCAAATGCATCCCAGCAAGAGACCTGAAAGCTAAGCAAAGCCAAAGCCAGCTAGCAAATTCCTTAATGATCTGTCCTGATTTTTGATGTGTCTGTAAAAAGTTAAAAACCACAAGCTTGCCTGCTGATAAAGTGGTTTGCTGTGCAGGAGCAATGTCACCACAAAAAGTTTCAGTGCTAGAGAGATGGAAGCACACATCTCGCTTTTTGTTCTTACACTTTTGCTCTTCTCCATCACCTGGAAGAGGGAGGCTTTTTAAAGATGCTGGAAGTCTCCAGTTAATAAAAATAACTGATCTTTCCAAGGAAAACTTAATACAGGTCTTAGAAATCCACTTTATCAATCAACACATCTCAGGTTAGACTACATCTGCTCCTCAAATTCCTGCTCTGGCCCACAGGCTCACGTTCCCCTCTGTCTCTGTGGACACTTACTACTCGTTTGTCTCTGTATCTTGCTTCGTGTGGTACAGGATGATGTCCTGAGTATGGAGGGTGAGCTTGAGGTGGAGGTGCATGGTGCTGATAGTAAGGGTGGTGTGGTGGCTGTTCCATACCTGGGTAAGGTGGCTACAAGAAAGTCAAAGACACAAAACCAAGTATTTACAGTGTCATTCCTTAGGAATATACTCCTATTTTTACATGAACAGTCTGCAAGATAAAAGGCTAGCAGATAATTCTTTTTTAAAAACAAGACCTCTCTTAGAGGTTTTCTTTCACTTCTTCAATCTGCAAGGTCTTTCTTTCCCATATCACCGAAGCATCTGTGCTTGCACTTTTTATCACAAAGGAAATGGTGGAATTGCTGGATTTTAGGGTAACTACTTGGACAGCATACTGACTGGGGAAGCAAATACAAGAACAGGACTTTCTGGAGGCTTAGCTGTGTTTGAAAAAACTTTCCTCCTTGTCTGACAAATTTGCTCACTTCCTTCAGTTACAAAAAAAAACAGAGCTGTGTTTCTGTGAAGAAAAATGAGATACCATAGTAGCACCTCTACATCTGGTGCTGCATTTTGCTCATTCACAGTACACGTGGGAGCCAAAAGACTCACCACAGTTAACCAGAATCAGGTCCCTCAGGGCAAGAACTATTAAATACTACAGATTACTTGTTATAATTACTATTTATCCTGACATGATAGCAAAACCACAGCTGTAAAAATGAACTATCAGTTAATTTCCATGTACATAGCTGTAGATACATGTGCTCATAGACACATTCATTTGACTGGGAAAAATGTGCATTTTTGTGGAGGTATTTCTGCAATACAGCAGAAGACTGATTTTTAACAGTATGCAGTATATTCTGCTACTTCCCTGCATGCCTCACTGGCCCTAATGAAGCCACTGTGCAACACCAGAACATGCCAGCCTATTCAATGAGCCACTCCAGCAAGTCCATCTCTTTGATGCATTCACTATTTGAGAGAAAGCCAATTACTATGAACATTTAGTGGAAAACAAAAATTTCATCACACCCTCTTGTGTAACCTAAAGGAGGATTCTAATGTTTATTTCTTCTGAGCTTTTAGTTTCCTGTGGGCTGAAAACAAGCCAGATTCCTGCTGCTGTAGTGCTTACTAGAATGCTGGACTACTGCCAAGAGCTAAGAAAATTACAAAATAGTTGATACTAATAATTTTTTTCCCCTTAAGTTTTACACAGTTACAGCAGAGATACATTTTAGGACAAGGGAAGAGTTGAGCTTCTATCACATATACTAGGCTCCTCTACAGGGGAATATAAAAAGCCATATTCTAGAGAGAAAAATTGAATTCAAGAAGACACAAACCATTCCTTGCCATGGTGGTGGTGGTCCCATGTTGTGGAATTCCCTCACATAGTCATTGTAGGACTAAAATGAAAGACAGCAATATTAACATTTGTGATGAGTGTTCTCTGGCAGTGCAGAAAGCTGAATATAAAAAGCTCCCCAAAAGTCTGCATGCATCAACTTACCCCATTTAAAAATACATCTCGTCGAACTCCTGAAAATCGTCTGTTGGGAATAAAAATTTGTAGAACTAAATCCAATTTATCCATATAGGCATGTTACCAGGGCATAAAATTAATAACATGAACACACCTTACCTGTCTACTTCGGGATATCTGGGATCCTTTATATACCCTGTTCAAACATCAAGCAGTATTAATTCAAAGTTACCATCTCAAGTTAACAGTTCTAAAAAACATACTGATTAGAAACTGTCCCTTCATTCTGTACCAGCTCTGAAGTTCTGTCTGCCTGCCACTACCCTCCCATTCAAAACAACTCTAAAAATGTACAACTTCTTGTAGACTGTACAGAAAAACAGTATAAAGTACTAAGAAAAAAGAGATACAGATACATCAACAGAAACCTGCACACAGGGCAAACAAATATGCAAGGGGGTATCTGTGTAAATGAAGACTTCAATTTTACTCAAACAAATTGGGAATGCCCACAGATTTCAAAGGTACTACTGTCCCTTGGCAGTCAGGACAAGGTTGTTGTTACTTATTAACAGTGTGTTGTCCAGATTAACAGATTCTGCTGACAACTCTTTAAGGACATTTTCCTACTAGGTTTTGCATATAATGTTACACAAAAAATTAAAAACAACCTAAAAAATATCTGGAAAGGCCCCACAAAGCAAAGAAATTTTACAGATTAAATTTAAATTACATTAAATTAACACTTCTGAGCTTCATTATTTTAAAAATTTTTAGTCTGTATTCTAAACAATAGTCTTGGAAAGCCAGGGAGCAGCAACAACACTTCTTTCACATCAAAGAGCACAGACTTTGCAGTCAAGATGCACAGACAAAGACAGGTTCTTAAGACCTAGAAATCTACTACTGAAATAATGGAATATGTATTCCTAATAGCAGTGAAGCAAGATTCTGTAGATTAGAAGTGAAAATTTCTTAATAATTGCATCCTGAAGAAAAATAATCTGCAATATTAACTGTGTTGTTGTTGCATACACTGATTTCTGGCGAACAACAAAATTAATTTCTCAAATTCATCATTAGACTCTCTGGTGAAATGCAGTGAACCTTCTCCTCTCCCTTTCTCAGGTCAAGCTAGTAAAAAAATTTTCTGAAAACATAACCAAATATCTACCATCATGTCTACATATGTGCTGCTAGTTAGGCCATCTCAGCTGACTATTCCAGTTGGAAATTTCTGATAAACATTTTCCTTTGACGAGCAGTGCACTGACAAGTAGGTCAAAGGAATTCTTGTGCCTCTATTAACAAAGTGCTTGGGAAGATCTCTCACAAAAATGTTTGCAGTTCTGAAGCTCTTAAAAAAGAAGGCTCAGCCTACATTAACTCTGCTCTCTCTCCCTCTCAGCAGTGAAACACTGATTGAATTCTGAGTGAGGTGGGTTAAACCAGCAGGCAGCAGTTGGGACAAGTCTCATTTTTATATTCCAGTCATAACACTGTTTTACTTTTGAAATAATGAGCATACACTAAAACAGAAAACACTTGTGAACTGGTGCACACAAATCTTCATAGTAAGATATTAACCTGGTCTTTGGTGAAACTCAGGAGGATAGTCAATCCTTGGTTTCTTTCTGCTGTTATGAATATCATAATCTTCTGGTCGACGCCTACACAAATTAGATATCAAAGATTAAACAAGGTTGCTTGGAGCATTTGTCACAGCAGAATACCTCACAGGAACAGCCTGAGCTGCCCAGGATATGAATTTAATCATTGTGAATTCCATCTGCTTCAACACGTACTACAGCTTAAAATTGGAACTCAAATAATAAGGAACAGCAGTCTGAGTAAATATGCTCCACTGTTACCTTTGGCTAAGGAGCTTTGGTAGTTAAGGAAGGAACTCCATCCAACTGTACCTCTTTGTACCACACAAAAGGTAACAAGTTTGTCAGACTTAGGCTTTAACATTACACTTTCCACATTACATTTTGAAACAACCTACTGGATAACAAAAGAATTTACAGAACTAAATACAGTGAAAATAGATGGCAAAATATATTATGACAGTCAGAAGGCACAGACATTGCTGTATTTGATAGCTATGGGGTAAAAAATTCTATAAACAGTTTATTTCCATAATAGTTATAAATAAAACTGTGCATGCTTTGTCAAATTGCTTTTTACACTGCAGCTCTTCTAACTGAGTGGGCTGATTATAGTATTTATAACTATTTCTTTTCTAAGCAATTTACCAGCAATGCATTGGTGCCTTTTACAGAAAGCTTAAAGCTTTATAATAATTAAAATAATTTGGGCTCCTTTCTATACAAACAGCTCTTTTACTGAAGGTATGTCACCTTTAAGAACTTTGCTCTCAGAGAGGGAGCTTGATTACAGATGTTACATTCCAGTTGCTGTCATGGTTTAATAAAGAACTGAAAACTGGCTGCTAATCTTGCTCCAACAAGGTACATAAATATTAATGGGACGCTCCAAAGCTAACACAACAGTGTTTCTAAACACAAACCAGCTACAAACCCATTCCATGCCCTCCACCCCCAGACCCGAGCAATAAAATTCCTTAAGACAAAAAATTAACACTTTCTTAAATCACTTAATTACTGTGCAATTTTCTCCACCAAGTAACAAGCTCACGTAGCTTTTAGTTTTATAGAGTAATTTCTCCTCCCCCTTCCCAACTTCAGTTTTTAAACCCCATCATCCCCAGTTACTCATCTTTTTAAGATAAAAGCAGATTCTTTACGATGAGCAAAAAGCCCAAAAAAACAAAGCAGTTGCATCTACAGCAAAATCAGATCAAGGAAAATAAAAGCTGGTGTAAAGAATAAACATACCGCTTTCTTGTAGTTTTGATAGTGCATTTACGACCGGTATAAAATATGATAGAAACAGTTCATATAGTAGTCCAACTACTGACTTTAAGCTGTAAGCCACATTTATAAATGGAGGCCCTGGCAGGCTTGAGAAGGTGTGGTGGTGTTATATGTATAGTTTGCAGTCCATTGCAAAACCTTCACTTGTATATACTTTATTGCACTGGAAACCTCTTAGCTTAACTTCAAAAGCCATCTTGGTGCTCAGTCCTTTAAAGCCAAAAATAGGGGGGTGCTGCCAGGTTTCCTCCTACCTACTCGTTACAGTGTCCTTTTTTTAGGCTCAAGGAAATGGGGGCTCTTGTTGGGTATCTGTACCTACCAGAGGATGTTTCCACAAAGAGGAAACTTAATCAAGGTTTCAGCCCAAACCATACATCAGTCTGTATGCAAAGTGGCTACACGGGCAAAAGGTGTTTGGCAGAAGTGCTAATATCAGTTCTTTGCAAAGACTTCTCCAATTCTGTAACAAGTTATACCCCTTTTTTTCTGGAAAATGATGTTAAGTTCATATAGCAGTGATCAATAACCATGTCGATCCTCTAAAAATACTTTTAAGTCCACAGGTACTGCCAGCATCTGGAAAGGTTGTATATACAGACACAGCAACAGCCATTCTTTTTGGTTTGTTGCCGGGTCTCCAGGGGCCACTCGATCCCTTTTGGAAAGAACCTACTGTTTTCAGTAGCTCAGCAAGATGTGTGAATTCAGTGGTTACATGTTAGAGAATATTTGGCAATGGGGTTAACACATCACGGTGACACAATTTGAAACAGTCCCAATAATGCTCCTCTTGAATATCAAAATAACTTAAAATATTTTATCCTCAAAATGAGGCGGCATCTTCTGCAAAATTCTAAGTGATCCTTATAAAAGTCCCATATTTGATAAGGCTTATCCAGAGACACACCTGAAAGAAAAGGCTTTTACAAAATATTAACACATTTTTGGCATGTAAATATTTCCTTCTCTCCATCTAGCCTCCTTGTTATCAAGCCAAGCATACCTACAGCTAGCATTAACATGTTGCATTATCTCAATAGGCGTCTAGTTTAAACTAGACAGCACTTTTAAGAGCTTTTTTTTTTTTTTTTTTTTCTGCAAAAAGCAAAGATCCCCCATTTTCCTCTTGAAAAAAAATGACAGACCGGGGAACCATGCGAAATCCTCAATGAAGCCACAAACTTGTCCATGCAGCTTGATTTGAGGATTTTCTCTCTCTTCTTTATCGCAGGGAAAGCTCTGACGAATCACATTCCTCCATCAGGTTATTCTGACACATGTGCCTATTATCAGTCCAAAGAACGTTTCTAACCTTCCCACGTCCCGGACTGGGTCTCGACGGGATGGGCGTCCTCTTGATCGGGGTTGTGAGTGCATTCTTCTCTTGTGCCTCATTTTATGAATGACTTGATACAAGTCAATACTTTCATCGGGAGGGAAGAGAAGACAAAGTTGGGTTCCGCATTCCGGCTCAATTTCCTAGAATTAGTTAGAAGTTCAGGAGTAGTTTATATAAACTGAAAAAATGAAACTCTCCCCAAATACAGTGACATCATACGGTTAAAAAAAAAAACAAAAAAACAAAAAACAAAAAACCCACAAGACTTTGAAGAGGCTTCAGCATCACTAGAGGCAGCAAAATCACTTGTGTTACCTTTCACTCTTTAGGCACTACTTAGAATTTTCATTAAACAGTCCAACACTTGGGGCAACCATATCTTCCCACAGGCCACATCACTGTTTTGCTACAAAATCAGGGGACTGTTTTTTCACCACAAAGAAAATGATCACCTATTACAGAGAGAAAAGTGACACATGTAGGGAAAAATCCATTCCAGCTTCATATACAAAGCCATGGCCTCAAAAGTGAGTTCTTCACTGTATGATTGGCAGGTCCATGAAAACATCAGGTCAATGCCTAAAACAAGCAAACCATGTGCTCAGGATCATTAGGAAAGGAACAGAAAATAAGAAAGTAATTAAACCAGACTGGAAGTCCAAGTTCCACCCATACTTTAAATACTGGGTGCAGTTCTGACATCTGCATCTCAAAAAAAAAAAAACCAAACAAAAAAAAAAGGGAGACAGTAGAAAAGCAGGGCACCAAGGGTGACTACTGAGTGCATCAATTCCTACGTGAGCAGATCAGGTCTCTCCAGCCTACAATAAAATAGGAATACGTGGGGCATAGGGGACAAGACAGGTACAATGGGAGTACCTGGCACCACACACTGGAGGAGGGAGGGACAGATATCAACTTTTTGACTTCCTCTTTTGGTGCAAGAACTTGGGGCCATCAAATGAAGCTAACAGAAGCCAGGTGCAAAACAATCAAAAAAGTGCTTCTTCGACCTGGTGACTAAAAGTCTTGTGGAATGCCTTCCCAAAGGAAGGTAAGAAACTTGGTGTACGTATCCTCAGAAGAGAGATCCAGAGTTACATAAAATGTAAATGGATAAATGACAACCACTTCAGAAAATAATACAACTTGAAAAGCAGGGAGAACAAGCATCAGATGATGCTTGTCCAGTACCTAAGAGTACAGCAGTTTTATGAAAAAAAGATGAAAGCCACATCTGAATTGCAACTCTACAATGAAGTGGACAAAACATTAGAAAACCCCTATTTCCTTGACCATTTAACAGAAACAAAGTTAAAAAATAATTAAAGGATTTCAGTTAAGTTCACACTAAATTAAAAAGGTCAAAAATATTGTTTTACTTCAGCTACCCAACAACATGAATGTGTCTATAGGCAAAATAACACAGACTCAATTTTCCACACAGCAAGGTGATCATGCAACTCCCATCTTGCCTTAAGAGAGCAGAACACATTATTTTAGTGAGGGTTGGGTTACATGATGATAGCAGCAACACAGCTGCATTCTGGTATGTACCAGACAAAGAGCCAACCCACTTAAAATCTACTTAGCAAATATTTTATAATGATAAAGTCTAGGCCCTAAGAAATACATTATGCTAAAAAAATGCAACAAAGAACCCAGCTGGAAACACCAGAACTTGATCTTAAAATCTGATGCTATATAGGTTTGCATACCATACAATGCAAGGCATATTACATTTCAAATTCAAAATATCACAAAGCATCATTATTCATACCAAGGATGAAAACAGAGTTAGCACTGTACTTCTTAACGTTTTCTTCTGCAGCAACATTAGAAATAAACAAAATGCCTTTGTCACAGTACTCTACTGTAAGTAACAACTGCTCTAAAAATATCCCAAATCTTACGTACATACAAGCTTGAAAGCAACCACTAGAAGATGTGGATTATAGGAAAAATAAAAATTAACAAACCTGTCCATCACGTCCAATCTTTACTGGCTTATGTTCATTCCAAGGATTGGTCAGGTGAGCAGACTTAGTGAACGGCAATTCACGCCTAAATATGCAAGTGGCATTATTTATAGTTTTTGCCTTTGTTTTCTTTTAAAACACATTGCAAATGCATACATCAGGACACTATATACAAAACAATCTTGTTATGCCTTGCACTGCTAGGTCTCCAAATGAATGTGTTACCTATTAAGTATTAATAATTGAAGATTCTGCTTCCATTTATTCCATATTAACCAGTATAATCCATACTATGACAGCCTATCTTATTACAGATATTTTTTTAGGTCTTCATACAACACTGAGATTGTGCTTGCTTATTATCTCACTATTGAAATACAGTGACCAGTCTCTACGTGAAGTTGCAAATCATGGTACCTACTGAAACAAATGCTTGAGCATCTTATGAAGCTAAAACCTCTCTGAGCTAGAGGTGGCACTCAGAAATTCCAGATGATCTTTATGACAGAAATTTTTCTCTAAATTCAAGTCTCATCTTCCCTGTATTAGTCTTTCCAGCAGCCCAAATTGCATGTACAACCATGCAGTGTATCTCAATGGAATGATACAGCTCTTTTTGTTAAGAGAGGTTTAAAATCTTTTCTGTAAGACATACTCAGTTAAATCCATGACCCCTACATTATGCAAAATTATCTGTACTGTTTCATATGATATTTTAGAGCAGTAGCATTTTGTTTAGTCAAATAACATACCAAGATGTCAGACAAAGAGCAGTATTTCTTTAGATGATTTTCTTCCCTTTTACTGAAAAAAAGTTGCTTTTACTGAAAGACTTCAGAATACAGTTTTCTGGTTTCAGTGCAAGACACCACTGAAAGAACACAATAAAGTGCTTAAAATCTCTAAATTTCTGTCAACATTAAAAAAAATGCTTTCTACAGTGCATGTCAGGTACAGACCTGAGTCCCACACTCAGTAACATGGAGGCATGGTCTGGGGACATTAGAGGACAGATCTCTGGTTGAATCCAATTTTCAAAAGAATGTTGTCAGTAACACACAGAAATGGTATTATAATGCCTCATTAATAAACAGCAACCTACATGAACAATCATTTACCTGCAAATCCAGTCAATTTTAAAGACACCTCCCAACATTTTCGCATTCATTCCTGCAGGTAGCACCCAGTGTATAGGTGATCCTCCATGATGGGATTCTGAAGACAGCCTTGCAAATCCTAAAGAATTCCACATGAATTGTAACAAAGACACAACAGAAAACCTATTGCAGGTAAAACTCACTTTCACTTACCTTGGTAATAGCTCACTTTCCCTTACCTTGGAATTTGCCACTCTCTCTTACAGAAAATATCAAAATAACACTCCTTGCTGATCTAAACGCAGCATTGAGCTTCTTTTCATTCACTGGAAGTGTTGACCATACTCCCTAAAACAAAACAAACCCAACCCCATCCCACCACCAAAATGTAAGAGTTCATCTCAAGTGATTAACTAAGAGAAGCATAGAGTGGAGATAAAGAAAACAAGACCAAACTAGTACTCTGATACAAGATAACAAAGATATTGCCAAGTTCTATTCCTTCAGAAAATATTTTTAGCCTGTCCCACAGTAAAACTGAAATACTGGCTTTTAAATCTTTTTTGAACACTGTAGATAAATTTAGACAACCTGCAAGGTTTAATTTGTAATTCTAATGATGGATAGAAGTATGAAAATCTTTGCCCTTAGTATTTTTAATGTAAGCTCTAAATGACTTTGGGGTCATGTATTTTTATAATACACACAAGTTGTAACAGAAGAGCAACATATACACTGCAAGATGAGAATGCAGACTTCAGTAATTTTCTTAGTATGACAGATTTGTTTGGGATAGCTTGCAGACACTGAAACTCTCACTGAAAGGTCAGAAAGATGACAAAACTCCAGAACAACATTTTGAATTGCTAAGACAACAAAACTGTTCAGCCTCCCACACCTTCACCTTCTAATTCTTACCTTTTCCCTTTCACCAGCTACTGTGTAGCCATGCACAAAAAAAACCCAAAATGTTTTAAGGTATCAACTGAGCTGAGCTATAAACATGAGCCTGCTGTGCCAATTTTCAGTGAGATCAACTGCTCAATCTTTTCTCTGGGCAAACTCAGAGAAGCTTATTCTAGTTTAGTATCATCAAACTTCAGCTTCAGAATATGATCTAGAATCTACCAGAAGAAATGATCTTCAATAAAAAAGGAAGGGGAAGAAATGTTCTCACGTCCTACTCTATGCTCAGATTAGTGCTTGCTTGACTGACAATTCATGAGAGTCAGAGAACTATTTTTTGGTTTTACCAACTTCCAGTCAAATTCATGTTGCATTAGGCTGCTTGTGAAGCACTTCTGTAAATAACTTACTACACTGGGCACCATAAAAGCCAGCTTCATGTCATGCAATGGTAAAGCACTGATGTCTACAGACTGAGTGACAAGGCATCCACTCCAAGAACTTTACACTCTGGAATACTGTTGCAGCTCCAAGTGTGGAGAAGGCAGAGATAGGATATGCTCCTCTAAAGGCTTAAAGCAAACACCAGTGAGAATGGTGTTTTCTGCACAATGATCCCAAGCTGGGATCAAACTTGTCCAGGAACTTTAAGATTAAATCAATCGTTTTAATGCTAATTTATTTTAGAAAATCTCCATTAACAGCATCATGTATTCTGTGTAACACCAAAGTAGCTATTTTCTCTACAAGCTGTTCCAAATAACACATGCAAAACCAAAACCCATAGTGTGGCCTAGTAACATTCATTCCTCAGCAGCTCAAATCCAATGCACTGGATTCCCTCCCAAGAACTCCCTTAGTACCAGCACTGCCAGGCACACATTTCTGCAATATGGTTTCAGATCCCTGAATTAACTGAAAAAGAAATTACTTTTATAGCTTTAGATGAAAGGCAAAACAATCTTCTGAATGTCTTCACAGTACAGCAACCTGAACACAGGATGAAGAAAGGGAGAAAATACTATTGCAGCATTTCCAATGAAGGCTGGCTTAGGACATTATTAAACAGACTCCGAGGCCCCTTTTTAACCCTACTCTTATAAAAATAAATGACTGGTGGTATAAATATTTTTCTAGGTTAGAGTAGAAGCATTATAGCTACCCCCAAAGAATCCAGGACAGGACTCATCCTTACCTCTATCAAGATCTGAGTGGGAAAGAGAAGAATGCATCTATGTGCTTTCCTCTATTATGGTAGGAGTGTTTGCAACCAGTTTGAAGAAAATTCCACATACCTTTGCTTTAGCAAGTGATACATTTTCGTGGTTGTTACTCTTGATGAGAAAGAATCTTGCATCTTGAAGAATGTATTTAAGTTTACTTGTTTGGTCTGAAAAAACAAATTGTCAAATCAGCCGAACTGTAAATATTTACAGTGTAAATAATGTTGCTTTGAGACTAGATACTTATTTGCTTCAAAATACACTGTAACCCACCCAGTTGCTACATCTGTGCATTGCAACCTGAAGTCTAAGCTGTAGAGCACAAAATGCCAAAGGAAACCAAATCAAAACTAAAACTTATATTCAGGTAAAGAAAAAAATCAAATAAAATCAGCATGATTCAGTGATGTTCCGATATACAGGATTTATTTCCTTGCTTAAGAATCTTCAGATAAATACTGGATAACATTTATATAAGCATGAGCTGTCCAACAGAAAAGGCTGAAATGTTCCTCTTTTCAGATGCAAGCACTTTATTTTTTTGCTCTGCTGACTCTGCAAGGAGCAATGTGACTGAACTTTCTGCACATTGCTTTCAACACATGCAAAAGTAGCTCAAGGTTCACTTGTTATGCTCCGAGAAATTGTGTGCTCAAAGTGATTTATATCGGAACATTACTACTTGCAGGTAATTTAGTGAACAGAGACAATGGTTTGCTAGGGGGCATGCATTAAAAATTCAAATTTAAATGATACCTTTTTGGACAGCACGAACGGAAGATGATAATTTCTCATGCTTCTTTTCTGAACCTGTGTTTAGCCAAAGTACATTTGTTCAGATTGAGCCTTAATAGAGATAATAAACAATTTCTACAGCCTTGTCACATACAATTTTCATTCATGACAAATTCTGCTTTCTGGCGCGCACCCACACACACAAAAAATGAAGTCAATGTGCACCAGTGTTTTGTTTCGTTTGTTTTCTTTTTTGGGTTGTTTAGGTTTGTTTTTTTTAAATGGTATTTGGACAATTTCCTACTCAGAAAACTAGTCACTGAATCATCATCTTCCAAGGAAATAAATAATAAAAAAAAAAAAGTGAAAATTCCACTTAAGCAACAGAGTAGCATTAAAGTAACAAGAAAGCCTACCTCCCCCCAAAGGTATCAACACACAACATGCCAGAAGTCAATACCAAATTATACAAAGCTACATACCCCATAAATCTCTACAGCCAGTTATATTTATTTTAGATTACACATTAAGACAAGCAATAAAAGGAAAGAATACCTGCATACGATTCTGATGCAGAACTTCCACTTCTGTCAAAAACAATTGGAGAGATACCTCTGGCTCTCTTCCTCTCCTTCTTCTTCTCATCTAAAAAAACCATCCCATAATAAATACAAGCATTACTTTACCCATCAAGTTAACCTTCAAAATTGAGGTAAAAAGTACTGAGATAGGAAATTAACACCTATACTAGTGAAGTTAGCATTTGGCTGTGTTTGCTGCCCCAAAAACATCACTCCCAAAAGAAGCAAATGCAAGTTACTCAAGCTTTTCATTCACAAAGGCAGACAAGTGCCACAAATTTAGTAATTCTGTGCAAAGTTTAGAGACAGAATTTATCTCCTGGATGTTACAGTAAGGGTGGGTTAGGCTGTTCCCTCCAGCCTTCAGCCAAATTTGTAATATAAAGCACGAACTGTGCTGCATTAGTGATGCAGGCTCATTCACTCAGAACTGAACAAAATGACACGACGTATGAAAACAAAACACTGTGGCACACAGGCAATTATTTTCACTCTTAAAAGCATTAAGTTATACTGCAGAATTTTTTAGAACAGTTATTACAGCTCCACTTGTCTTTAGGTTACACCTTTCTGTTCTTTAATCCCAAACAGCTGAGCTGAGCCAAAAAAGGCATTATGTTAAGCAGGATGACCACCTACAGAGACTTCAGACAAGGAAGATACACAAGAGGGATCTTAACAGGATTGCATGTGGTTTTCATAAAAAGAAAAAAAAAACACACAAAAAAACCCCAACACAAAACAAACAAACCAACCCCCCCCAGCAACCAAAATCCAAAACTGAAAGTATTTGTGTCATTAACACTTCACATCTAAAAGTTAGGACTGGTTATAATATACAACTGCAAAGCATTTGTTTTTATTTTCTGCTTAAAGATTTCGGAGTTTGCCCTAATAGAAATTTAGGTTCAGGCTTCCTACACTGAAGCCAACCACTATTTTATCTTCCCCTTGGAAGACTGTGTTTTAATACACCATCATGCATGCTTGCTCAACTAGATGAATACAGAACAGCTCAAAGCCAACTTAAAATGAGCTGTATGGAAAACTCAGCCATTTCATATCTCAAAAAATACTAATCCCAATGTTTTGAAGTACTGAACAGGAAGGTCAAAGCAATCTAGAACACTATGAATAGCCAGTATGGCTATCCTGATATATCCTGATATTCAGAGGTTTTGGTATAAGGAAATGTCACCTTCCAGTATATTTTTTTTTGCCTATGGTATTTCATAATTAATAGCTTACTGACTTGTGCTTACTTTTGACATGGTTAAGAAGTGGTTATTTTTAAAGCAGCCAAACTTTCAATCACAATGTACTTCAGCTTATATGTTACCTACCTGAAGCATCTGAACCAGACCCAGATCTGACTGACCCATCAGTGAAAGAGGCAGATTCAGAATCAGAATCGCTGGCTTCACTTCGTGTGTCATAGTCATTTCCTTCCTTCTGATCTCTCTCATCCTGTTCATACTCTTCTTCATCTTCCTCCCCATCTTCTTCCACTTCTTCGTCCTCCTCACCTTCATCATCCTCCTCTTCTTCCATTCCTTCCTCCTCATTCTCTGTATTGCCTTGTTCAGAGGAACCACTACTGCCAGTCTCATGATCTGAACAGTACTCCTCAGAGTTCACCTCTTCTTTAGAAGAATGGCTGGATCTGCTTGGTCTTCTGTCCACATCATGCCTGATTCTCTGATGTTTAAAGAAAAAGCGAATCAGCAGTCATAAAACATTGGCAAGAGGCACACACAGAGTCTTAAGAGAATGTGCCTTATAAAAGTCTCATATAATTGCTTTACTTATAAAGCAGTGAGAATATTTAATACCTCTGAACCATCAGGTGTAGAAGACTTTGCCCTTCTGTCAATCTCTCTCTTCCTCATGCAAGTTTTTTCTGCTTGTCCTTTGTAAGGTTCCCTGGAACCACTCGACATGCGTGTCCTTCGATCACCATCCGGACGCTTGTTTCTGTCAGACCTCTGATACTCCTCATTCTTGTACTCTGATACTGCTTTTCCTTTTGTACTCACTATTCTCTTGTTATTGCTAACTGATGAGCTAGGAGGCTTTGGCATCATCTGCCTTGAAGAATGCACAGAAGGTTTCTGTCTCTTGCTTTCAGCGTTTTCCATCCTGTCAGTTCTTCTTTTTGATCCTTAAATGGAAAAGAGCTCGGTGTTAACTGTTTATCAAACTAAAAACCCTGCCCTATGTTTTGTATGCAAGTGGCTCCCCTCTTGCAGTCACAGATAACATTTCCCAGCGGCAGGCTTTGCAACAACAGGCAAAACTGCTTGTAAGAATAGCTCGTGTTCTAAAACATGTATTTTACTTCTAAAAAAGCACTGTTTTAGGCTTTGGCAGGCATTTTCTGGATTTTATAAATGGGGATGCTGCATTAAATGCTTATGGGATTGGCCTAAATCCAAATAATGAACTGAGCTGGAACTGGACTTGGGGATTCCCCTGCTCCATTTCCATACCACTTCTAAAACCAAAAAGGACAGTTACTTTCTAACAGAAAATAAACCCATCAGCCAGCAATTGCTTTTAAAAATTAAAAGGAAACATAGTTAACTGTTCACATGAGAAAAAGCAAATGTCTGTGAAATAAAGACTTTTGGAACCCTCGCTCTTCAAATCAGGTTATGAGAGCAGCTACTTCAAAGACTTTAAACGTAATAAGAAAGACAGTTTTTACCATTCACGTTCCCCCAGGACATTCACTACCAAAGTCACCTACCCTTCTTCTCACTTTTATCTTGCTCACTGTCAGGATTATACAACTCATCATCTTGGTCAGGAGCATCAGTCAAAATGTCATCCAGAACATTGAGTTCACCATCTGAAAACAAACAAATAAGAAAGCTAAAAACAACTATTACAAGTCTGGATATGTAAAATTCAGCAGAACTGGTTATTTATAAACAAGAACATTTTTTTAGGGTTACAGAGCTGCTACAAGGCAAAAAATGATGTCTTCTTGATTTATTTCCACAATTTCCATTGGAAGGATCAAGCAAAGGCAATAAAGGAATTAAAACACATCACAGGATGCATTTGGGCCTCTGAATAAGGTCCAACTTGGCTCCTCATGTCGCACAAGCTTTGCAGGACAGCTGACCTACAAAAGAAAGCTTCCCAAAAAAAGCCTGTACACAATTTGAGAAAAAGGAGACTGGGAGATAGTTGGAGTGTTAAGCAAAGAGCAGGGATCTCTCTCCTCCAAATTCTAAATAACTATATTATAGTTCTTCACCCCACATTAACTCCTCTGCCTGTTATTTTGGTGTTGTTGCTGTGCAAGGCAAGTGAGTTTTGTGGTTCACCTAGAAGCACTAAAAATGCAACAGGGCAAGTTAACAAGAACATAAACTAGATCACCCAGCTGAAGAAGGGGGAAGTGGCAGTTATGAACTTACTAACCAATTCTGATCTTCTCTGAAAAAACCCTCTACAATTAATTAATCTTGATCAAAAGGGCAAAAGTTTCAGAAAATTGAAGCTACAAGCATTTATGACCACACAGCTTAGAATTTGTCACTGTTTCTGACTCTGTTCCACTTCGCCTGAAGCCAAAAGGGATACAGAGTGATTCTGGCAGAAGCATGATTCAACAGTTTTAAGACACTATATTCCAAGCACTTTTAAAAAGTAAAAGTGAACCAAGCATAAGCATGCAAAGAAAAAAATAATAGAAAAAGATATTAACTTTGGAACGTTGCATTTTTTTTCCAGGAAGACTCTGAAATTCAAAACTCTTTCTGTTTCATATTATTGTGACTGATTTTATGTCTTTAGAAAATGGAAAGCAGAGCAAATTCAAAGGATTCAGCTAGCTGATGGTAACTACAGAAGACATAGTGTACAACATTATGAAGTAGCAGGTAAGGACCCCTGTACTGAAGGACATCCAGGTAAGGCAGCAAAGTCCTTCAGAGTCTGGCAACCTATCTCAAAATCTGTAGCTGCACCACAAAAAAGGTTTTGCAGCTCAGCTTGGTATTAAAAAAAACCAAACAACACACAACCCACACCAGAAAAATTAGTATTATAATTTTATCTCTACATATACTACAGGATCTAAAGGTCAGTATGTGTGCTAGCTTTCCTGCTGGTATTTCTTCCACATTTTCTGCTTTAGGTGAACACAGAAGTGGTTCCTGAATGCACAACTAATGTAGCTGATTCAAAGGAATCTGTGAAGAGAGAGGTGGATCAAACCCTTTGCTGCCAGGTTACAGTGAGAGGGCATTTAAATCTAACATGAAGCTGCACTGTAATTCCCTTGAGAGCAGCCCTTTGTGTTTGTAGATACCTATACATCCACAGCAAATACTCTTGCTGTTACTGATGAGATACAGAAGCCTGATTCATGGCTGTGCAACTGCTAAACATGCAATTTCCTGTCTTGCATTCTGCTTCCCCTTGGAGGACAAGGCAAGTTCAGAAGACAACGTTTTGTTACTGGACACTAAAGAAAAAAAATGCACTAGGATTAGAATCTTAAGCATAGCATCCATCTCAGATCATGCATATTGAACCTTAGTTTTGCTTCCTTTCTGGTGAGGCAATTGCATCCTTGAGTAAACTACATTTAATTCAGCTACTGCAGTAGCCTTCCAGAGTGCTGAGATTCCCACATCAGCTGATTCAGAAATAAATGAGAAGGAAAATTTAATGAAATAAGCGAGACTGACACATGCTCTCTAACAAATCCCTTCTGGGCTAGGCAGGCCTGATTTAAATTTGGAACCTTAAATAAGTACACAAAAACAGGAAGAGGATGAGTTCCTCCCCATCACTTTCTGTAGTTACATCTGTCCAATGCATTTTAAAATAAATTCCCAGGCTTACTGTATCACCAGCAGCCTGGTGATACAAAAAGGGCAATATTAACATCCCTCACTTGCATTGGGTATACTGCTCAAGTGACTTCCACAACATGACTCCTCTCACTGAACTGCTAATATTCAGTCTGATGAGCTAAGTTGTCTCAGATACTCAAGGAAGCATCAAAAAAGCACAAAAAAAAAAAAAAGAAAACCAGTAGAGGACATATTTCTTACAGTTCACCGCTACTGAAAGGAGAAGGTCCAAATGACTCCTTTTCATTACAAACACTCCCAATTGGACTCTTCTGTAACTCTTCTGGACTCTTGTTGTAAACAAACAGAACTCATCTAACAGTAACAAAGTACCTCGGAGAGGCCATTTTTCCTAACACTGCAGTAGAAATAAGTTACAAACAAATGTGCATATTTGCTACTCGGTCAGATTAATCCCTTTCAGAAAATTAGAAGCAAGTTAAAATCAGAAACATAAAAATATTTCTTGTCTGCTACTCATTACTTCACCAGTGTCAGCAATTAAAAAACCAACAAAAAAAAAAACAACAAAAACCAACAAAAAACAAACTTAAAAGATTAAAAAATATCATGACGCCCATCTGGATAAATCAATATATTGGTAGATATTTATAGATAACAACACTAAACATTTCAATACTCATCCAGAGTGGCAGCACACATATGTTTCAATGCCATCTCATCCTTTCCCACTACTCTTGCAATAATACTGTTGAGAATCAAGCTCCAGAAATAATTCTACCCATCAGTTCTAACAAAATCTACTCGGAATTTTCCACATTATCTAATTTCACAATAAATAGCAGAGACAGGAAGCTTTCATCACTCAGAAGAAGTCATTTCATGGACACTTATCCTGCAAGAAATTTAAACATGAAATGTATTCCACAGAAATCCAAACTAATGTCAGCCCCACCACAACACCACAGTGATCCTTTACATTTTTTATAATACAGTTACTACCTGCACTGACCAAACAGCAATCTTCTACATCTAAAATTGGCTTTTACCTCCTAAATGGACTACTTTGAGAAGGCTGACACATATTACCTCATAGACAACGTGTGGAACACTCTAACTTCCACGTAGGATGACAGGCAGTTTTTAGAGTGGTGAAAATACATTACCCTGGAAACGTTCAATTCAAACTTATGTGCCCTCAGAAAGCATAACCGACTGCAAGCAGCCGAGTGAAAATCACCAAAATAATACCTGAACGTCAGCCACCTCTTGCTAAGGGAACTGTGCCTCTCGGCAAAAAAAATCGTGCAAAAAATACGGCTACATATCCAAACAATAAAGTGTGTGTGTATATATATATATATTCTTTTTTTTTTTTAAAAAAAAAACAAACAAAACCCCAAAACACACAGACAAGAAAAGGAGCAAACCCCCCAAACAAAACAACACACGCAAAAAAAACAAGTCACCAGCACCCTCCCCCCAAAAACAAACCAACAAGCAAAAAAGCCCCCCCCCCGCCAAAAAAAACCAACAAAAACCCCAAACAAAACACACACTTCCTGAGAGCAGATAACCAGCAATAACTCACTGCCAATAACACGAAACTTCTGGCCCTCTAACTTCTTCCTTCTCCTGATGCTCAAGTCACCTTGCCCTGAGCCCTCAGCTGTCGGGACACTGCATTATGGCACGGTGCCCCTATCACCTACGGCACGCCAGCACACACACGGGGGGGGGGGGGTCTTTTCCCACACGCCAAGTCTAAAGCCTACAAAAATCATCCTGGAAGAGAGCCTCCCGTCCCCGCTGTCCCTCCGCTCTCCTAACGGAGGGCTCCAGGGTGAAGGCCCAGCGACAGCAAGCAAGCGGGCCTCGGGGAAGGGGAACGGCTCGGAGAAGAAGGGCTCCTCCCTCCGGAGCCATAAGCCGTCCCCGGAGCCTCGCTATTGCACCCCAGCCGTACCCCCGGGTACCTTTTTCCTCCCGGCTATCAGCCGCCATCCCGCCGCCGCTGCTGGGACGCGTCGAACGCCTAAGATGGAGGCTCCCTCTTCCCTCACGTAATGCTTCCTCCTTCCCAGCATGCAACGCTTTGTTTACGCTCCTCGCGTCACAGGGCGCCGCGTGAGGGTGGGCGGGGCGAGTGCGTGAAACGGTCCCGCGTGTTGCGGGGGTGGGGGGTGATGTGTCATGCCCGTTGGCGGTGCAGGAGTTCGGTGCCTCCGTCAGAGCACCCACGGGGACTGCGTGTTCTCTGCGGGAGAGTGTCCGTGGGGAAGAGTGTCCGTGGGGAAGAGTGTCCGTGGAGAAGAATGTCCATGGGGAAGCATGGCTGTGGGGAAACGTGGCTATGGGGAAGAGTGTGGAAGAGCGGCCGTGGGGAAGCGTGGCTTTGTGGAAGAGTGGCCGTGGGGTAACAGTCTGGGTGGGAGCGTCTGTGGGGTAGTGTGGTTGTGGGTATGAGTGGCCGTGGGGAAGCGTGGTCGTGGGGTAGAGCATGTGCAGGGTAGAGGGGTTGTGGGGAAGTGTGTGTGTGGAAGAATGGGTGTGGAAGCACGGCTGTGGACAAGTGTGGCTGTGGGGAAGAGTGTGTGGGGAAGAGTGTGTGTGGCGATGAGCAGCGGTGGGGAAGTGTGGGTTTGTGGAAGAGTGGCTGTGGGGAAGCGTGGTTGTGGGGGAGAGCGTGTGGTGGGGACAAATGGGTGTGGAAGTGTGGCTGTGTGGAAGTGCAGCTTTGTGAGGGAGAGCGGCTGTGGGGGAGCGTGGAGTTGAGGCAGAGCAGTCATGGGGAGCACCTCTGTGAGGGAGAGCGGCTGTGGGCACGTGTGGCTATGGGGTAGCGTGTGCAGGGGAGAGCGTCCACAGGTACGAGCAGCAATGGGGAAGTGTGGCTGTGTTGAAGAGCGTGTGCAGAGGCAGCCATCTGTAGGGAAGAATGGGTGTGGAAGAGTGTCTGTGAGTAAGTACAGTCATGGGGAAGCGCGGACGTGGGGGAGAGTGCGTGTGAGGAAGAGCGGTCATGGGTAAAGCATGGCTTTGTGGGGGAGTGCGACTGTGTGGGTATATGGCAATGTGGGAAAGCGGTCATGGGGGAGAGCAGCTATGGGCAAATGTTGCTGTGGGGGAGAGCATCTGTGGGGGAGAGCGTCCTTGAGGAAGTGTGGCTTTGTGGAAGAGTGGCTGTGGGGAATCATGGTCTTGAGGAAGAGTGGTCATGAGGAACAGTGGCCATGAGGGAGCACGGCTGTGGGGAAGCGCGGCTTTGTGGAAGTGCAGCTGTGGCAGAGAGCAGCTGTGAGGAATAGCGGTCATGGGGGAGAGCGGCTGTGGGGAAGTGTGGATATGGGGGAGCGTCCACAGGGGAAAGCGTCTGCAGGTACGAGCGGCAATCGGAAGCGTGGTTTTGTGGAAGAGCG
This sequence comes from Heliangelus exortis, assembly GCF_036169615.1. Lineage (NCBI taxonomy): Eukaryota > Metazoa > Chordata > Aves > Apodiformes > Trochilidae > Heliangelus > Heliangelus exortis. Next base: position 4,963,828 of record NC_092425.1, read on the forward strand.
TCTGTGGGGAAGAATGTGTGCGGAAGAGCATCTGTGGGAAAGCGCGGCTTTGTGAAAGTGCGGTCATGGGAGGGAGCAGCTGTGAGGATGAGCGGTCATGGGGAAAGCATGGCTTTGAGGGGAGAGTGGCTGTGGGGGAGCGTGGCTTTGTGAAAGAGCGGTCATGGGTAAGAGCGGCTGTGTGGGAGCACCTCTGTGGGGAAGCGTGGCTGTGGGGGAGAGGGGTTGTGGCAAGTGTGGCTGTGGGGGAGCTACCACAGGTACATGCGGCCATGGGGAAACGTGGCTTTGTGGAAGAGTGGCTGTGGGGAATCGTGGTCATGGGGGAGAGCATGTGTGGGGAAGAATGGGTGTGGAAGTGTGGCTCTGGGGGAGAGCGGCTGTGGGGAAAGCATGACTTTGTGAGGGAGAGTGCCTGTGGGGGAGCGTGTCCTTGAGGAAGAGCGGCCGTGTGGGAGCGTGGCTGCAGGGAAGCGCGAATGCGGGGGAGAGCGTGTGGAGGAGAGTGTGTGAGGAAGAGTGTCTGTGGGGATGAGTGTCTGTGGGTACAAGTGGCTATGCGGAAGCATGCTTGTGGGGGAGAGCGTTTGTGGGGTAGCGTGGTCTTGAAGAAGAGCGGTCATGGGTAAGAACAGCTGTGTGGGGAAGCATGGCTGTGGGGGAGAGCAGCTGTAGGGGAAAGCATCCACAGGTATGAGCGTCCATGGGGAAGCGTGGCTTTGTGGAAGAGTGTCTCAGGGAGAGAGCGTGAGTGTGGAAGAATGGGTTTGTGGAAGAGTGTGAGGAAGAGCAGCTCTGTGGAAGCATGGCCATGGGGTAGAGTGGCTGTGAGGAAGAGCGGTCATGGAGAAAGCATGGCTTTGTGGGGGAGAGCGGCTGTGGGGTAGTGTGGCCTTGAGGAAGAGCAGTCATGGGTAAGTGTGTCTGTGGGGAAGTGTGGCTGTGGGGAAGCATCCGCGGGAGGGATCGTCCACAGGTACGAGCGGCAGTGGGGAAGCATGGCTTTGTGGAAGCACGGCTCTGGCAGAGAGCGACTGTGAGGATGAGCAGCCATGGGGAAGCGTGGCTTTGCAGAAGAGTGGCTGTGGGGAAGTGTGGTCGTGGAGGAGAGCATGTGTGTGGAAGAATGGGTGTGGAAGCGTGGCTCTAAGGGAGAGCTCCTGTTGGGGAGGGTGTCCTTGAGGAGGAACGGTCATGGGGAAGAGTGGCTGTGTGGGAGAACGTCTGTGGGGAAGCATGGCTGTGGAGGAGAGTGTGTGAGGAAGAGTGTGGTGATGAGTGGCTGTGGGTACAAGTGGCTGTGCGGAAGCATGGTCGTCGGTGAGAGTGTTTGTGGGGTAACGTGGCCTTGAGGAAGAGCAGTCATGGGTAAGCGCGGCTGTGGGGGAGAGTGGCTGTGGGTAAGTGCGGCTGTGGGGGAGTGTGCGCGGGGGAGAGCATCCGCAGGTATGAGCGGCAATAGGGAAGCGTGGCTTTGTGGAAGAGCATCTGGGGGGAAGAATGGGTGTGGAAGAGTGGCTGTTAGGAAGAGCGGCTTTGTAGAAGCCCGGTCATGGGAGGGAGCGGCTGTGAGGATGAGCGGTCATGGGGAAAGCATGGCTTTGAGGGGAGAGTGGCTGTGGGGGAGCGTGGCTTTGCGGAAGAGTGGTCATGGGTAAGAACAGCTGTATGGGTGCGTGTCTGTGGGGAAGTGTGTCTGTGGGGAAGCGCGTCTGTGGGCAAATGTGGCTGTTGGGGAGCGTCCACAGGGGAGAGCATCCACAGGTAGAAGCAGCCATGGGGAAGTGTGGTTTTGTGAAAGGGTGTCTGTGGGGGAGAGCGTGTGTGGGGAAGAATGGGTTTGTGGAAAAGTGGCTAAGAGGAAGAGCGGCTTTGTGAAACAGCGGCCATGGGAGAGAGTGGCTGTGAGGAAAAGCAGTCATGGGGAAAGCATGGCTTTGTGGGGAGAGCGGCTGTGCAGAAGTGTGGCTATGGGGGAACGTCCGCAGGGGAGAGCGTCCGCAGGTACGAGCGGCAATCAGAAGCGTGGTTTTGTGGAAGAGTGCAGTGGAAGAGAGCAGTTGTGGGGCAGAGTGTCTGTGGGGAAGCGTGGTTGTAGGGATGAACGTCCGTGCATACAAGCATCCATGGGGAAGTGTGGCTTTGTGGAAGAGTGGCTGCGGGGAAGCGTGGTCATGGGTGAGAGTGTGTGTGGGGAAGAATGGTTGTGGAAGCATGGCTGTGGGGAAATCATGGCTTTGTGACGGAGAGCGGCTGTGGGGTAGCATGGCCTTGAGGAAGAGCGGTCGTGTTGGAGTGCCTTTGTGGGGAACTGTGGCTTTGCGGAAATGTGGTCTTGGGGAAGAGCGTGTGTGGGAGAGACCATATGTGGGGAAGAACAGGTGTGGAAGCGTGGAGGTGGGGAAGCATGGTCATGGGTAAGAGCGGCTGTGGGGAAAGCATGGCTTTGTGAGGGAGAGCGGCCATGGGGAAGCGCGGCCATCTGCACGTGTGGCTGCATGAGAGAATGTGTGTGGGAGAGTGTGTGGGGATGAGTGTCCGTGGGGATGAGTGTCCATGGGTACAAGTGGCTGTGCAGAAGTGTAGTTGTGGGGGAGACCATGTGTGGGGTGTGTGTGTAAGAGCAGTCATAGGGAGAGGGGCTGGAAAGCTGCCCTGAGGAAAAGTAACTGGGGTGATGGTCGACACCCAGCTGAACATGGGCCAGCAGGGTGCTCAAGAAGGCAAACAGCATCCTAGCTTGTACCAAAAGTAGTGTGGCCAGCAGGGCCAGGGCAGTGATTGCCTCCCTGTACTTGGCAATGGTGCCACTGGATCTTGAATACTGTGTTCAGTTTTGGACTCCTGACTACTGGAAGGACTCTGAAGTGTATCCAGAGAAGGAAATAAGCTGGTGAAGTGTCTGGAGAAGAAGCCTGATGAGGAGTATCTGAGGGAACTGGGGTTTTTTAGCCTGGGGAAGAGGCTAAGAGAAGACCTCATCCCTTTCTACAACTACCAGAAAGGAGGTTGTAGTGAAGTGAGGGTTTATCTTCCTAGTAACAAGGAACAGGACAAGAAGAAACGGCCTCAAGTTGCACCAAGGGAGGTTTGATCAGTAATTAGAAGAAACTTCTTCACTGAGAGGGTAATTAAACACTGGAACAGCCTGACCAGGGAGGTTGGTGAATCACCCTTCCTGGAGGTGTTCAGAAGATGTATAGTTGTTTGTAGGGACATGGTTAAAGCACTGGACTTTACAGTAGAGTTAAGTTATGGTTGGACTTGATGATCTTAAAGGTCTTTTCTGACCAGCACAATTTGTGGAGGACAGAGTATTCTGCCCTCAAAGTGAGGAAAGCTGAAGAGAAGCCCCCATCTCTGTGTTCCTCTGCTGTCGTGACAGCTGTATGAGGTGTTGGAGCTCTTGCTGTGGGTGTTGAGTGGGACAAATGTCCTTCCCAGCACTGAATAGTGCTGTTCCCTGGATTTTCTTTGTTTTGTTTTGGTTTGGTTTCTCAAGCAAAAAATTTTTTTCTTGCTTCTGGTGATGTTCAGCTTGTTTTTGATTTACCTGTTCAAATATGAAATGCATGTGCTTTATCAACCTGTATTTTAACAAAACTTGGGATTAGGGCAGGGTTTCTTTCATACCATAACTTACATGAAAGCTTACCACCTCATGTTAGTTATCCTTTCAGGCAGCTTAGAAAGAGGCTTGGCCAGTTGAGTGGCCTTCAGTAGTTTATTAGGGCTGTGTGTAATTTGCAATTATCAAGTAAGTGCTTGGTTTTAATCCTGTTAGCTGGCATGCTACTTTCATAAAAGCTCTACCTGCCTTTTTTTTTTTTTTCCTTCTTTTAATTTGAGTAGATGCATAGCAAGGTGATTAATGCTGTAGACTAAATTATAACTTTTGTTTTAAGGCTGCAGGTAGTAGCTAGAACAGCCAGTCAACTCGATGCCTCCTATTCCTCCCTCCAGAACAATGGAGTTCCAGGATGCTTCACTACTGATATTCAGTGCATTTGCCTGCACTCAGAGTGGACAGGTTAGTACAAATGTCTTGGTCAGCAATCACTGTAGCTTAGCTTGAGGAAGCAGCTTTCCTTTTTAGTGATGAAGGCCAGACTGCAAAAGGCACTCTGTACCACTGGTTGGTATTGCCCATCTTGCTTGAAGACTCTGAAAGCAAAGCCCGAGAAGAGGATAAAAGCAATCCCTGGAAAAAGGAAATATTGCTGCAGAGAGGTGATAGAAATTGAAATTATGTGAAGAGGCAAAAAAACCCCGGGGTGGTTGTGAAGCTTATGGAAAAAATATACCTGTTCTTCCTCTTTGTATTGGCTTCTTGATCAGAGTAAAGGTTATTATTGTTACTGATATTATTACAGCTTAACATTTGCTCATCCCACGAGTCTTTATCTGTTTCCCAGAGTTTTGTTCTGTTAAATATGCAAGATTTGACACTATTAGTTTTACTGGCATTTAACCTCTTGACTCTTAAGACCGAAGTAGTTTGTATGTATCTGTTCCAGTCACATCAATTTTGTATGCTGCTTGTAGAGTGACCTTACAGCAGCTGGCATGCACAGAAGTTTATTTAGCTATAAGCAATACTTCCATTCTCTAATTTTACTAGGATTTGCCATGTCATATTTACGGGGTGTTTTGTTACTGTTAAAAAAAAAAAAAAATTGTCTTTCTGCGTGTAATCCACTAGATGGTGTTGCTACCGTGATTTAATTGGAAGAGAACGGAGCTGCTGCTCTCTATTCTCTGTTCTCTTAGGAGTTGTATAAAGACAGCTTTGGAGAAGGCTGTGCTTTAAAACTGAGCATGGCTCCTTCAATGGATTTCATGCTTTTCAACGTGGCTCAAAGTTCAAATATTGGTAGCTTGTGTCTAGCACATTTTTGGGGCAGGGGGGAAGTCTGCAAGTGAGGATAACTGATAACTGCTGATGCTTTTCTCAAGGGTGTAGTATCTCTGGATAGACTAAGTCATCTGCAGAGGTCCTATCCAACCTTTACCAGTCTTCTGTTATTGATGGGTTCTTCAAAAATTATAGGATAAGGGAGACTGCTCAGAGCAAGCATAGCAGCTCCTAGCTGTGGCTTTCCTCATAGACTATACTACAGAAAATCCCAATGGAAAGGATGGGGAAAAAAGGGAACTAAGCTTGTTAGTGTGTTTTCTTTGAGTTCTTGCTGTGCCAGAGACTTGTTATATATACTTTTATCTTAAGGGACAGATAATTGCTTTGCCCAAATCTGTTTTAAAAGCAATATTGAAGAATCTCTTTGGTATCTGTAGAATGCCTTTCAGAATTGGGTTATGGCAGCTGCTTGGAAGTTCTTCCTTTAAAATGGTCTTTATAATATCTTAGTGTCAGCCCATTTCTCCTTGTTTTTTGTGCAAGTGACTGCTGATGGGCATTTTCTGAATACTGCATAATAGAGAAGGGCCACTGCTGAAGAATTAATAAAGTCCTAAGTTAGAGAAAAGGTTTGGACTTCTTTTATGTCCATGCTGTCTATCAAGGGACTGAGTGAGCATGGTATGACTGCTTCAGAGTAGTGGTACTGAAAATTCTTCATTCACAGGCCTGTTGCAGGCTGTGTAACTTGGAACTGTATAAAACCAAGATAAGGTGAGGATATCAGTTTTGTAAAGTAAAAAGATGAAGAAGCAATTTCCACTGATTGAGAATTTGTCTTCCAGGCTGGACAATAATCATAGAATGGTTTGGGTTGGAAGGGACCTTAAAGATTATCTAGTTACAACCTCCATGCATGGGCAGAGACACCTCCCACTAGACCAGGTTGTTCCATGTTTCCCCATCCAACCTGACACTGAACACTTCCAGGGAGGGGGTGTCCATAATCTCCCCAGGAAAACTGTTGGCAGTGTCTCAGCACCCACACACTAAAGAATTTCTTCCTAATGCCTAACCTAAATCTGCCCTATTCCAGTTTAAAGCTGCTCCCCCTTGTCCTAGCATTACACACACTTATAAAATGTCTCCAGCTTCTTTGTAGGCACCCCTCAGGTACTTGAAAGGTGCTGTAAGGTCTCCCTAGAGCCTCCTCTTCTCCAGGCTGAACAAACCCAACTCTCTCAGCCTGTCTTCATAGCAGAGGTGCTCCAGCCCTCTGATCATCTTTGTGGCTAAAGAGCTCCATGTCCTCATTACCTTGGGGGTCCCAGAGCTGGACTCAGAACTCCAGATGGTTTCACACGAGAGCAGAGGGGGGGAATAACCTCCCTCAAACCACTGACCACACTTCCTTTGATACAGCCCAGGATAAGTTGTTTTTCTTGGCTGCAAGTGCACATTGGCAGCTCATGTTCAGCTTCTCATCAACCAACACCCCCAAGTCCTTCTCAGGGCTGCTCTCAATCCATTGTCCTCCCACCCTGTGTTTGTGCTTCGGATCACTGACTGAGGAGCAGGACCTTGCACTTGGTCTTGCTGTACTTCATGCAGTTTGCACAGTCCCACCTCTCCAGCCTGTCAGGGTCCCTCTGGATGGCCTCCTTTCTCTCCAGCATGTTGGCCACACCACACAGCTTGGTGTCATCAGCAAACCTGCTGAGGGTGCATTCAATCCTACTGTCCACATTGCTGAAAAAGATGTTAAAATACACTGGTCTCAGTACTGACCCCTGCAGAATGTCACTCATCATTGGTCTCCACTTGGACATGGAGCTGTTGATCAAAACTCTGAAGGTGTGACAATCTGGCCCATTCCTTATCCACCGAGTGGTCCATTCATCAAGTCTATGTCACTCCAGTTCAGAGACAAGGATGTCTTGTGGGGCAGAATCAAATACTCACACAGGCCCAGGTGGACGACAGAAGTTGCTCTTCCCTTACTCACCAATGCTGTGGCCCCACCAGAGAAGACCACCAAATTTGCAAGGCAGGATTTGCACCTAGGTGAGGCCATGTTGGCTGTCATCTGTCACCTTTTTATTTTCCGTGTCCTGTAGGACAGTTTGTAGGATCTGCTCCATGCTCAGACCTGAGACTGACTGACCTGTGGTTCACAGTCTTCCTTTTTTCCTTTTTCAAAATGGTTGTGTTTCTGCTTTTCCAGTAGGTGGGAACTTCAGACTTGTTACTGCTCCTGCTCTTTTCAAAAAGCAGACCTGTATGATGCGAGTCCATGGGGAGCCATTCATGGAGCTGCGTCTTGGTATATGACTCTCTCCTTGATACAGCCATAAATTTGGCTGATGTTACCATGTGTTTAATTCCCATAAAGTCTGATCCCTTTCAGAATGTATGCAATGGCAGCCTGCTTACAACCTTGCAATAGTAAGGTGTAATTTATCACAATTTCTTATCTTGCTCTAATCTGCTTGTGCCTGAAAGCCTTTACTAAAGCTACTGTGTGATGCCTGAAGGTATTTTGGCTATGTCAGCCCATGGAAGACATTTACAATTAAAAAAAAAAAAAAAAAGGTGGTGGTTTTGTTTTTTTTGTTTAATGAAAGCTGCAGAGAGAGTGCTGGTAAACATTTCATGGCATAGTTAGCCCTAAAGTATTCTTTCTATTTGATGTAATTCCTATTTGTTCTTAAAGTAAGCTGCAGGAGGTGCTAGTGCAGAAGTTTATCTCCTGTGTGCCTCTTGCTCCTGTGCTGGGGAGCACTGGTAGTAGTATGCTTCCTGTTTACAAGGTAATTACTGTGTTCTGGACTGAGTGTATGTCAAGGCCAGGCACTTCAGGCTGCTGAGTTTATTGGCTCACAGGGTTGGTTACTGCTGTGTAAACAGGAAATTCACTATAGGTATTACTCAAAAATATATTTAATTAGCAATTTGGTAAGATGGAGGAGGGGGGAAAAAAAAAAAGGGAAACTTAAGTTCATGGAAGCTAGTAAGTTTTTTCCTTGTCTTCCAAAAGATATGGGTTTGGTCTTTTTTACCCATTTTTTTTCTCATTTTGGTCTTGCTCATTGACTGTTTTCTTTCTGGCTTCTTCCTCCTCCACCTTGTCCCCTTTGGTAATGTGATTCTCATGCTGAAAGTGTTAAGGGTGATACCTACTTGTTTTCACTGGGTTTCAAGGAAGGTGAGATTTTTCTAAGTAGAAAAAAAATCTGATAAATCAAGTGCTTGTTGTGAGACAGATTGACCTCAGAGAGTTGAATCTTCAGCAACAAGCAAGTTAGGACAAAGCTGAGGCTGTTATGTGGTCTCATTGGTTCTGGTTTTGCAGAGAGATTGAATAATCTATATTTCGTAATAATCTCTGCATTTTTCCCTTACTCGGGGCTTCCAGTTTAAAGAATTTTTCCATTATTTGCCATTTTAATTCCACTAAAATAGGGTTAGATGATATAGCTGAGGTGGTCAGTGTTTGTCTGCTGCAGGATGTAGTGACCCTCTCTCCTGTATCTCATGTCCCTTGCTTTCAGCTGTGCACCACTGACCTGATTTAAATTGCTAACCTGAAAGAAATCAGTTTCATTTTTCCATTCTGGATAATTTTACAGAACATGAATCGAAACTGTTTTTACAATAGGCAGGATGAACACAGAGAAAATGTGTCTGTCCCCGTTTGGCAGCAGCTCCGACCAGCTGCATCTCAGTGCATCTTTCTGGTTTTTCTAGGTTAATCCCCTACTGAATCAGCAGGTGGCAGCACCTTCCCCTTGGTGCATATTTTTATCCAAGCCCAAGGTGAACTATTTTCTTTTTGTAGCTGCAGGAAAGCGGTCTACAGTGAATATGGCTGGAGGAAAAGAAATACAGAGTCCAGTTTAGATTGCTGTCATGAGAATGTAGCTAGACCTTGTCTGGAGTTGGCAGAATTTGTTTTGGGTGATATTTTAAGTGCTGAATTTTTGCTTCTTGTGCTGTGTCTTTTCCTGGGAAACAAGAGAGGCTATAGGGTTATCCCAGAGATTCTTGAATCTGTTTTTGCCATTTGCATTTGCTTGGGCTGAGTTTAGCTGGGAGTTGAAGTTCTCAGACCTATGAGAGTTGCTGCCTGAGCCTTACAGAACCCACAAGGTCTTTCCCAGATACTTGAGGCATGGCATTATGCTCCTTGCTGAATCGTGTTGGTTAGCTCTTTATTGCCAGTGAGCCCTATACTAGAAACTCAGCTTCCATGCAATGCTGTACTGAAGGGGTGAGGAATTTGTTTGGTATTCTCTACTCACTCCTCTCTGCTGTGATTTATATATAGTTGCTGAGAAGTACAGCTCTCTTCTGAGTTGTCATCTCAGTGGAAGTGTATGAACAATTAATGTGTGGTATAAACTGTCTAGCCCAATTAGGCAGGGGTTTAAAGAACAGGCTTGACAAGACTAGATGTCTACATGGTACCGTGATGGATCCTATCATTAGCTAGATAGCCTTACCTTAACTTATCCTGAAATAGATGAATAGCACCCTTATGTGAACCAAGCATTTTTTCATCACAAAAATAGCATCCAGTGTTCTGCACGCAGTAAGCGTTCACACCCATTGGCAGCAGCACAGTTTAGAGCTGTACCTGATGGACAGATAGCTTGCAATAACATAATGGAGAGAACACATCAAGTTTTCCTCTCTCATACCAGTGTATTTTTCCTCCATTCTGTCCTGTCTGAGGAAGAAATGCAGAGAGATTTTCTTCCTGATTGTAAAAACTTTCGAACAAGAATTACAAGAGGGGCATCATCATGTGCTGCTGCTTGGGTACCAGACTGTAAAGGCTCCTGGTGTTGGAGCCAAGTTCAAAGAGGCCTCCTGCATGCTGACAGTTCTGAGCATCTCCTGCTTAGTTTCTGGCTGCAGAGAGCTGCTCAGGGTTGGAGGTCTGATTAAAGACTGGATATAATAATTGGGATAATGTTGCTGGGAAGTCCTCTGTAAAGAAAGAAGGAAACTTGTGTTTGATGAGTTGGTAGGGAGTTTTCTGTTAGAATGTAGTTCTTGGGGAAACCTAACCAAAGAAAAACCCACTTACCTATCTTACCTGTTTTTAGAGGAGTTTCTGGTATCAAGGTGTGAGCATTGATACCTTTCATTAGGGGCAGCAGCCTCTTTTCCTACTCTACAGCCTCCATTTCCATTCTGCTTCTTAAAATTTCAGAGTCTGTTGGGTGTTGGTAAGCAGTGTTTGCATTAATAGTATTTCTTTAAGAAACCATGTTCAAAGTAGCAGCTGCTTAGAGTTTTAGACCATTGGAAGCAATAACTGAGGGGAACTGAAGGGTAGAAAGCGGATAAGGAAAAAAACAATCCATGTCTTAACTGAAGAAATGCTTGTGTGGTTTTAGACAGAGGTTGTGTATGTATCCACCTCTTCACCCCACAAACATGACCCCCAGAAGAATGGGACCAAATGTTATGTCATTCATAAAAAAAGGGCAGTATGCAAACAGACATTAGCAATTGCACAAGGAGTTTCTGTCTCGTTCTGTCCATATAAGTATGTGGATAATGGTCATGTTGAGAGACACATGCATGATCTACTGTGGCAGGAAATTCCTTTACTCCCAATATTTTTCCCTCTGCATCTGCAATCTTTATGGTCAGACTGTTGGTTGTCAGTAAATGCCTTGTTTCACATTGAAAAAGCTGTGCTGATTTAATAAGTGACTTACTTTGTGGATGGCTGTGTGCATCACTGTTGGAAGTTAAGCTGGTAACTTAATCCATTTGTGTTTGTGGTGGCTTTTGCCTCTATGATGGATATAGGGTTTTTTCTATGATTTGCTCCTGTGAAAGCCAGGTTGCCCTGTTCTTAACCTCTCATACCAGCACCAAAGTTGCTGTTAAGGCTGTGACTCTGTATGTTGTCATTACAGTGCAGGTTTTGGCTTGTCTCTTGCCTTTGTCCTCTCCTTGTATTCCAGGTGAATCACCACTGTTATCTGGTATCACACCCTTTTTCTGTTTCTGGGGCCACTGGGATTTGTGTCCTCCATAGGATTGAAGTTTAAACCATCTCATTCTTTGCCCTGTTCCAGTTATTTTAAGTTTTGCTTGGCTTTGTGATTTTTGTTAGCTTGCTTTTGTTTTTCTGTGTGATTTTGCTTGTTTATCAAATGGTCATCTGTGTTGCCTTCATTGGATACTTAGAGTCATGAGTCAGATAGCAAAACTACGAGGTTTCATAGATAAACATTAGAGCTATAATAGAAGTTGAGGCTGAAAGTATTGGTGGGTCTTCTGATTCCTCTTCCACCACAGGCTTGATAAACTGTAGTTTATGTGCTCCTGATTGTTTATTTACCTAAGCTTTAGAATATCTGCAGCTGAAGCTTGGAAGAACAGGTTAGACAATATATTAAGTGCTCAGATACCATAAGGGTGGGTATTCATTTGCCTTTGAATTTTAGAAGCAGGATTCATACTTCAGTGCTTTGCCTTACCAGAAATGTTCAAGGAACGCCAGTAAATTATGAGGAAGTATCTTGTCTACAGCAGACAAGTGGGAAGAGGTGGAATGGTGGAAAGAAAACATCAGACTATGAATCAGGGATCAGAATCAGTATTGTGAGGATTGCGTGTGTATGAAGCCTTAATCTCATGCAGTAGGTTTCAGTATAGCACTGAAAAAGCTGAACCTCAAAGAAATGCTTCGTCCTTCTCAGAAGTTGTCCATGAGTTGGATTTGAGAAACGTATCTTATTTGAGATGGCACCTCCCAACCTGTATGTATGTATGTTCCTCTAGAGTTATTCAAAATAATAATATTTTAAATAATCTCCTGAAAAGCTTCTACCCATCTGGAGTCTTTAAGTTTTCCCTAATTACACATACACCTCGCCCACTTCCCACTGAAAACCCATACCCCAGTGTAAACCAAAACACAGTGTTGAAGGACCCCTTTTCCTTGGTACTGTGCTTTGTCTGGATAATGTATGTGAGCTAACAAGGACTGAATCCTCCTGCTGGAAGCTGTGGCCTCAGTTGTGGGGCTTGATAAGCCTTGCTGCAGAGCACTCATTTTCAGAAAGATGTGTTGGGGGAAGCAGGACAATTGCTGTGCCTTCACAGCATTTGTGCCACAGGGGAGTTACTATAAATGAATGAATGGTAATAAAATGGAACAGATTTGAGATGCAGGCAGTGGTGCTTCACTCCAGAAAATCTCAAGAATTCGACCCGGCCTCAGATGTTCTCTGGAAGCATCTGTTTATCAAACTTCTTCATTCAGCTCTGTGTTGATGCATATGAAATAATTCTTACACTTTTCTTCTAAACTTTGGTTCTCTATCCATTGCCTGTTGGACTAATTTGCAACTCATTGCAACTGTATTTGTGATCTGTAATTTGTTCTGTTTCCTTTCTGCTCTTCCTCTGCCACCTGGCTTTCTCTGCAAAGCACTGACAAGTTCTGCTGCAAGGCAAGGCAGCTGAGTACAGCTCACCTCCTCTGACCCAGGTGTAGAAATCATTGCATGCTGAGATGTTTTCTTCAGGCACAGCTTGCTGGACAATTATTCTAATGAGTCATAATACATGGGTCTAATTTAATCTGCAGGGGTTTCTGAGTTTGTCAGCACCGTTGGGTCACAAGCTCTGCTTGCCTGCTTATTCCTGACATCCTGACATAGGGTTTAATATTTAATTTTTAGGCCATTTTTGCATGTCTTGGTCTCCTCAAGCATTAACTGTAAGACCCAAATGAGTATACTTAGCTTTGGCTCTTTTTTTTTTTTTTTTCTTTTCTTCCAGAAGTACCTTACATTTTGCTGAAAATGGTTAACACAAGCTTCAGGATCTTCTGTTCTATATCTGCTAAAGTGAAAGCTGATGCAGAAATATAGAGTGTTCCTGCACTGACTTTATCTAGTTTATCTTTGTCCTGGTAGTTTAGAAACCACTCAGCTAAGTGGCTTCTGATGTAATGGAAAACTGCTCTTTTTGTTCTTTGCTCCTGAAATCCCTAGCTATTGCAATAAATTTTCAGTTCACCTGTTGATTTCTTTCTGGTGTCCTAAGTCCTAAATTTTCTTTAATCTGACATGTGTGACTGCCATTTCCTTGGTTTTTCAGAGGGAACTCTGTCTTGTGTAACTCTGAGAGTAACTGGCCAGTAACTCATCACCCACCAGCTGATGGCTTGAGCTCACCCAGCTGGGTAAGGGAGAGAATCAGAAGAGCAAAAGCAAGAAAATGTATGGGTTGAGAGAGTTTAAATGAAGGATGTATGTGGGTGAGGACAACAAGCAATACAAAAGAATTACTCAGCCACATTCCCCAAGCAATGGGATGCCCAGACAGTGTGTGAGCAACAACTATTTCCAAAAATACTACTCCCCGTTTTTTTTGCCAAGCATCATATGATGTGGAATATTACTTTGACCAGTTTGAATCAGCTGCCCTGTGACCCCTCCCAGTCTTTTGCCTACCTTTAGGCTACTGGCTGGCAGGGAGGGGGAGAGTAGAGTGCAGAACAGAGAATGTTTTGTTGCTGTGTAAACACTGTTCAGCAATTGTTAAAATTTTGGTATATCACCAATACTGTTTTGGTCAAATCCAAAACATGACACCATATGAGCTGCTGGAATAAATTAACTGTATCCCCACCAGATAAAATATACTTTTCTGTTATAGTAGTCTCTGCAACAAGTTTAACTGTTTTAATTGCCTCCTATTTTAGTTTATAGCCTATTAATTGCTACTTTTTAAGATCTCTTTAAATTTTTATCATGTAACAACATAGTTCTTCCTCAGAGTATTGGAGTAGAAATATAAATTACATCTATATAATAGGTTAATTATCTTACTTATGTCTTCCTTGGGTATTATAGTTGTTTCAGATGTGGATATATTAGGTAAAAACTTAGTTCAAAGAAAAGCAAAAATAACTTTGCTTTGGAAAAAGAAGTGTGGGGGTTTTTTTTCTTCTCAAAAAAATAAAAACAACAAAATTTCACCATTCCATAGGACAAAAGCATTAAAAAGCATCAATATTTGAGTTAATTTCTTTAACTTAATCAATTCCACTTACTCTGTTTGTAAAGCCTATAATTTTGCACTGGGGCTGAAGGATATTTTGCTCAACATAGGTAACTATCTCCTGGCCTCAAGTCTGACAAAGGACACTCTGACACTGAGGAAGCCAGAAACCTTCAGACTTAGTTCCTGATTAATGTTGTCACCTCATCTTGGAAGGTTGGGTGATGGCTTTCCCTGCTTGGAATAAACATTCCTAGTTTTTGGGGACCCTCTGGTTTTCAGCTGCCCTGTTTTTGTGGGGGAGCACAAGGGCCCTATATTGTGCCTACTTTTAAATCAATGTAGTTAAGATGATGTATATAAATATGGGGAGTATCAAGGCAACCTGGACAACATGAAGTCAGATTTTCTCAAAAAAGAGGAACAGGAGAAGGTCATGAAGCCTAGTGCTTAGGACATAATCTTTTCTGGATTGATAAGTGGCAAAAAGGGTGCTAGAGCCCTGGGAGCCTGTCACTACTGATTGGGAGATCCTATAGATTTGGGGAAAAGTCGGCCAGACCTCTTGTGATGGAAAGAGCAATTTCCTTGAGGGAAGGGTTTGCTGCAATCCAGAAACCCACTAGAGTGACCAGAATCAAACCTGCAAAAAGGGAGAAGTCTCTAGGTGAGATCTGTCTGAGTCTGTTTATTTCTGTTGTGATTTCCGTAGGCACTTTGCTTTTTTTTTTTTAAAAAAAGTTAATTTAGATTCTAGTAAAACTTGTGGGGTTTTGAGTTGAGAAGTCTTGAATTTCTGCAGATTTCTACACAGGTGCAGCTAGGGAGGTCATCTCACCAGGTGAGATCTGTTCCAGATGGCAGCAGAAAGCACCCAGGAGGCTGCTGAGCAGCCCTCACTGCCTGAGGTGCAGTGATTTTGGCTTCTTGAGAACTTGCTGGGAAGGAATGAAGCTTTTCCTTCTGCTTTTATTGGGAAGAGTAGAACTTGGCTTTCTTCTGAATTAGAAGCAAAGCATTACTAGTGGATTAATAGACTGGGGGCCTTGCTTTCTGTCTGTCCAGGTGGCTAGCAGTGCTCACAGAGTCAAGCTCAGCATTTTTACTGCCATCTCAACACACCAGCTGTGCAGTAAAACTGAGGAAGTTGAGTTTGTAAAGATCTTGAACTGACTGTTTTTTT
Source organism: Heliangelus exortis (assembly GCF_036169615.1). Classification (NCBI taxonomy): domain Eukaryota; kingdom Metazoa; phylum Chordata; class Aves; order Apodiformes; family Trochilidae; genus Heliangelus; species Heliangelus exortis. Next base: position 4,978,908 of record NC_092425.1, read on the forward strand.
GGTCAGTGATGTTGGCTGTGTCATTGATCACCTCACTCATGAGGGATCTTTAGTGTCTAGAAGACCTGAGTTCAAACTCCAGCCTTTTTCCCAGCAGAGGTGTAAATATCATCTGCCTTTCATTGAAATGGTGGCATCAAACAGCTGAGGGTAAGTATAGAGGAAGCGTGATTGCAAAAGACTTTTTTTCCCATAAGAAAAGAGGCTGTGGTTTGGTTTTTTTTCTTTCCATACCAAGCAGGATGAGTGTGATAGCAGTCTTGTACCAACCCCAAACCAGATCTGCTAATTGTAGTTCAAAATAGAAATGGAAGTACTAGGAGTGGATATAGTCAGATGCTCAGGTCTTTTTGGAAGTAATGCCATGGGAGATAATATAAAGGATATGCTTGTTGTTTTGTTCTTTCTCTTTTCCTCTATGGCTTTGTAATGCAGTCACCTAAGTGTAAGTTGGGTAAACCAGAACAGTTACCCAAATCCTTACAGCAATCCAAATTTACCTGATGTGGTAGCTTGTCTCTTAGTGGCCACTGCAAGTTGTGCAGGAGGTTACGTTGTTGGGAGATCCCTGCTTTTATGACCTATTTGCTGATTGCTTTGCCACATGCTAAGTGAGGGCTTTTACACAGCTGCAGAGAATTACTCTCCAATTACAAGTGCTAGCAATGCCAGCCCAGAACTGGCCTCTTATTTAAAGGCAGAGAGTCAACTGCTTTATGCATTTCATAAATACTACAAAGCTGTTTGCCACAAGGTTATATTCAAGTTGCCACAAGGCAACTGAAAAATACACTATAAACTCATTACTTTTAATTTCACTATATGCCTATATCATTTTTATTATCTGATGAATTTCCAAGAGCTAGAACTTAAACCTGGTCTGTAGGTGGTTAAGTTGTGTCACTTTCTAGTATGTGGAGATGAAGCAGAACTTAGTGTTTTAGATAAAGGAACTGTACATTTTTGTGTTGTCAATGCCTATGTTCACTTCATCACTTGTTTACCAATTTTCAATGCAGTTTCTTTCCATGTCTGCACTTAATACCAGTAATATGTTTGAGGTAAACTCAGTCTAAACAGGTTAGCCACTCAAAACTAGAGAGTGATTCTGTCACTCTGCAGCTATGTAATCACCCCCTAGAAAGATTAAAGAACATAAAAGAGGAGGCAAGCTGTTTTCCCCTTTTCCACACAGATAGTGTTGCAGTGAGAATTCATATTGGTTCTGTTCATTTTGAGGCATGAGAGCTAAAAATGAGAATTAGAGTAATAATCCTTTGGTGATTCCTATCTCTTCTGAATGATGCTAGGAAGTAGGTTGTGCTGATAGTTGTTAGGTGGGCTACCCAGGTTTTCAGGTCTCCTTTTTTTTCATTCCATTCACTTTTGAATAAGAACCTGACAGAAATTTCAATGCCTCTTTGACTTCTGCTCTTGTGTTTATTGCCATGTGCTGATGGGCTCTGAGTTACCAGCTACCTTACATGCAAAGTAGCATCTTGAGAACCAGCGCAAGTTTCAATACGGTAACTCTCCCTCTCAGCTGCCCTCACAAGTCTTCAGCACTAGAAGCTTCTGTTCTCCTCCTAATGCCCTTTGAAGGAGTTCTCTTTGAATATTTGGGTGACTATTACCTGACCTGAGCAAGTGGTAATGGAAGACTGAATAAAATCAGAGTCTGTTCTGCTGACACTTTGGGGAGGATATAAGAGAACCACTTCTAAAGAATGGTTCCAGAGTGCAAACTTTTCCAGGAGGAAGAACTTCCTTAACATTTTGGTATGAATGCATCCTCTGTCAATACTCCTTTAATAGTCTCAGTCTTTTGATTCAATGGACCTCTTACTCTGACATGCTAGAAGAGGATTTTTTAGTTGGATTAAGTGTTGATCATGCTGTTCTTTGAATCTTTACTTGAGCCTTTGTTATGTTGTGTTGGCATTTTATGAACCAGAGCTTATTATTTTTGTCATTTGCATTTGAACGTAACTCCAGCTTCTTGAAGGGTGTCTTCTTAATAGAATCCCTTCCTCTGCTCTGTGTTGTTTCTTTCTTCCCTTATTTCTAAAGCCCTTTTTGTCACAAGATAACTAGATCCAGGTTTCAAGTGTGGTGACCTTAAATAACCTTAATATTTCTTACAAATGTTTAACCCATTTAGTTGTCAAGACCTGATGGGGGAGATTAAGAGGAGGTCCAACACACCCACACTACTGTCACTCATGGGACAGGATGTTTGGCAGACATCCTGCAGGTAGCATTATATTGGTTAAATTGTATTCTGGAAGATGTCTGACCAGCTAAGCTCAGCAGAGCGTGTCAGAGATGCCTAAGAGGCTCAGGAAAAAATTGAGTAGTTTGCCTGCAATGGTGCCACATATCTGCTTCTCTTTTTTGGGTGGTTTTAATAGGGTTTGGTTTAGGTACCAGTAGCTACCTAGAGAAAGTTCTACATGCATGATCTGTCCATGCAGGCACTGCCTCATGTCTAGAAAAATATTCATAGGGGTCAAGGGCTTTGCCTCCAGCACTGTCTTTTTGTATTTTCTTTCCTGTTTCCTCCTTTGACAAGAGGAATCTAAGGTTGTTTTAGCCTTTCAGACATCTTTGCTGTGGAAAACTACTGCAAAAGATGCACACTGACAACTTCAGTTGCTTCATAAAGGTGTAGAAGGATTGAGTGGTAGTAGCCCATGTGTTGGAGAAAACAAGAGCACAGCAGCTGTGGCACTAGAGAATTTGAGCAAGGAAACATTCTTATATCTACTGTATTGGGGAAAAATAAAAACATAATATATGCATATGGGTGCAGATAAGCTTGACAATATATCCAGACTGGTTTTTTTTGTTCATGTGAAATCATCTCAGCCTTACAGGTATGATGCTCAGACCAAGGAATAAGAACAGTTCTTCCTGCTATAAGTTGTTGCTGTAAGTGTGAAATGTGTTAGTTGCAAACGTGGCCTTTCTTAATCCTTAGCAGAGCTACTGTGTGAGTTCAGGGTAAAAATACCCGCCTAGAGTGGCTAAAGACAGGTAAGCACAGGTGGAAACCATAAAGAATAACCAAAGCTTTTCTGTGTTCCCATGCCAGGCCTCACCATTTCTGTTGTGCACTGAGGAAAGTCATTAAACATACATGTGGTAGAAGCAGGACTGCAGGGTAAAGAACAGGACACAGGTATTGTGCTTGCTCTTGCTGAGTTTCCCTGTCTTTTCTCCCCTCCTGGAGATGTGGGATGTAGCTGGCAAATGCTTGGAATGTTCTCAGCATTTATATGCCTGGGTAATGTTTGTAAGCTGTCACAAAAACAGGCTCAAAGTTGAAACTGTCTCTGTTAAATGGGTGGGTATTGTGGACAGCAATGCAGGAGCCCAGTAATGGAGCACTATGGTTTATAATGGGAAGTTGAGCATGCAGATGAAAGGGAAAACCAACAGCTTTAAAAACCTTAGTTTATTAATTGGATGTAATAGCTGAATATGAATTGCCTAGGTATCCACAGAATAAATCTGTAAACTCCAGACAGATCACTCATGTTCTAAGCACTTAATACCAGTACACAGAGTTCCTGGGAAGAAACTGGCAGCCAGAGCCACTTCCAGTTAGAGACCAACTCAGGTGCTGGGTTTATGTGCTCTAGCAGCAGTGAGCCCTGGTGTTTTCCCAGCTGGAGCCAAATGGCTTGTTTTTCATGACTGGCAGATTTGTATTGTTTGAATGAAGAACTAAAAAGAAATAAAATACCCTTTGTTATTAAGTATGTATTGCTATAATACTTACCATGCCTGAGTAACTTTGCAAGCAGCAAACTCACTCTGGTTTTCCTTTTCAGTATAGAAATAGATTGAAGTTTTAGGTGGTTAGAATCTAGGTCCTAGTGAAGCACCTTTAAGCCAAAGCATATTTTGGTCTTCCATTTAATTTTGAGTGGGCTTTTTCTTGACCCCTGGCTTGGGCGTGTGATCAGGTGGTAGCAGGTAGTCCCCTTCAGCATTGAGGTGCACCTGAATGTAGGTGGTAATGAAGCTGTCATTTTTAATGAAGCAATCTACAGAGGAAAGTAAAGTTGTCAGCAGAAGCAGAGGTCAGGAGAAGGTCAAGGAAGACTTGTCTTCAAGACAGAATGGTGGAGAATGATGGATCTGGAATATAAAACAGTGTAATATGCTATTCCAATGAACTAAGTAGGCTCCTTTACTTAATAGTTGGGAAGACATAGCTTGAATTATAGAAATGAGTCTTTGCTCCTCACACAAATAAGTTTTCCATGTTATTGGCAAACATGAAGCTTGGAGTAGAGTAACATGAGCTTACATTTCCTCAAACTGATTATTTTTACTTGATTTACATTTTTGTCAGGCTTTGGCAGAGAGTGTGGGAGAATTCTTCCTGTTAGGTTTTTATCTTAAATCTTGTGGCTAGTGACAGACTGCCTCTTGCTGTTACAACAGGAGCTCCACCTCTTTCCAACATCAATTAGGAGAGGTTACATACAATTTAAGTGAACTAGTCCTGGGGCTATTTGTGAGGATGACCACAAAGGTACAGAACATGGAGGTGAGAGGGAGGGAAGAAAAGGTGAATGGTTAACAGGTTTCTTAGGTTCTCAGGTTTTTAAAAAAAATGTATTTTCCTTCAGGATAGAGGAGGAGGTTAATAGTGAAATACTGGTAATGCTGGAAACGTGCCACACCCCAGTGTTACAGGAAGGATTGTTGGGGATGCAGGAAAAAAGGGGTGACCTTTGGATTGCTTTTGTTCAACATGGTACAGCTCAGCTGAGTCATGTTGACCGCATGCTTGTTTCTATCCCATCACAGCACAAAGCAAGATTACACTAGCTTAACATGTTGTTATAAATCAGCTGAATGTAAGTTCAGGTTACCCTGCAATTGACTAGTTAATACAGTTTAGCAGATAATTGGTAGCTACCCAACATGTGGTGACTTGAGTGTTAGCAGTCATCTCTTCTCAGCCTGAGCTCCTTAGAGGACCATCTCACAGCACTTTATCCCTTGCAAACCTAACTGCTGACATTCAGGGTTAATGATAGGTATCTTTGAAAGGCAAGTTTCTGAGTTGTAACTTATGAGTCTCAAAGATTTTAGGCATAGAGATAGTAGTTTCTTTCAGCAATCCTTGGAGCTCTTTGTGTAGATAAATAGAAATATGTACTTAACTGCCCACAAGGTGAAAAATTAGGTTTTGGTGCATATTTAAGCCTGAATGATTTAGCAGTGCCCCCCCATGTTGCTTTGAATGTAAGGATCCTGGGTTATTTAAGTTATAAAAAGAACTTTCCTACCTGATCATGTCTGGGATATACAATGGGTGAACACTGGGCTGTGCAAAGTCAGCTGAAACACTTGGGGAGTCATCATCACTGGAAAGCATTTGTTTTGTGGACTATGTCACTGTGAGTGAGTCTTACTGACTTTTGGAATTAAAAACCATGCAAACTTCTGGGCTTGCATTCTGCTAGAGCTAACATCTCTGTTAGATGAGCTTTGGATCAAGCACAGAGAACATTTGCCATCCACCTACTTGGACCTCTGCAAAGCATTTGACACTGTCCTGTACAACATTCTGGTCTCTAAATTGCAGTGATGTGGGTTTAATGGATGGACCACTCATTGGAAAAGGAACTGGCTTGATGGTTGCACCCAAAGAGATGTGGCCAATGGCTCAGTGTCCAAATGGAGACGTGTGATGAGTGTTCCTCAAGGGTCAGTACATGGACCAGTGCTGATTAACATCTTTGTTGGCAACATGGAGAGTGAAATCGAGTGCACCCTCAGCAAGTTTGCTGATGACAGCAAACTGTGTGGTGAAGTCAACACACTGGAGGGAAGGGATGCCATCCAGAGGGACCTTGACAGGCATGAGAAGTGGGCTTGTGCAAACTGCATGAAGTTCAAGAAGGCCAAATGCAAGGTTCTGCACCTGGGTCAAGGCAATCCCATGCACCAGTGCAGGTTGGGAGGAGAAAGAATTGAGGACAGCCCTGAGGAGAAGGACTTGGGGTGGTGTTGGACCAGAAGCTCAACATGAGCCATCAGTGTGTGCTGGCAGCCCAGAAAGCCAACTGTGTCCTGGGCTGCATCAAAAGAGGCACAGACAGCAGTCAAGGGAGGGGATTCCTCTCCCTCTGCTCTTGTGAGAGCCCACCTGCAGCACTGTGTCCTGTTCTGGAGTCCCCAACATAATAAGGACATTGAGATCCTGGAACATGTCCAGAGGAGAGCCACAAAAATGCTCAGAGGGATGGAGAACCTCCCCTGTGAAGCCAGGCTGAGGACATTGGGGTTTGTTCAGCCTGGGGAAGAGGAGGCTCCAAAGTGACCTTACAGCAGCTTTCCAGTATCTGAAGGGGGCCTGCAAGAAAGCTGGGGAGGGAATTTTTGCACTGGTGTGTAGCAAGAGGACAAGGGGCAATGATTTAAAACTTGGAGAAGAGATTTAGATTACACATTAGGAGGAAATTCTTTACTATCAGGGTGGTAAGACACTGGAAGAGGTTGCCCAGGGAAGTTGTGGATTTCCTCTCCCTGGAAACGTTCAAGGCCAGGTTGGATGGGGCTTTGAGCAACCTGGTCTGGTGGGAGGTGTCCCTGCCCATGCAGGGGGGGTGGAACAGGATGAGCTTTAAGGTCCCTTCCAACCCAAACCATTCTGTGATTCTATGATTCTTACATCTGCATGCCTTCAAGTTTTAACAATGTCAGCAACTTGTATGAAGCATCATTCAGTGTGGTGGGAAAGAGACTTCCTGTTTTTATTAGCAACTAAGTCCTATAGACATGAAAGCTCTCGGCTAGAACATGTCTTGCAACACCTCTTCTTACAAAGCATTTCTTCTATAATGGGTGTAAGACTAGTTTTTAAGCAATATTGTGCACTGACCCTGACTAATCTTTTATGCTCAAATTGAGATTTTAACTCAGTGTTGTGAAAGCTTTTGAGAGTTTCACAGATCTTCCTCCTGATCAGCTGACTGTGAGGCCATGTGGTAGCCTGAGCTTGCATTGCAGTGAAACTGACTTGTTCTGTGTGCCATCCTATAGGGAAGCCAACCTTTTGGAGAGGCAGCCTACAAATGAAGGGTGAAAAGTCACCCTTTGTGCAGGTTTCCTCTCCTGAAAAGCACTGTAATAAGTCTGGCAAAGATCAGCACTTTTGTCTGTGTCCCAGAAATGAAACCTGCTGGATGACCTGAGATGGGTTTGTATGGAGTGATTTCTTCCTGCCCTGTGGCTTCAAGCAGTCAGCTATGTGCTGAAAGATAGTGTACATAATTAGAAACCCTGCAGTCAGTTTTATTTTTAAAATCATGCATCCATTTCTGCTCCTTTCCAAACATATTGTTTTTTCCTCTGCTATCCCTGCTCCCTCCACTTAAATCCAGAGCAGTGACCAGGCTTTGGTGCCCAGTAAGTACACACAACACACTATCTCTCCTGCCTTGAGATGCCACCATAAAATTGGAGCCCAAAGTCATGGACAAAATGAACTGTGGCCACTTTGTGGAGGCTTTACAGACATTTCACAGGTGTGGTCCAGGATTCAGGAATGATATCTGTGTGGTATATCAAAGAATGGAAAGGAGAGTTGTGGTTAACAAGGATGTATTGAATAGGGTGGGGCCTGAGTATGACATAAGAGGTATGGAGCAAGGAGTGGAAAATGTTCTGGTTTTGGCTGGAACAGAGTTAATTTTCTTCACAGTAGCTGCTATGGGGCTGTGTTTTTTATTGTGCTGAAAACAGTATTAATAATGCAGAGATGTTTTCATTGTTGCTGAGCAGTGCTTACACAGAGCCAAGGCTTTTTCTGCTTCTCACCCCATCAGTGAGTAGGCTGGGAATGCACAAGGAGCTGGGATGGGACACAGCAGGGACAGCTGAACCCAAATGACCAAAGGGATGTCCCACACCTTGTGACATCATGGTCTGAGTATAAAGCAGGGGGAAGACAGAGGAAGGGTGGGGACATCGGGAGTCATGGTGTTTGTCTTCCCAAGTAACTTGTGTGTGATGTCCTGGGGATGGCTGAGCACCTGCCTGCCAGTGGGAAGTAGTGGAGGAATTCCTTGTTTTGCTCTGCTTGCACACACAGCTTTTACTTTGTTTATAAAACTGTCTTTATCTTAACCCATGAGTTTTCTCACTTTTACCCTTCTGATTCTCTCCCCTGTCCCACTGGGAGAGAGTGAGTGAGTAAGTGGCTGTATGTGCTTAGTATCCAGCTGGGGTTAAACCACAACACAGTGGATGATCTTTCAGAATTTGAGTTGTTATTTAGTCTACAAGAGTTTGATCTTGTGCTTCACCCCACTGCACACTGTTATTATTTGGTTTACTTCTGAATCAAATACTGAATTTTTTCCAGACATCTAGAACCCACTTAAGTCTTGATGTGCTCTCACATTAGTTTATGACAGATTTCAGAGCTGACTTTATTTCTCCTTTGTCTTTGCTTCTAGTAACTATTTTGATGAAGCCACACAGTTTGGTTTATCACCCCTTTAGGCCTTCAGCTTACAAGCAGATGAGAGAGGGCTGTGCCTCCAGAAGGAAAATTACAGCAAACTATTGACTATTCATTCAGTCCAGCTCTGCTCCAGTGGGAACCTGGAACAGAGGAACATTTGGCTCAGAGCTCTTGTCTCTGCACCTCTTGCAAATGCCAGGGAGTTATTTTACCAGTGCCTCCAACTGTAACTAAATGGTCTTGGAAATGATCTTGCTAACTTGTCCCTGCAAAGATCTAACACAGGAGCTGGCTTATCACTGCTAACACTGCCTTGTCATGGACATGTGGTTAATTTCATCTTTAGCAATAGGAACAAGGTAGTTAATTTCCCTTCAACTGAACACTAGCTTTGTAGAACAATTGTGTTAAACAGAAAACACAAATATAAAATTGATTTACTCTTTGGAATCACCCTTCATCCCCCAGAGATGAGCATAAACCCAAAAACAAATTATAAGGAGGGATAATTTTTTCATTCATTTCTCTGTTCCTTCTCCCGCTTTTTACTTTGCCTTTAACAAGATTTGTAGCTTCATCTCCAAGCACATGCATCATTGCCTGTACCTGAAGTAATGGGAAGTAATTACTTCAGCCACCCCTGAAGTAATGGGAAAAAGTCATCAGTTCGTGGGCATTAGCACAGTTCAATATCAGGTAACCCAGTGAGGATTATTTCAATCAGCTATGGACCTGTGCCTGTGTCATGGTTTAATGCTGGGCTGGCAATTAACCAAATGACAGATGCTCTCTATTTATCCCCCTCCCTGATAAAGAAAGGAGAGAGAATAAGAGAGAGATACTTATGGACTGGAAACTAAACTGAACAGCTGTAATGAAACAGTAATGATAAAAAAGAAAAAAAATATTAAATATATACAAATATAAAGGAAAAACAGTATCACGTTCCTCCTTCCTTTCCCCCAATAACTCTCACATCACCACCAAAGCTGAAAGGCAGCCCTGGGAAAGTCCAGGGTGGATTCCTGGAGTCAGCAGCAGTTGGGAGCTGGAGGCAGGAACATACAGATTCAGGCTGGAATGGATCAGGACCACAGGCAGAGGAACGGATGGAATCCTCCCAGGATGCCAAAATGAACAGGAATAGGAGAAGGGGCAAAGGGAAGAGCAAAGGTGAAGGGCGAAGGGGTTTGACCCTCATGGTCCCTCAAGTTTATACTGAGTATGTTACATATGGGCTGGAACACTTTGTTCAATTTTGGTCATTTGTCTTGTCTGCTTCTCCCTAGAGGAAGGTGCAGGTGTAACCTCTTTATTCCCTTTATCTTTCTGGAGCACAAGGTGTTCTTCAGAACCGAGCAATAGTCTTGATTCTGCAGACCATTCTCCAGCTGTAACTATAAACATTGAGTGTTAACAGTCCTAGAAGCAGACACTGACTGAGAAACTTGCTGTTAACTTCAGCCAATACAGCTATTTAAAAGAGACTCAGCTGAAAGAAAAATTACAGACAGAACATTCTTTCTGTCCTGGCCCAAACCAGGACAGCCTGCACAACAGTTTTTGGTTTTTCATTAAATTTACATTTAAACAGCAGATGATTGTTCTTGCTTCTGTGTTTCAAGATCTGCCCAAGGATCTGTTAAGTACTGTAGATAAAACTTACTGTAGCCATGTATATGTCTCAATATCTCTTTAGGAAGAAAATGAGAGCTGCTGTGGCGCACATGATGGGAAGGATTCACAAGCATTGTTAAAACAATTCCAATGACACATTAGTATAGCAAGATCTTGTTAATGACTTGGTGTTTAAAACAATTCTTCAGCAATCCTTGTCCTGCAAGTCAGGACATTTCTGGGTAGTGTGCATTTCTCAATTAGGGAAGAGATTGACAAGGCAGCAGGAGGCTCCTAGCAGAATATTATTTCAGTGTAGTTTAATAAGGAGAAGGTTTTTTTAGGATTGCCCAAAGAGAGAGACTGAGTAAATGCTGTTTGACTCAGAGCCTTGGTGAAACTGTACAGTTTGCTCTCAAGGACACAAGAAGTAAAACAAGATGAAAAAAAAAAAAAAAGTGAAGGGGCACAGGCATAAAAACTTACTCTTATATCCCCTACCTTTGGGGTTCTCCTCCATCTGCTTGCACTAGTTATGAGTCCAATTAAGTTGGTAGTACAGCAATAAAAAACATCTAAAAATTTGTTTGCTTGTTCAGTAAACTCTGCTATTTCTAGTGGAGCAACCTAGTTCTGTTAGTATTTTGTTACTGTGTGCTAAAAGGAGGTAGTATTAGCAAATACCAAACACTGAAACAGCACTTACCTTTGTTTATGACTTTCTTGCTGTATCCTTGATGCAAGGAATGAGATGTTGGAATTATTTGGATGACACTAGAGGCATCAGAGCATTTATGGACCAGATGGGATGGGAAAATCTTTGTGGAGATGGATGGGAAATCTCTCTGTGGGGAAACTGATCTCTCTGTGCATGCCATACAGAAAACTTTCGTCCTTAAGATGAAGCTGTGAACCTACTCTGGGAATCTACCCTTTTATGGATCTATTTTTTTTTTCTTTAGTAAAAGAACAAGGGTTAATTAAGTGATATACATGTCTTGCTGCCATGGAATATCTCTGTTCAGACACAATTAAAAAAACACTATTATTTAGCTTTGTGTCATGTTTCTTCCAGCCTCATTTATGTAGTTACTGTGCCTGGGGATCACTGATTCTCATGTTCAGAGGGACCTGACATCAGCAGAATGATCCAGTTTGGACATATAGGCTCCAAAGTTGGTGTGAAGGCTTCAAGTTCCAGGCATAGTTTGACTTTAATTGAGCAGACTACTAATAAAATAAACATGGTAGCAAATCCTCTGGCAATTGTAGTCCAGCACAGCCCTATGACAGCCTCAGCTGCAGCAGTGCTACCAAGAATAAAAGCAAAAAGTGTATCAAGGTCCTTGTGTATTGGAACCTTCTCTTGTTTTCTGCAGTTTCACAATGAAAGATACTCCCTCAATAACATAGAAAAATAAGTGAGGGTTTAGTAGCTTTTGCTTGTACAGTCCTAATAAAGGATGTTAATGGCTTCTAGAAAAGTGACCTGATTTTGCTTCAGAAGCTTTATTTTAACTATTAGATGAGGATTTGGAGCTAGGTCTTCAGACAAGCAGGTTTGTACTGGGGTAGTTCAGTACATGCCATGCATTGTGCTCACATAGCCCAAATGTTTGCCTGGGTGGAGGAGCCTGAGTTCCAGGCTGTGGGCACACTGTGTTCTTTGCTGCAGTTTTGTGTTTAGTGAAGGATGTCTAACTAGAGATTATCCTGGGAAATTACACACCTTTTAAAGTTTACTGCTTCTAAATACCGGGTTTAAGGAATTATGGTCTGAAACCCTGGTTTTGAGTCTTTCCTTAAGAAATTTTGGATTTATATGAATGTGTAGATTTTTTTTCTTCAGTGATAAATCAAGATAAGCTTTGTATGCCAGTTTGTGCAGTCTAGTAACTGGTGTTTGTAAGGCAAATGATTGTGACTAAAATCCAGTGGCAGATACATTTGACCCATTTGCATCTTGTTGGAAAGGACACTCAAACTTAGGGACAAGCCAAGTTGTGAGGTAGGTTGGGTGTATACTGTGCTTTTTCCTCATACAAAAGTTCCCCTTCCTGAATACTTCAAAAGAAGTATATTTTATTTTATTTTAAATTTTTTAATTTTTATTTTAAAATATATTTTTAAATAAATTTGTGCCGAGTATTTAAAATATTGCTCCTATACTTGAAGATACTTGTGTGTAACCATGAGGAAAAGCATAAGCTATGAAATTTGGACTTGCATTTGCAATGGATAACAGCAGAGCTGCACTGCATTCTTCTTTGTGACTTTAGTTATACAGTCTTAGGCTTTTTCATTCCAACTTGCAGCCCACAGGCAGCCTTCCTTTCTTTCCCAAATGTGTCTACAGATGACAGCTGTGGCACTCACAGTGTGCTGCACTGGGGACTGGACTCAAACTTGTGGCTACAAAGCTGCAGTCTGAGTTTCCTTCAGCTCTTCAAGAAGTCTACTTAGTAGTTGCTTTCCTCAAGAGCTGTATTTGAGCTGACAGCACTGGATCACTATTGACTTTTTTTTTTTTGAAGGAAGAGCTAGTGTCCCAGAAAAAAGAGCTAGGCAATTTGGCAAGAGCCTTTGTAAATGCAAATGTCCTCTCATGAGTTTTCTATCCCAATATTAACTTAGGATTGTTGCAAGTAAAGTGGAGTTTGTTTTCTTGGCAGATACTGTGGTAACCAGGCATCTCTGAGGGAGAAAGAAGAACATGCTTGGCTCATTGATCACTGATAAACTGATATCCCAGTGTCCACATGTGAGAGAAAAAGCAATTTCCTGTCTTGACCTCAGGTGAGTGCCTGCTGTGTACTGTACCTCACCTGCCAAGCTTTGGGGGAATTTTGGAAAATGATAGTGAGTGTCTGAAGTTAATTTTCAAACAGATAGTAGCAGATTTCAGTAATGTGCAAGACATGAGGTGCTGTTGCTTTTGTGATGCCCCTTTAGTCTCTCTCAGATCAGAGGAACCCCATTCAGCCTACCTGGGGGGCCACAGCCACTTTCTGGAGTCTGATGTCTCATCAGACACAGACACCATGTAGATAGGGTGATCTGTAGACAGGAATGCTGCAAAACACAAGATTCCTCTGTAACTTGAGCTGAAACATGAGGAGAAATTTCTTTATTGTGAGGGTGTCAAGGCACTGGAACAGGCTGCCTAGAAAGATTGTTGAGTCTTGCTCTCTGGAGACTCAAAACCCACCTGGATGCAGTCCTGTGTGGCTTGCCCTGTGGGATCCTGCTTTGGCAGGGGGGGTTGGACTAGATGATCTAGAGGTCCCTTCCAACCCCTAATATTCTATAATTCTATGCTCCCTATAGTGTCTTGATAGACATTGTACTACACTTCCAAGTGAACTATTGTGATGAGAGGGCTGCCATGGTTCCTTAACTGAGCAAAAGACACCAATAGATCCTTCCTGTGGCTGCAGATCTAGCTAGGCAGGCCAGACCTCATTTTGCTCAGGAGACAGATAGGGAAAAGATTGATTCCAAGCTGGCCATTATTCTGTCAAAGATTAATAATATATTATTGTAATGAAGGAATACCTGGCAGCTAAATGAACTAGAGGCTTGTGGAGCAGTCAGTGGAGGACACATAGGGAAGATAAAAATACATCAGTCAGATTATGGTGCTTCCTGAGAGTGATTTTTAAACTTCCAGTGATTTGAGTTAAGAAATTTTTGGAACACACAGGTGAAACCACCCTATTTAAGAGCTTTATGTGTAATTTTATTCCAGAAAAGTGATTATTCCCTTTAAATGTGTAAAAAATTTGACATTTCTTATACTTCACAGCAAGGAGTCAGATTCTTTACCTGTATATATGTGACAGTATCTTCCTGTGCTTGTTTCAGACCTGCTGTTCTTTTTTGAAGTTCCCTGGTTGCTCTATGAGAAGAAACAGTGTTTTCCTGTTCAGTTTCACTACTCTACACAATGCTTTCCAGACCCCTTTTCCTTCCTTGCAGAATTCTGGTCTGTGCAGGCATCCCATGCATAAAAGCTGCTTTGTTCCTTTGATCATCTGTGCTGCTTCTTTCAGGACTTTTTAAGGTTCCTTCATATCAACTTTGAGATGGGTAAATGGACCAGAATCTAACACAGTATTCAGGATACAAGTATTATAATATTATTCCATATTAATATAGTGATATGAGTTGGTTTCCTTCTTGCTTTTCTGTTCTCTTTCTAGGTAGTTTCTAGCATTCTTCTCAGTTTTTGGCTGCTCTCAAATAAATATGCTCACAGGAGACTCTGTCCCTATCTCATTCCTGAACTTCTTCGAGGCTTTTTTTTTTTCTTTGACAAGCGTTTGCTCTGAGACTAATGTGATGTCTTGAAATGTCTCTATGTCTCGAGAAAACATGCAGTTCTTTAACTTGAACCCTTGTAGGTTCAATGATTTTTCTACTTTTATCTGATTCCTGTCTTTGAAATTGAGCATGGCTGCAGTTATCTTGTGGCTTTGGAGGTCTACAGAAATGCTGAATCTGATGCTGATACAGTTTAAGTACCTGACAGAAATGTGACACACCAATTGTGTGTGCTGTTAAGAACTGAATCAAGAGATGCTTCCCATTCTGTGATTTTTCTGGCTCCCTTTTCCTGTGGCAACATCTAGAAATCTAGTGTTGTCTGAGTGGTCAGTGTAAATGTTTCACATTTTACTTCAGAGTAATTAAAATAATTTGAAATAGTAGTACCTTGGGATTTCACCATTCTGTTGCCTTCCTGCCACCTTTATACCTGCTGTGCCCATGTTCTTGTTTAAGGTTTGCATGCTGGGTCTGTGCCATCATTATCTTCTTAGAGAATTCTGTGAAACATTGAGAGCATTTTTTTGTCTTTCTGTTGTATCCTGCTCATTTGAGAAATACTTTTACTAATTTCTTTACTATTTGACCTTTGTCAGCTCATCCTATTCTTTACTTGATGTTGCTGTGAGTTCCATAGGATTCAGAACATCATTCAGATCCTGTGTGCACCACTCTGCTTTCTCTTACTCGTCAGTTTGGAACTTCTGTGTGATCTTCCTAAAGTGAAGTGCAGACCCTATTTCCCTGTCAGTTCAGGTGGAAATCTCATCATCCTTTGCTAGGCTTAATCTACTCTAAAATCTTCCCCAGTGTTTGATGGATCTAAGTCTCATTTCCTTACTGCATTGTTTTAGTTGTGCACTGAGACTTTGCCTGTTTTCCAGCTGTGTTATGATGAGGGTCCTGGGTCTTTGTCATCCTATGTTCTGCCTCCAAAATCTCTCCTCCTTCTTTTGTGTACTACCTGTTCACCACAGCTTCTATCTCCTTTGCACTGTTTACCAACTTGTTCAGTCTTTTTTTAAAATATATCTGTGCAGCAGCAGCAGCAGGTACATCAGTGCACTGTCAAGAACCAGGAGCCAAACCTGTTAGGTACTGTAACCTAACCACTAATGGCTATTGCCCCATCCCTTTTTCTCAGCTGGCATTTCTGCACCAGGGAAGAATTGTCAGTACAAGAAGATACACAGACACCTTCTGCAGGGAGGGAACCATTGGCTAGGATTAGTACATTCTTAATCAGTTTGGTCCCTCCCCGACACAAAACTAGGGCTGGAAGAGCTTTTCAGTGCCTTAAAAAAACCCTGCTCATCTTAACCTTTTTCCTTAAGCAGCAGTAGGATTTTTTGCCTGGAGGTGAGACAGAGATTGCCATGAAGCCTCTGCATCATACATTCTCCTACCTATGCCACAGCCAAGTCACAAGAAAGAGCTCTGTCTCTGAGGATCATGGGCTGCCTGGAGTGAATAAGTCTTTGTACCGCCTACACATGGGTCAGGTAATCATATGACACTTGATACTTTACCCTTGGAAAGTGTCACCCTCTAGGTAGGCTTCTGACTGTGTTTCTCTTGCACATCTGGATTGACTCAGGAAAAGTGTTCCTATATGGGATGGCAATGCAGCATCCAGTAGTGAGAAGCAGTTATGTGTTTCATTAGCAACCATATTAATTGTGTTTTGTAACAAATTATGCAGAGACATTGATTGGATCCAAATTGTGAGAAGCTGAGTCTTATCTTTAGCCTGTGTTTCATTCAAAAGAAACTGATGTTTCCAGGAAGGCAGTCTTCCTGCTCCTTGGCTATGGACTTGATATAAAGAGGAAAAAAGAGCTGCAGCCATGCAAGATGTGTTTGCGTCAGTGTGATCCCTAAGCTGGTGATCCCTAAGGTGTTAGAGAGGTCAAATGAAGGTCATTAAGGTGGAGGAAGAGAGTCCCTAAATGTTAGAAATTTTATGGAAGCAAATCAAATATGTGCCTCACATGTATCTTGTTGGGGTGTTCTGTCTTCTTTATTTGCCTTCTAAACCAAATCTGTGTGTGAGGCTGTGTGGTGATATATATCTTCTGTGAAGTTTGATGGAACTGAGAAAAGTCAAAACTGAAAAAAGGGTTCCCAAGAAAAGGTGGAGAAATTCTACTCTGGAGTTTGTGCTTGTGTTAATTGACTTGCCAATTAACTTGCTGTAACTAGCACAAGTAGACATGCTTATCCAGACAGCCTGCAAATATTTATAGCCTAGAAGAATTATTCAAGGACAGAAATGTATGTGTGGCTATGTGGCCACAATTAAAGTGAACATCTAATGAGTTAAAGAAGAATGACAAATTTCCATGTAGCTGTTGTTATGGGTCAAATTCTTTTCTGGCCAAATGACCAGTTTCAAAGAAGCTCAAGGGAGTTAATAGCCACATGCCACCAAATCTTCATCAATTTATGTCAGTTCCATATCTAGCCTGGGACTGAACATTGTCTCTTTAGAACATGCAAATTTTTCTGCATTGGTGCTGCCCATAACTTCTGATTTGTTAATTATACCAAAGAAGGAAATAAACTCTGCGTCCTTGCAAAATTTTCATGGCTCTTCTGATTTGGGGTGTTGCAGGGTGTAGTTAATGCTCTGAAAAGGCTTTGGGATTCCTGGATGAAAGGTGTGATGAAAGAAGTGTATTGTTATTGTTTTAGGGGAGTAATCATGTTACTGGATAAGCCTCTGTCACTGAGACTTGCTGGACTTGTTTTGACTTGCCTATGACTCCTTTCTTTCCTAATTGGGGAGATAAAGCCCCAAGTCTATGCTGAGATGCTGCACAGTGCATTGTGGCGTTCAGGACAGTGGATCTCCCAGGCAGAGGAGCTGCTTGCTGACCTCTCTGTGGTATCTAGAGGTAAGTGCCACAGCCTTCTGACTTGCTCCTTGGTAGTTTGGGCAGTGTGGCTGTATCCTGCGTGGATTTATTGGGCAGTTTGAGCTTTGACCAAGGGTGTGGGAGAATGGCACTAGCTCAGAGAGCTTACTTCTGACTTGAGCTGCCTTCCATCTATCAGAAATTCTTCTGGTATTTCATCCTTTCTCCTCACCTAAAATGCCTTTGTTTTCAGAGGTCTCCAGCTCCTCTACAGCACAGTGTCGTAGCTTATGGCCACTGAAGGCTGTTGTGAAGAGCATGTGATGGTCATTTCACTGCGCCCTGACTCTGATCAGCTGTTTGTGCTATTGTGGCTAGGATGTGTTGCTGTCACAACTGCTGAGCTAATAGCATGGCACAAGACAGTGAGTGGAGTAGGTAAAAGTAGCTTTTTGTGCTCTTGTTTATTTTCACGGGCTTTGTATGCAGACAGTGAAGTGTTGATCTGAGCAGAATCAGCTTCGGAATGCACCCAATCATTTTCACTCACCCTTGGTATGAAAATAAAACTGCAGACTCACAAAGGATGTAACTGCTTGGTTTTTGTCTCACTTCTGGAGTGGATTCCTAGCTGTCAAAGTGGGATGGAGGGAGGGAGGGAGGGAGGAAAGGAGGCCAGAGATGTTTTCATAGGCTGAAAAGCAGAGATCTACTGTGGTATTCTGTGACTGCAAACTAGAAGAATAAGATATGGTCTATGGCCAATGCAGCTGAAAATGGAAATCTGAGAGATAAAATTGATGTTGAAGTCACAGAACCTTATCCTAAACTTGCAAAAAATGGCCATGAACTAGTATTTCCTTTACATTCTGATGGCCTCTCACAAGTTCCTATAGATTGTAAGACCCTTATGTAGTTAGTATCCATCCTAGTCCTACTAAAGCTTGTTTCAGAACAAGGGAGTCTTTATCAAGATGTTGACTGTGGCAGCCAACTGTAGGAAGATGTGTTATTGATCCAACATATTTCAGTTGTCAACATTGCAGTTATGTCCTACACACTGTTGTCTGTTGTAGTAGTATGGGAGGCCAGCTCTATCCCAACAATTAAAGAGCTTGTAACTTCCCAACAGCTAAAAGCAAAACGGATGAGAGAGTAAGGAACAAGAAACCTTTTGTGCTGATTTCAAAGGTGATCAACTAATCAGGAAAAACTTCATGAGCAGCAATTTAGCATCATGGATAGAGTTACTGGTAAGCTCCGAGTTAACCCATCCCAAAGACTGAATGCTGCCCTTGAACCTTGATGCAAATGACAAGAACAGTATTTGGAGCTGTTGTCTTTGCCTGGCTGAAGTGTGCTTCTGGGAAACAGCAAGACCTTGGTAGAATTCGATGGTTAAGGGGAGGAGCTCAATTACTCAGTAGCAAAAACATTAGTGATGCTTTATCTGACTGCAGAGGGGTGGCATGCAGCACCTACTGTTTTTGTGGGATGATCAAGGGTGTGGGGAGATCAAGCTGATTCAGCGTGACGCATAGAAGAACACACATTTTGTTTCTCTCAGCAGATCCCTTCAATGTTTGGAAGTCTTTCAGTGTATTGGAATTGCTTTGGGAGATTCAAAAATTGAGTGATACAGGCTGGTAGGTACCTGCCCTCATGCAAACAAGGGCCTTGGAGTGCTTAGGCAGGTGCTAGCTGCTTCTGTTTCAGTATCCAAAGTAGCAGAGGTTGCTGTTCCATTCTCTTAGTCCTGAGTGTGCCTCAAGAAAGGAGAAGTGTCAGGTTGGTGTGACTGCTTGTAGCAAAGTTAGGGATGGAATTAGCAAGCCTGGCTTTGTTACCCTTTGCTCTTGCTAAGCCCAGATGTAGTTCAGTCACTGCCATTTCCAACCACCCCACCAAGGTAGATAGCTTCAGGTAGATAGCAATTTTTCAAATAGCATTCACCAAGCCAGGAGATCTGTTGTCTTATGAAAGGTCCTGTTTCTAGAAAGAGAGATGGTAGAGATGTGCCTGAATCCATCTTCAAATGGAAAAAACTGGTTGTGGCTGTAAGTGTAGATACACCCTGATCAGAAGTTGTGCCACCCAAGCTCTGCCACTGGGTCTTATAAGAGGACTGGAATATCAATATATAATAATAAAAATTATAATAAATTTATTATAGGAAGACAGCAGCAAATTAGAAGAGACTGCATGTTTTGTTCTATGTAAAATGAGGCAAAACAACCTTCAGTAAACAGCTGGTGCCAAAAATCAGTCTAGGTTCATCCAAAACCAAATCTAGGTCAGGGTGGTATGAGAGCTTAGCTTAAGAAATCACAAATGTTAAAGGACAGATCAGTAAAACAAAATAGGGCAGCTGTTCCCTGCTTATCCAGAAGCTCAATAACTGGGCTCTTTCTTAGGACAAAAATGATAGGCATTTTCTGATCAGTTTTCTGGAATTATTCTTACTGAGGTTTTGATAAAACACTGTAGCTCAACCAGAAGAGATGGGTAAGGTCAATGTAGTGAATCAAATCCTGTCAGGCAGAGGTGGGAGCTGAACTTTTACCACTTGCATTGTAAATGAACACAGTAACCTTTAGGGATTGTGATACAGGATGAGAGAGGAAAAACAGCTTGTCACCTGTGTATTGTGTGTGTGTGTTTTGCCTTTGTTCCAAATTCGAAGGTAAAGAATTAATTTGAAATTAATCAGAAATCCAACCTGAAATCCTGCTTGTTTTCTTTGTGGTTTCACAAGGAAGACAAATTTTAGGCTTGTAAAATTTCAGTAAAACTATTTTTCCGAATGTGCCAACATCTACTAATGTAGCTTTATTTCTTGCTGAAATTCACTTAGTAAAGTATCCTGTATTGAGGCTTGATTTAATATATCTCTCTATAAATACAACTTTATTGTGTTTAAAATAACTCTATATAGACATAGCCATTTTCAAAACAGTTCACTTAATTTTTTGCAGTATGAAGTAACTTTTTAGTCATCAAAACACATCCTATGGCTTAGAGCCAAGGTGTGTAAACTAGGAAATTTAATAGTTTGCATAGATCCAAATGAATTGTGATATTAAACTGTCAGATGCTGCTGTATCTATGGGTTGTCTCAGACTTCCTGGGAATGAAATATGTTTTAAATGAGAACAGGGATTGTTGGAGGAGGTCCAGTGTTCATCCGTAGTATTGCCAAGGTAAGAACTTTTGAAGAGAACTAAAAGATCTTGGGTTTAAAACTTCTTGCTAATTCACTGCAGCCCAAAAGCTGCTGTACACAGACCATGAGGAGGTGTTTTTCAGAGCAGAGAGGAGTCTTCAAGGTCTCCCAGAGGAGTCTGGCTTCTGATCTCTTGTTAAGGTTTGCTCTTGAGGAATGAAATTTATCCTCATCTGTGCTGGGAAATGAACGCATTGGTATTACCTGAATTCCCTTCTCTGCCCCCCTGGGAGTTAATTCACAGCTTACTAGAGATTAAGCAGTAAAAAAAAAAAAAAAAAAGTGTTGTGTAAGGAAGCAAGAAATGTCAGGTTGGAAGGAAATGTCAGGAATGGAAGGCATCTACACAAAGAGCTGTGGTATTGGGGATCTTTTGAGGAGAATGCCTATCTATTTAGCAGTGTCTCTGGCACAGGAAGAAAGCAAGAATACATCTGCGGTTGAAGGTGATGAGATCATCTCTGCATTAATCAGCACTGCAGAGGATCAGTGTTTCTGGGTGGAGCAGAGTTTTCTTGGTTACTAGAGTGCAGAGAGGACCATTCCTGTGTCCCAGGCACAGGAATCCCTGGTGGTTATTCTGGTAGAGCATGACAATCCTGCCCTCCGTGGTATGACATCAAAAAGCTAAAAAAGGCCATGGGGGTGAAGAAGCTACTTGAAGGTATGATGTGTGTGATAAATGACTGAATCCATTGAGTGGACATAATCTGAGCAAGAAATGTCATTCACTAAACATCCTAGTAGGTGTCAGGCTCAAAACCATACCTAGTTGGGAGTGTTTTGTTTTATGAATACAGGCCCTGGCATGGCAGTGTTGAAGGCACTACTGGAAATATGTTGTGCTCTGATACAAGCAATACATTTTTGGTGATGCCTGCATTTGAGCTTTTTTTCAGAGAGAAAAGGATAGCTGATTTGGGGCCAAGCAAGGCCATCTGCTCCCTGCGTTCATGCTGATTCCTGAAATGGGTGGAAAAAGATTAGGTATTTCCTAAAAAGTTTAGATAAGGAGAGATTTTCTTTCCTGAGCCTTCTGTACAACTGGTGACTAGCATGGCTGCTGCTGAAATAGACAACCCCCCCCCTCGAAAAAAAAAAAAAGGGAGCTGCTGAGCAGAGTTTTGCCCACCAGCATCTCAGCTGAAGGATTCATACAGTACACTTTGAGAAGTGATGAGACTTGGTGCTTCCTTTGCACAAGAGATTTTTTTCCTGTTCTGTTACTTATCTTAGCAAGATAGAAGTTAAGTGCATCCTGCTAAAAGGAGGAAACTGGTTGGGTTTTGAAGAGGTATTTCCACTTTAATTTGTATATCCTATATGAATGGGTATACCCATTCATACATGCCCATATGAATGTAGAAATACATGGAAGTGCTTCCTTTAAACTCTTTTTGTAAAAGAATTTAAAGTGAAATCAGTATCAGAAGTAGAGGTGGTTTGTATTCCTCATCTGCCATGTTTCCATTTCCCTCAGCACTGCAGCAGTTCTTAAGGGATCCGTTTCCCTTGCAGGTCTGAAATGGGCTCTGTGTCACCAGTGTTTGTCAATGTACCTTGTGGTTTTTTTACAAAAAAAAGAAAAGATTGAAGTTGAGCACAGTGCTACTTGTTGGAGCACGAGTTCCACAGGCAGCAAGACGCTCATTTTTCAAGTGTGAGTCTGAAGCTTTTGTAGCTTAGGCATGAGGCCATGTCTGGAGAAAATATGTCTCTGTACAGTTCAGGAAAGCCAGTGGTTGTGAAACAGGACTGTTGCTTCAGTATCTGCAGAGTCTGTCATGTGCTGTCAGGCTGTGTCAAGAGCAGTGGGGAGTGGAGCTGGGGGGGTTGCTCTCCTTGCTGTTCATCTGGAAGTGCACTGGGGTGAGGAGAGCTGAAGAACAGGGAACCAGTCTGGTTGAGACTGATGGCAAGGGTACCTTCTGGAGAGCAAAGTCAGATGCTAAACAAAAATCTTTAAAAAAGGAGAGGTGGTCAGGCAAGGAGGGACAGAGACCTATTGCTGTAGTGGGCTCTTCTGATTAGCCAAGGAGCCTGCTCTCAAGGGGAGTAATTGGCTGTCCATGATGAGGTTGGTGAAGCGACTCGAGCACAGATCCTATGAGGAGAGTCTGAGGGAGCTGGGGGTGTTCAGCCTGGAGAAGAGGAGGCTCAGAGGAGACCTCATCACTCTCTACAGCTCCCTGAAAGGAGGTGGGAGCCAGGGGGGGGTTGGTCTCTTTTCCCAGGCAACTCTCAGCAAGACAAGAGGGCACGGTCTCAAGTTGTGCCGAGGGAGGTTTAGGTTGGACATTAGAAAGAATTTCTTTACTGAGAGGGTGATCAGACATTGGAATGGGCTACACAGGGAAGCAGTGGATTCTCCATCCCTGGAGGTATTTAAAAAGAGCCTGGATGTGGCACTCAGTGCCATGGGCTGGGAACTGCAGTGGTAATGGATCAAGGGTTGGACTTGATGATCTCTGAGGTCCCTTCCAACCCAGCCAATTCTATGATTCTGTGATTCTAGGTTATGCTGGAATTCTATGAGTTAGGTCTGTGAAAGACCATGAGCTGGGGGATAAGGATGGGAATGTCTCATGGGAGGCTGCAGCATGTTAAAGAAGCTGAGGCAGGGCAGTCCTGCTCATCTTAGGTTTTACTCTGAATCTCTGCATCTGATAAAGCCTCAGGGGTAGTAGTGCAGATGGTGAAGGTCTAGATGGAGGTAAGTCAAGGCCTCCATAGAACTATTCACGCCTCTAATGTGTGTATATTGTGTGCTTATTGCAACTTGCAGTTTCCAAAGAAAGTAATCTTGGCCAGCCTGGACTTTCAGACTCCTACAGACTGTTTTTCAGAGCTGAGCAGCTCAGAGCCAGTCTAGTGGGGAGACAGCTCTATTGTGGGAGAGCACTGCCAGGACAGAGCTTTGCCCCAGTAAAGCAGGCACAGAAGGAGAGGTGCTAAGTGCTCTGTAGCAGGTGACTCTGAAGAAGAAACATACTCCCAGTCACCTCTCTTGTGTATTTTGGTAACACTAAGCTGCTGCTTTTATCCGCCTGCAGCTGTGATGCTGGCTGAAGCTACACTCTTCAGCTTTTTCAGCTACACTCTTCAGCTTTTTCTTTCTAGAATGCCACCCTTTTGAGTGGGTAGAAAGTTGCCTGCTTTCCTTAAGTAATGGACTAGGGTGTCTGCCAGCACTCGGCAAAACCGAGCTCTTATATGAGAAAATTAAACTCTGAGTTTCTTCCAACTTCCCTATCATTTGCTGATCCTAACTTCACTGTGTGAAAATCTTTCAGCTGCTTCCTCTTTGGCTGTTTTTATCTTTTTCCCCTCTTTTTTTTCCCCTCTTTTTTTTCCCCTCTTTTTTTTCCCCTCTTTTTTTTCCCCTCTTTTTTTTCCCCTCTTTTTTTTCCCCTCTTTTTTTTCCCCTCTTTTTTTTCCCCTCTTTTTTTTCCCCTCTTTTGCCCCTCTTTTGCCCCTCTTTTGCCCCTCTTTTGCCCCTCTTTTGCCCCTCTTTTGCCCCTCTTTTGCCCCTCTTTCGCCCCTCTTTCCCCCCTCTTTCCCCCCTCTTTCCCCCCTCTTTCCCCCCTCTTTCCCCCCTCTTTTCCCCCTCTTTTCCCCCTCTTTTCCCCCTCTTTTCCCCCTCTTTTCCCCCTCTTTTCCCCCTCTTTTCCCCCTCTTTTGCCCCTCTTTTCCCCCTCTTTTGCCCCTCTTTTCCCCCTCTTTTCCCCCTCTTTTCCCCCTCTTTTCCCCCCTCTTTTCCCCCCTCTTTTTTTTCCCCTCTTTTTTTTCCCCTCTTTTTTTTCCCCTCTTTTTTTTCCCCTCTTTTTTTTCCCCTCTTTTTTTCCCCTCTTTTTTTTCCCCTCTTTTTTTTCCCCTCTTTTTTTTCCCCTCTTTTTTTTCCCCTCTTTTTTTTCCCCTCTTTTTTTTCCCCTCTTTTTTTTCCCCTCTTTTTTTTCCCCTCTTTTTTTCCCCACTTTTTTCCATCTCCATTTTCTCTCGCTTTTCTCTCTCGCTTTTCTCTCTCGCTTTTCTCTCTCGCTTTTCTCTCTCGCTTTTCTCTCTCGCTTTTCTCTCTCGCTTTTCTCTCTCGCTTTTCTCTCGCTTTTCTTTTCTCTCTTTTTATCTCTTTTTTCTCTATCTTTTTGCTCTTTTTTCTCTTTTTCTCTTTTTCTCTTTTCCTCTTTTTCTCTTTTTTCTTTTTCTGTTTTTTTTCTCTTTTTTCTCTTTTTTCTCTTTTTTCTCTTTTTTCTCTTTTTTCTCTTTTTTCTCTTTTTTCTCTTCTTTCTCTTCTTTCTCTTCTTTCCCTCCTTTTTTCCCTCCTTTTTTCCCTCCTTTTTTCCCTCCTTTTTTTCCCCTCCTTTTTTCCCCTCCTTTTTTCCCCTCCTTTTTTCCCCTCCTTTTTTCCCCTCCTTTTTTCCCCTCCTTTTTTCCCCTCCTTTTTTCCCCTCCTTTTTTCCCCTCCTTTTTTCCCCTCCTTTTTTCCCCTCCTTTTTTCCCCTCCTTTTTTCCCCTCCTTTTTTCCCTCCTTTTTTCCCTCCTTTTTTCCCTCCTTTTTTCCCTCCTTTTTTCCCTCCTTTTTTCCCTCCTTTTTCCTCTCCTCTTTTTCCTCTCCTCTTTTTCCTCTCTCTTTTTCCTCTCTCTTTTTCCTCTCTCTTTTTCCTCTCTCTTTTTCCTCTCTCTTTTTCCTCTCTCTCTTTCCTCTCTCTCTTTCCTCTCTCTCTTTCCTCTCTCTCTTTCCTCTCTCTCTTTCCTCTCTCTCTTTCCTCTCTCTCTTTCTCTTTCCTCCCCTTTCCCTCTCTCTGGTTTTCCTTTCTTACCATCTCTTCCTCGTAGCTTTGCTCAGCTTTCTTGTCCACAGGGCAGAGTGTACAACTCCATTCTGCTCTCTCACCACTTCACTGGCTTTTGCTGTGTTGGATTTGTGCATCCTACTCCCACCGTCACTGTTCATCTGCCCGCTCATCTCATTTCCTCAGATGGAGCCTTTCCTGCTATCTTGCTCAGATTTCACTACAATTTCTTCTTTGCCACCCAATCATCAGAAAACTTACCAAGACTTTACTCTTTCTGCCTGTCTTTCTACCCCTTCCTGCCCCTGTTTTCTCAGATGTTGCTCAGAAATGGCTGTGGTGTAAGCCTAAAAAGGGGGGGAAAAAAAAACACTTTTAGGGTGTCTGATGCACAGCAATACAAACATGAATCAGTGGGTGTAAAACAGCATGGTGAGTAGCCAGCTGAGTCTGTCCTCCCCAGAGCTGGCTACTGCCATTTGTCACCCCAGGCACCTTCAAGAGATTATCTCATGTGTTTTTCTGATACCCTGTACGAATGTCAACCATGATTTAGAGACTCAGTGCATGGCATGACAATAATTACTACATAGTGTACCGTGGAATTACTGGGGATCTGAAATAATTGTGCTTAAGGCTTTGCATCATCCTACAACAAAGCTGCTGGGGACATGCGCAAAAATGGAGTTTTCCTTATGTTCTCTTGCTTAATTTTGCACAGCAGGACATAAGTGGAGGAGAAAGGCTTATGTGCCTTTGTCCATAGGTGAGTCAAGTTCCCAACCCTTTTACAGGTCTACTGTTGGTTTTCAGTGAGTCACTAAGTCTGGATCTTGTTTCCATATCACGTTTGCACACAAGTAGCTATTTCTCTCTCCCTGTCAATCTCTGAGAGATTGTCTGGCAGGAGACAGGATGTGGTCTCTTACAACATGTGTGCAGGTTTGGTGTAATGAAACCCAAACCCTGTAGGAAATCAATAAGTCTTGCTACTCAGACCAACTAAAATAACTCAAAGCTGTGTGTTATGTGGCATCTCCAGTAGCCAAGAATATCCTTGGTGCAGAAGTTATTTCATCAGTCATGAATCACTAAATATCCAAGCACCTGCGTGGGCAGTCACCTGCACTTGAAATCCGTGTAATATTTCTTGATGGGAAATTGTCTCTATTAGCAATACCTGCACCACTCTAGGCTTTTCTCAGGGATGCCTATGAGGCAATGGAGACAAGTAAGAACACAGGGAATTCTGATTAAATATAAAGAAAAAGGATGGTAAGAGACTGGTCCAGGACTTCTGAGAGACTGGGGGATCTCTGTCCTTGGAGATACAAAAATAACTGGGCAAAGCCTGGCACAACCTGCTGTAGTGAGACCTGGATTGAACAGAAGGTCAGACCTGAAGAGTCCAGAGGTCGTCCCCAGCCTACCTCACTCTGAGGTTTGTCAGCTGAACTAAACTGTATAATTTGAGTCAATATGAGTTATTGTCTTTCTCAGTGTTGTTTTCTTCATTTGTAGGTGGTGCTTCAGATGGCCAGAGAAACAAAGTGTATGGAACCATGGAAGATAGCAGCCATCGTTATATCAGTGATAGTAGCCTTAGCCCTCATCATTGGCTTGATTACATTTTTTTTGTGCCGTGGTAAGTGCATCCCTCTCCTTGTTGTCCCTAGTCTTCAGGAATCTGTGTTTCGCTTGCTCCTGTGATCTTGTCTGATTATTGAGGTATACAGTTCATCCCTGGTATAGAATCTGCATGAGGAAACTTACTAAACCCTATTCAAGATCTGAATTTTTTTAGAAAACCTGCAAGAATAATAAAAATATTTACTTGGTTCTTTTTGTTTCTCATCTTGCCCTGCTGCTTCCATTGGTAACCAAAGGTTAGCAGTCTTCTGTGTAAACCAGGCATATGTCCAGTACTCAGGCTATGCATAGTAAGCTTGGTCTTTCATAATAACCAAAGCAAGTAACACCAAACACCACCAAGGCCTCCAAACTGTGGTCAAACTTGCCACAGGAAGGAGCAGAATCACTTTGCACAGGGAATGAATTCATCAAAGAGCCCCAAACTCCCCAGTCAAATTCCCAACCAAACTCATTCCCACAGAAGTCGCTGTTTTAGCAGCAGAGAAACATGGCTGGGAGATGGGACAATACAAAATAACATACATGGATGAGTAAATTCATAAGGGCAGTATATAACAAGTCTTTCATCCACGCCACTTTGAAACCCATTTTTCCTTTTTCAATTTCCAACTTTCCAATATTTTCAGTTAAAAGAAAAATTTAAATTTAAGTGCCACATTGGGCTCCAATTATTTTGTCATGGCTTAGTAATTTGGGCAGACCACAAACCTAAGGACAGAATTACTCTCTATTCCCACCTCCCCCACACAAGGGAAGATAAAATGGGAATGAAGACCAGAGATTTTAAGTTAGAGATTAAAAACAATTGGAGACAGATTTACTAGCACAGGGGAAAGGCAATAGCACAAGGGATAAAGTAATAAAAATGGATATATATATAAATATATATATATATACACACAGCCTGGTCTCAATGCCAGCAGGGATAGATGCCTGAGGGCCCCTTCCAGCAGGGCTGACTCAGGAGGTAGGGGGGTCCATGGCTCTTCCCAGCACCCATGAAATGTGGATTCTGGAGAGCACGTGGTAAGTTGGTACTAAAGGAGCTCAGGGGAACAGCAGCAGAGCCAGGAGCAAGCAGAAAGAAAGGAGCTGCTGGCTTTCCCAACCTTTACAGTGTATGGGCTGGGAATTGGAGGCAATAGATCCCTCCCTTTGTGTTCCACCCCTCTGAGAGTCCAAAATCCCTCCTTTAATTCCTCATGCTCAAACAATGACAGTCCTGAACAGGATTTTTGCAGGAACTGAACTTGGTACCCCTAGCTGAGGATATTCCAGTAAGAGAGAGGACAGAGGTTTAGGCTTTTTGGAGCCCAGTAGTCAGTCCTGCTTTCCAGGGATTCAGCAGATGAATGAAGCTAAGCCATTCCCTTCCCAGTGTGTGAGATACCAGTGTGGGGGGTTTTGAAAAGCCTTCCTGCTGTGATGGAACTCATTGTGTTGCTGTCACAGCTCAACAAATCTGTGGCTTGCACTGGGACGTGACAGTTGTGTTTACATCAACAGTGGACTGGCAGAGCTACAGCTTGTCTTTGCTTTTTGCTAACTCTGCACTATGAGGCTCCCTCTCTGCCCTTCACCCAGGAGCTTGATTTTAAACTTAATCTGACTGCTGAATGGATGCAAAGAGCTCTGAACCAGCTGCCTTTCAGAGGGGCAGAAGCATGTCAGAGTGCCACCATTAGGGAGGAGTGAATGTGTCTGCTGAGTCAGAAGGGACATATGTGGGCTTGTGTGTCTCGTGGTGGGACAACCTCAGGCTGATGAGAAGATGGTTCCCAGAAAAATGTTGTAGTGGGTGTAATTTAGAGCTACTTGGAATGGTCCTCAAAGTAGAAACAAGCCCCTAGCTGGTCCATGGAGCATCAAGATGGCCTAGACCCCCTTTTTCCCAAAGTACTTCTAAATCTGTACTTACACAGCTGCCAAGGTCACAGCTTTACATGTCCCATGCTCTGGGAATTGCTGTGCATGCCTGAATTCTTCTGAAGAAGATCAGCCACCTTCTCTTTTCTCCCCTGTAGATCAGAACCGATATTACAATGCATCTTTCCTGATCACCAATGTCAAGTATAACTCTCAGTATGAAAGGCAAACCACAGAGGAGTACAGAGACCTGAGTGAAGAGATTGAAACCATGGTAAGCTAAGTTATTTCTCTGTTTCTGCCTGACTTATGATGGAAGAGTCCTGTGATTGTGTGAGTGGGAATAGAGTCAGAGGTAATTGTGCCTTGTCCTTCTGTGGCTGGCCTTACCTTCCACACCTTGCTGTAGTGGGTTAAAGTTGCATTGCTGAGTGTGGGCAAGCAGATGGTGAGCACAAGTACTGCCTGTTCCACCAGCCCCCTCCTGGAACAGGCACCCACAGGGAGAGCAAAATTGGCCAACTTGGCTGTTTAATTTGGTTTTGCATCCTCTGATAGAAATTTAGCAGTAGCTTTGGTGTACAGATTCAGGTCTCAAGGCACTTTCTTGTGCCTCAGAGGCTCACAAGACTTTTCTCTTGAGGGGATGTATATATGACAAGTGTATTTTAACACACTCTTTTCCTTTAACAGCTATCTTCAGTATTCAAGGGGTCCTTTCTAAGTAAAAGGTACATCAGGTCCCATGTTTTCAGTCTAAGGTAAGTAATGTGAAAATTAAGAATAAGCAGGGATGTGATGAATATCCTTTCTGCCTACCCCTTGACCATATGGAGTGTGTCTGGTTGTTTATGCTTGGGTTACACCAATAGGATGACAAAGTCTTGGCTGATTGTCACTCCCCTGCAGTGCTCACAACACTGAGGGCTCAGTTGCCTTCAGAGGTCAGCAACAAAGAGGAATTTGGCCTTATACTTCTGCAGATTGATTACCTGAACACCAGTTGTTTGTGGCTGTGATACAGCAACTGAATTACTAGGTGATTCCAATCTTCACTAGTAGTAGTTAAGATAATGAGAGTTCTTGAGACATGCCTAGTCTGCTATTTATTCCACTTAATGCTTCCTTTGGAAGCTCAAGATGGTGTTGAATCCTCTTCATGATCTACAGCAGAGGGTGACTATTTTCCTCCCTCTCTGATGAGGTCTGAAGCAATATTTGATTCCACTGTGAGATTTCTGGGTACAGAGTTGAGGCTTCCACAAGCCCCACTGTACTGTCTATCAACTGAAATTACAGAACTTGGAAGCTAGGCTTCAAACAACCTCTTTTCACTTTTTAGGCTGACCAAACTGTATCTCTTTCAAGATTGTTTTCACTTTCATTTGTTTTCACCTTGTGTAATGAGGCACTGGGCACTTCTGCTGTCTTTCCCTCTAGGCTGCAGTTGGTTTTCCTTTAGACTTGTTAGCCTGAAATATTGGACCCGATATTTTATACTAACAGTGAGTGATCATGGCCTGATAACTCAAATTACTGAGATTTTTGTCTCTAGGTACAATGGAGCTAACTGGCCAGTAAACAGGCAAGTGAATTAAATGGAAAGAAGTACCAGAAGACCTCTTTAAGTTTTGTGGCTCTAAACCAGGTCTTTTGAATGGCTGTTAGGAATAGCCTGTTAGGTACCTGTTGAAGAGTTTTTACTGTATTTTTGCTTCTGCCACCTGTGCAGACTGAGCCACTTGAAGGCCATAGGGAGTGATTCATCCTCTCCCTCTCAGCTCTCCTACTTATAACTGCTCCCAGAAAATTCCTTCTGCTCATTGTTACAGCAAGAACCAAGCCTTTTGCTGCCTCCTGACGTGCTGTCATCATCCTTGTGCACAGCTGTGCTGTTTGTTCTGTACATCTCTGCAGACCAGACCTGTTCTCCTATAGAGAAGGCAGACGGTGCAAAGCAGAACAAAGAGGATTAGTGAGCAAAGAGAGAATGATACCATTTTGTTTCTGTTGGTTTGCAGCCCAGATCCTGGTGGAGTGCTTGCATCTGTTCTTTTGGTATTTAGATTTGCCTCAGCTGACAGCAAGGCAACGAACTGGGGTCACGTCAACCGTGTGTTGCGCAGAAGGCTGCAAACAAGCTCCAGGTCCCTGGATGTTGACCAATCTACCCTTAGACTCACAGGCAAGTGCCTTAGATTTGTGTCTTAGCTTTGTATTTGTTCCCCATGCTTTGCTGTTCTCAGTGTAATGAGCTTCACTTTAGTATGCGAGTATGGGCTGTTCTCATTTTCTTGTTTTTCCTTCTCAAAGTTCTGTTTTATGGCTGACAGCCTGGGAACTTGAAAGAAGTAGCATGAAAAAGGACTAAAGGATACTAGCACTGATCTATGAGTGTGAGCTCTCCTCTGCATCAGAGACTCTTTGTGTGACCTAGCTCTGTTCAGTGAGGTAGTGCCACCCAATTGATCAAAAAAGAAAAAGGTCCAACTTTGTAATCGTCGTTTCACAGATTACTTTAAGGCACACAGTGAATTGGACAAGAACCTGTAACACCAGGTACTGAAATGTAGAGTCACAGAATCACACAAGGATAGGAGCTCTCAAACCATTTGAGACCATCTCAAACCACTGAAAAAATGCAAGACTGAGACAGTTTCCTTCACCATCCCCTGCCATTTCCTTTGCTTGTTTAACAGATTGCTTTTAAGTGCTGGCAAGTGTTCATAACAAAACACTGGGCAGTGCTCTGGGCAGCAATGCTCTTCCACTAATCTATTACTGGTTACTATCAGAATCTTGTAGAGGGCTTTTTGCAGGAAAGAAATCGGTGAAATTACAGGTTAGGTCCAGTCAATCTCAGCACTGAGGATTTATGAAGACTGTTTTGATTCAAAACAGATGAGGTGTTTAGGAGCGTGGTTTAAGCTTGGACTTGGTTGAGTTAGGTTAATGGTTGGCAGAGTGAGGTTAATGGTTGGACTGGATGATCTTCAAGGTCTTGATTCTGTGACTACCTTGCCATACTGAAATTGAACAAATGCATGGAGGTGTTTATATTGTGCACAGCTGCACATGAAGATGTTTCTTGGACCTATTTGTGTTCATCTGCTGCTTCTGTTAGCTCTGAGCTAAGGCTCAAAGGTGTATCCTTATCTATCCTTTTGCTTTACACTTTCAGTGAGGAACAGAGGCTTAACTGCACTCCAACAGAGCAAATTACTCCTTTTACTATACTTTCACTGATGCAGCAGTGCAAACCATTTAATTTGTGTTTGCTGGGTTCAGGGAGGGAGTCTGTGCTAGATCACATAGCGGTATAAGAGATACTCACTGTGGCATTTGCTTTTCATTTCAGAGTTGAATAGGGAAAAGGGAGATAACCTTTTAAACAACTGTAAGTACAAATACTTTATATAAACAGTCCAGGGATATGGTGTTACAAGTTCTGTTTTTACAAAATACTTATGTTTTTTAGATGCAGAAGCTAGGGATGTGCATGACCCAGGGAAGACTTCATCTCCTTTTCTTTCAGTCAGGCTGGCTTTTTAGTGTTTGCAGAATCAGACATTCTGACTTGGTGGTGGGAAGCATGTGCTTTAATGTTGATTATGGGAAGGAGGGGTACATGGATAAGCTGCTCTTAGTGAGCTTTGCACAAGGACTGCTGTTGCTGTGGGTCAAGATTATTGCTGGAATCCTTCCAAATGGATTTTCCCTCCTGCTCTCTCCTCCCTGCAGAAAGGTTTGGCAATAGCTGTTGGATTTGAGCTTCTTGCAATATACAGGGAAAGGCCAGAGGGTGGGAGAGGAAGAAGAGCTCTCCAAAGTGAGAGTCAGGCAGTGACACAGTCTGGGAGAGTGGGAGGTTCTCAGTCCCTCTCCTGATTTGTGCTCCCCCATGAGGTCTTAAAGCTCCTCTGGAAATAAGGAGACAGCACAATTTTCCTTCCAGGGCACTATATCATTCCCCTGTATGGTCTTGGAGTCTTTGAGTGCTAACTTGCCATCTTCAAATGGACTCTGAGAATGAACTGGTTTGGATATAACTTTTTTCACTGTTGGCACAGTGGCCATAAGTAAAGTGTTGGAGGAGGAGGACACTATTTTTTGTTGCTGTTGTCAAGGCTGACCTGGTGGTGACCATACAAAATCCTTTCTTTGCTTAGTTTGTGGGTGGGTTGTTTTTTTTTTTGTTTTGTTTTGTGAATTTTTTTTTTAAACCAGTCATCAACAATCCTGTGACACTAAAAGCTATGCTGACTGTGTTCATCTTGCCTTTGCTATGTACAGGTGGGGTGTTACAAATAATGGGAAAACTACCTTCAACAAGATCACAAGCGATGTGTATATTTTGGTGGCAATGTGTGCACAGGGCTTAGAGCTCCCTTGGTGTGGTTACTGTTTATGTGGGAGTTCCTCAATATTTATATATTGGATTTTTAAGAAGTCGTAGAAGGAAACAAGTCAAACCAAAAGCAAATGAACAATATTCTTTTTTTTTTCATACTGTACCAAGAAAACGGTAGTCTTCAGATGAAACTTACATACCATAATTGTGAAAGATATATGAATGTAAATGTTTAGGTTAATTTTCAGTGTATGTCTTTGCATCTAATAATCTGTGTGTGTACCTGAATGCACAGTCACACCAATGGCTATCTATGCTACCTTTACCAACTCTGGTAAAATATCAACCAAAACTAAGTTTGTAGAGACACTTTTTTAATTATTATTTTTACCTCGATAAACAGTAACAACTGGAGAAAATAGTGTCTCAAATATACAACTTTCAGTTCCCATGGAAGTACACGGGGACTTGTATGGTCTGAAAACTGGCTTAAATGAAAAAGTGGTGACCCTTCAACCAACTTCTTTTTTTTTTTTTACCCCACATATATCCTGAGATCCTCGTAACCACGACACTTTGTTTCCCTGCTGTCGGGTACACTACTTTAGGCAAAGACTGTCTCTTGACACCCCTACAACCCTGTTATTCCTGTGCCTGCAAGCCACGTGGGCCTTTCACAAAGCAAGATGTTGATTTCCCTCAACCAGCTGAAGCAGAGCTGCCTTTTCTTTGACAGGCTGTGGGATACGCAGGCAGACGTTTTCCTTCGCAGGAGTAGAGAGAATCGTCGGCGGTCAGCGTGCACGGGAGGGGGAATGGCCATGGCAGGCAAGTATTCAGCTTGATGGGATCCATCGCTGTGGTGCATCCGTGATCAGCAACAAATGGCTAGTGACAGCAGCCCACTGCTTCAGAGGGTAAGTCATCAGCATGTTTCTTATCCTACAACCCCTAGGACTCTTGGGTGCTCTGAGGTTTTGCAGATTGCTGACGTCTGTGTCTGCTGAAACATCATAAAGTTTGGCTCTTCTCTGTTATCATAGAAACATAGAATTGGCTGGGTTGAAAGGGACCTCAGAGATCATCAAGTCCAACCCTTGATCCACTACCACTGCAGTTCCCAGACCATGGCACTGAGTGCCACATCCAGTCTCTTTTTAAATATCTCCAGGGATGGAGAATCCACCACTTCCCTGGGTAGCCCATTCCGATGCTTGATCACCCTCTCAGTAAAGAAATTCTTTCTAATGTCCAGCCTAAACCTCCCCTGGCACAACTTAAGACTGTGCCCTCTTGTCTTCCTGAGGGTTGCCTGGGAAAAGAGACCGACCCGCCCTGGCTCCAACCTCCTTTCAGGGAGTTGTAGAGAGTGATGAGGTCTCCCCTGAGCCTCCTCTTCTCCAGGCTGAACACCCCCAGCTCCCTCAGCCTCTCCTCATGTGTTAGGCAAAGCTTTCAGGATCTTGTTTTGTGTAGCTGTGACATAACCTCTAATATCTTACAGACGAAATGATCCTCGGAGGTGGACTGCCAGCTTTGGAATTCTGCTGAGACCTCCAAAACAGAAAAGACTCGTCCGGAGAATTATCATTCATGAAAGGTACAGCGACTTCGTCCTTGATCATGAGTATGATGTGGCTGTTGTGGAACTTGCCTCTGCTATTGAGTTCACGAGTGATGTGCACAGTGTCTGTCTTCCTGAAGCAACTTACAATTTCCCAGAGAACACTTCCTGTTTTGTCACAGGTTGGGGAGCGCTGAAAAATGATGGTGAGTGTCTCTTGTCTTCCTGGGCCCTGTCACACACTTATCTGAGAAGACGGCTGTTAGTTTTATGGGAGTGTTTTGTTTACCTTGGGTTCCTTAGACCTGATGTTTGATAAATGCATGTGCTAATACACTTCTGGACTTAATTTGCTGGATTTTTTTTTAGCTTGGTCAGTGGGTTGGAATATGGAGGGAGTACCCTATAGGTTAGCCTTACAGGAATGAAAGCAGCTTTTTTTTGAATACATCTTGTTCTCTGTTCCCACTGGCCCAGTCCCTCTGGGTTTAGCTCTGACATGAGTTCTCTCATTATTCAGCTTTGTCATAGATATATCACCACAGTTATAATCTGTTATTTTCTTATTGGTCATTAATCCAGCTTCAGTTGATCCAATGACTTGAGTGAGTTTCACTCAAATTAGTCCATGTCAGTGAGGTTAGAGACTGTGGGACTACAAATGGGCTTAGAACAGCCATTGATCCATAGAGGTTGTGTTTCATGGTAGACCCTTAGGGTGAGTAGTGACTGTCCAAAGCTACATTGCAGTTAAGCAAATGGGTCTTTCCAAAGACAGCAAGGACATATTTTGTATGCTACAACTGAATTAAAGACTGAAACATGTCCAAAAATCCCTTTGCCCAGTATGCTTAAGAGCATCTGGTGAGGATGGAAAATGGAGAAGGGAACAAGTGAAGGGAGGGACAGGCAACTCTCTTCTTCTTGAGAAGTTGACTGGGTGGTTCCTTTATTGCCTGTAATGGCAGAAAAGCTGTAGGAAAACCTGTCTACTCCTAATACTTGAGTGTTTTAGGTTGCATACCCTGTCTGCAAATTCTAATGCCACTTCTCCTTCTAGGCTATGGTGTTAATCAGCTCCGGCAAGCAGAAGTGAAAATTATAGGCACTGAAACTTGTAATAGAAGAGAGGTGTATGGTGGAGCAATAACACCTGGAATGTTGTGTGCTGGATACTTGGAAGGGCAGGTGGATGCCTGCCAGGTAAGTCTCTTCATAGTTAATAGTAAACAGGAAATAGGTGGGGTGGGAGATGAATTTTCCTGGAAATAAAAGACACTTTGAGGAATGTTGATTAAGTCCACAGGGTTCAGTTTCTTGAAAGATGGAAATAAAGAGTTTTATGGCTCACAGGCTGAAGTCTGCACTTAGGTTCATGGATTTTATACATGTGTGAGAGTATAGAGATGTGAGGGTGTGGGGTGGGAAAGACTGAATTAGAGACAGGCTGTCATTCTCTGTCTTTTCAGTAAAGTCTGTGGAGGTTGAATGACAGCTGTGGTCTAGAAACAAACATCTGTCAGTCAGAACAGTTTGAGGCTTGCTGCATTAGCCAGGTGACCACTGTTTTCCTTCTTCCTGCCTGTTGACATTTTTCTCTTTAGGGTGACTCTGGTGGGCCACTGGTGCATGCGAACTCCAGAGGAATCTGGTATCTTGTGGGAATAGTGAGCTGGGGAGACGAATGTGGCAAGGAAAATAAACCAGGAGTGTACACACGAGTGACTTACTATCAAAACTGGATCAAATCCAAAACGGGCATCTGAAACCTGTGGAGAGTAAAGTTTTGTGGGCTGTGTACAGCTATCCCTCTGACACATTCTGCTCTGTGGTTACCCTCTAAACAGCTGCTGGCTTAGCTTGTGGTCATGCATCAAGTGCCAGCAAGTTTGGAGTAGTCTGAGACTTGAAACTGGTTTGGCCTACAGCTGGACAGGAACAGACTTGATTCACATGACAGCTGCTTGTTCAGGAAGTACTCTGTCAAAGGGACAGCTTGGTCTGTGTGCACTATACTGACCCTTTTTTCTCCGTGGCCAAATGTGTTGGTTACTACTTATATATCCGAGCAAAGCATATGAGCCCAAACAATCATTTTTCAGCATCCAAGACAAGCTCTAACTGAAACATGGCCCACCTGCTCTGTGCTCCCAAGGCCCCATCTATCCATAGATCAGCTGCAATCCAGCTCCTGGCTCCAACGGTGCTGCACTTCAGAATCCTTCTTGAGCTTTTTCCTGCATCATTCCGGGGAGTGTACTCTAATGAAGAATGGAAAATGGCTTAGGGAAGTTCTGGTTCCTAGTATCAAATACAGCAGAGACTGTTACTTAGGTGAAAAGAGAACTTTTCCTTTCTGTGTTGTCCTGGAAAAAGAATCAGTGGAAAACACCAGCTTCTGTCCACCTTCTTTGAGGAAGTGTATGTGCACCCACTCATCACTTCAAATGAATGGTCCCTATCACAGCATTTCCTGTGAAAGTGATTGCTAGACTTAAGACTAAACACCACTTAATGTTCATACCAGCCTGTTGTCATATCAGAGTATTTGGCTAACTTAATTTCCATATTTAACTTTACGGATTGTATTGCTCTGAATAAAAGTCCTTGGGTTTTTGTGCTGGATGGAGGATCGTAGCAATCTCAGCATGACCCTTCTAAAAAACCCTTCTCAAACTACTTATTCTTGTGAATGGTTTTCTCAAGTCTTTCTAATGTGTGTATCTTCAGCTGCATCCTTTAAAAAAACCAGTAATTTGTATAATGGTGGAAATACCCGTCTCCTTCAGAGGAGGGCAGAACTTCTGACTTATCCAGTAATCTTATGTAAAGATCTTCATGTAAAGATCTTCCTCTTCTGGCACAGTCTTCCCTGTGTCTCACTGCCAGACCATAGCTAATTTGATCTCAACCACACAAACACCATATTCTCTCTGACTTCATGTTTTCAGGAGTCCGTGTTTCTGTCTGCCAGGCAGATCTCATATACCTTATACACCTCAGCAGAACAGAACATGCCTCTTCTTGGTGACGATGCTTTCTTTGCTGTGTCTGCAGGCTTTCAGACACTTTGTGTAGATGCTGATCCTGACAACACCAAGTACCATCATCTTGGCTGCTAGATAGTGATCCACTCAGTTCTCTTTTTCCTTGGTGGTAAGAAGAGAAAAAACTCAGCAAAATGGGGATACCAGCCACACTGCTGAGACCTGGAGCTATGGCAAGCAACCAAGAATCTTATACCAGACTCTAGTCTGCTTTCTAAAAGGCAAACAGCAGGATTCCAGCATGCTCATAGTAAGATCTGGGAGAAACAGTCTCTAAGTGATCATATTCCTATGATCAAAGTGTTGTCTAAATTGAGTCCAAGTCAGTTGACATAATCAATGGCAGTTCATGGGATTCTCTCTGGATTATCCAGCTTGCTGAGGTACTGGGAATATTTGGATGCCCAAAGGACAGTCTACATGGAAAATAAGGATCAACAGTTCTTATGTGTTCTCTACTTGTGTATATCAGGAAAACTGGCACTTAGAAGTTTTTTTCTTAAAGGTAACTTTGTGGAACATTGTGAGCTTCAGAAACAAAACTTGGTGGATTCATTTCAAAATAGGGAGTAAAAAGTGCCAGACTGGTTCTGTAGGTCTGTTGAGCCCAACAAGTCTCATTTTAGTCACTTAAGCAAAACATGTCTGTGAAGTATATTCCTTCTAATGTAAGCTTAAAAATTATGCATGACAAGGATATAGGATTTTTTTGTTGTTGCTGATAACAATCATCTTGCCAGGGCAGTGAATAAAATTTGATCTTCATGAAGAAAAGCATCATTACAAGATGCCATGGATTTCCAGTTCCCAAACCACTTTAAGCTTGGGTCTTCAAAGGGTGTAATGGCTTCCCAACCCATCTGGATTTCACTGTAACTTGGAATTTGCAGTAGGAAAAATATAGGCTTGCAAATCCCATCTATCTCAAAACCAGGTAAGTAGATGTAAAAAAAAAAATATTATTTTGCATCTCTGAACTTTACAGTTGTGCTTATTTTGGGTACAAATACAGAAAGCCTTAAGCATTTTGCTCTATAGCAAAAGCTACAATAAAGATAATTTTCCAAACTGGTGCACACAAGGCTGAAAAACAGAACTCATAATTTACTTAAGGAGCTACCAGTTCTGAGCATCTACTTGAGAGGTACCTGATCCACCTTAATGCTGAGTGCCAGGAGGAGTGGTACTGAAGAAGAGCTGACATTTACACGATGCATTTCTTTGGGAACCTTCATTTTGGACTGCTTTATGGAGTTCTTCTGATAGCAGTCTGCTGGTCCAGTTTGTTCTGGAAGAAATGTAGTTTACATGCTTTGAGGACTCTTAGCAATGCAAAGAAGTATAAATAGGGACTGTCAATTGGAGGGCTTGAAAGAACACCCCTCATCCACTGGGAAAGTTGCTGCAGATGGATGTGATGGGTCTGAATCCCTTACTTGTGTGTGATGTCAGCATTGTCTGACTTTTCCTGAAATTATGGATGCCTGAAGCAATGTTGGTGGCCAAAATGTTTTCTTTCATTCAGGCTGCATAGCAGATTTCAATTTCTTTTAAGCTGCAGTCTCATCTATTTATGAAGCCACAAGCTTCAGCTCTCTGCCACATTTTCCTAGGAATGCACATCTTCACTTGTGGCAGGCTGGGATGTATCTAACTACACAATCATACATGAAACACAGGAATATAATTTGTATGTAATTTTAATAAAACCTGCTAAAAAATTGCCTTCTGTTTCACATACGTGTTAATTTTCTACATCATGGTAAGCAACTCTTAAGATGGGGAGTCCTCTGTGAGTGACACTGATTCCATACCATGTATTTATGTATAAGCTGTTGTTTAGTCTTAGCCGTCTATTTTTATTGACTTGTTAGAAGAGCAAAATGCCATCCAGACTTTTGACAGAATTTGCTCACCTGGTTACCCAATTTTTTTGGCAGGCAAACAAGTCTTGTGTCAGCCACTAGAGGGAGCATTGTATTGCATAAGAACCTTAAACTGGGAGCGTTGTTTCAGCTCAGTAGAGAGGATCTTGAGGACAAGGCACTTGAAGATGCTACACAACTGTCTTGCAAAGTTTGAGGAGACTCCAGCCATTCAGCTTTTAGCATTCTGCAGCACTCCGTGAGTTTCAGTCTCTTCTTCCATTAGAAAGCTGGCATCAGATATTCCCCTTTCAGTATGTAAAGTACAGTGAGCTATGGCTGGGAGCAAGGGCTTGGGCAGCTTTTGTCTTCTTCTCTGCCACACCATAGCAAAACTTCTGTCCTGTGGAAAGACAGACTGGAAAGAAACATTGTCAGGTCCTGTTGGCATTGTGGATCTATTTTCTTAGCTTTTCAGTCTTCTTGCAAACAGATAGGAAAGAGCAGCGGTAATTTTGAGAATTTTGATAGGAGGTTTGCAGAGGCACACAGCTTTTGTTTGCTTTGACCTTCCATTTTGGTGACTCCTGATGATTCTTGTAAATTGGAGACACCAGATTTCATCTCGTCCCTTTCCCATCAGAATAGGAAACTTGGTACAAATTGCACCATATTCTGATCTAGAAGAAGCAAACTCTTGAATGAAAAGTTCTGGAGTTTGTTGATCCTGGTCTTTAACACCTAACACCTGAAGAATGGTCTTGGAATTTGAGATTATCTAAGAGAATAAAAAAATGTGCAATGGTTTTATTATGGTATTACAGGACATGCAGGTTGGGAATGGGTGGGAAGGTGCCTCTTTGGAAGAACAGTAGCCCTTTTGTCACATTTTACTGGGTCAAGTGCAAAAAAAGGAGTTTTAGAGACAGACTCCTGAAAATACATCACTTGAACACATCTTTGGTTTTCGTTTTTTTCTGGCTTAGAGAAAACTGCTTTGTGTTGACTTTTTGACAGAGTGCATGCTGGGTATGTGGCACTTGAAGCATTTGTGAGCATTCAGTTGCTGGTAACTGTGTCATGACCCAAGTTTATGTTCAGATTGTGTGGTTGTCTCCAGCTGGAGGAGCTGTGTGAGCAGTTTCTGTTGAAGGGTGTGTGAAGAACTGAACAGAATAATCGGTCTCATATTCATCTCTATATGTGGTTGAACCAGGATTCTTCTTTAAAATATAGCTGTCTATAATTCACCTTCTTTGGAATCTTTTAATCATTAGTGCTATGAAGAAAATGTTTCAAAACTCATCTGGATAGAAGAGTTAAACAAATACAACACATAGCAGTTAATCTGTTTCATAAGGGTAAACTTATTTTTACTTGAACCTGTTCTTAAATGACACTTCCTTTGTTTTCAATGGAAATGACTTTCCTTTGTATTTCACTTGCCATTCATTGCTGGTGGCATTTTCTCAGGGGCAAATAAATTATTTTGGTAAAGACAAAGAAAAGGCTGTTGGGAACTTGTTATCCAAAAAATGCAATTATTTTCTTCTATATGAGCTTGAATAGATCCAAGACCTAGATTGCATGTCACTGATTCACTGTGTTAACTACTGAATTCCTTCCTCTTCCAGAAAACATGAAAGGTTGTGCTTGCCATATGGTGTTTGTCCCCTTAGTTTCTGTGCTTTTCATCTTCCAGTTGTGCCACTGAGCAGTCCCTTCTTTAAGGAAGATCTTACCTCACATCCATATCCTGTTTTTACCACAGATCAATCCTGGTAGGTCAATACAGTCTGCTGCTCACAGTTTTCACACATGGTGTTATAGAATGGGTTGGAAGGGACCTAAGAGACCATCTCATTCCAACCCCCCTGCCACGGGCAGGGACACTTCCCAGTAGATCAGATTGCTCAAAGCCCCATCCAACCTGGTCTTGAACACTTCCAGGGAGGGGAAATCCACAACCTCCCTGTGCCAGTGTCTCACCACCCTCACACTAAAGAATTTCTTCCTAATACATAATCTAGATCTCCACTCTTAATGTTTTGAACCGTTGCCCCTTGTCCTCTTGCTGCATGCCCATGCAAAAAGTCCTACTCCAGCTTTCTTGTAGATCCCTTTCAGGAACTGGGAAGCTGCTGTAAGGTCACCTCAGAGCCTTCTCTTCTCCAGGCTGAACAACTCCAATTCTCTCAGCCTGTCCTCATAGGAGATGTGTGCCAGCCCTCTGACTATCTTTGTGGCCCTCCTCTGGACTCACTCCAAGAGCTCCATGTTATTCTTGTGTTGGGGGCTCCACAATGGATACAGTACTCCAGGTGGGGTCTAACGAGAGTGGAGTAGAGGGTAAAGATCACCTCCCTTTCCCTCCTGGCCACACTTCTTTTGATGCAGTCCAGGATACAGTTGGCTTTCTGGGCTGCAAGCTCACATTGATGGCTCATGTTGAGCTTCTCATCCACCAGCACTCTCAAGTCCTACTCCACAAGGCTGTTCTAAATCCGTTCTCTGCCCACCCTGTATTTTTGTATGGAATTGCCATGACCCAGGAACAAGACCTTGCACTTGGCCTTGTTGATCTTCATGCAGTTTGCACAGGCCCACTTCTGCAGCCTGTCAGGGTCCCTCAGGATGGGATCCCTTCCTTCCAGTGTGTTCACCACACCACACAGTTTGGTGTTGTCAGCAAACTTGCAGAGGGTGCACTCAACTCCACTGTCCATGTCTCCAACAAAGATGTTAAACATCACTAATCCCAATACTGACCCCTGAGGTACTCTGCTCATCACTGGTCTCCATCTGAACTCCAAGCCTTTGACCACTACCATTTGAATGCACCCATACAGTCAATTCCTTATCCACCAAATGGCCCATCCATCAAATCCTTACCTTTCCAATTAAGAGACCAGACATCTCTGGCCTTCCCCAGACTCTTGGGGTCACCTGCTGTCTGCAGCTATGGACTCATGACCCAGACAGTCTAGCATCTCCAGGTCAGCAGAGATGACCTGCATACCAAGGGGAGTCATTTCTGCTATCATTCCTTCCCCAGTGGGGAGACCAGACGGAACTGTACTAGGAAATTACTAAAGGACTATGAGACCATAAGAAAAGACAATTTACTGAGTGCTTAAACATTAAAAGAAGTTGTCAGAAGTTATGGGGTCTCCATCCTTAGAGATATGC
This sequence comes from Heliangelus exortis, assembly GCF_036169615.1. Classification (NCBI taxonomy): domain Eukaryota; kingdom Metazoa; phylum Chordata; class Aves; order Apodiformes; family Trochilidae; genus Heliangelus; species Heliangelus exortis. The sequence goes on from NC_092425.1 coordinate 5,021,751, forward strand.
AGAACACAATTAGAGATGAACCTGAGCACACTGGTCCCACTGCCCTTGTTTTGGGCAGGGATTTTGGGATACACCATCATTCCCTTCTCATCTCAGCTTCTCTGTGATTCTCTTCTCCAAAATTGCCTGGCAGCTTCAGGGAAAGGCATAAGGTCATGGTTAATTGGTGGGTCTCATATGAGCTCACTGCCCCTCAGCTGTTTCTGTGGCAGGTCAGTGTTCTGGTGAATGACTTAAAGAAGTCTGACAGTAGATCACCTGCATGCTTGGGCTTTAGATGCAGTACACAGCTCCAACTTGTCTGGCACTGTTGCCATTTATCAATGAAAATATCAAGGCACAGAAGGGAAAACAGTCCATCCTCTGACAGCTGGGTAGAAAGCAGATTACCCAAGAGTGAGCTCAGCCACAAGGTCTCACAGGGAGGCAGCAAACCAAGTGGGACCCCCATTTGGTACTGAGCAGTCCTGTCTGAAACATTTTGACTGCCAGAATGACTCAGTTTCCTGAACTGAGGTTAAAAGGAATAGCCAGAGTTGAAATGGCTGCAGGATGGAGGTCTTGGACTTGATTTACACTTTGTCTGATTTAGTCTATGAAGTCTTAAAGGGTAATGCAGTGTGTGATAAATCAGGCTCACAAGCATCACATGCAGGATCTTGCATATTGCTGCAGAGCAAACTGGAACAGATAGTAGCTGTGGCAGAAAGCACTTCAGAGAGCCAGACTCTGGCTTCCACCAGGCAAGCTAGCTGCTAACAAACACAATAAAATCAAATTCAAGTTGTAATTTTCTAGGGATGTAGAAATACAGAAAAAGTTTTGGTTTGAGTGTGTTGTCTTCTGCAGAGCTGTGTGTTACTACTCCCAGTAAGTCCCTTTAGCACTTCTGATGTGTGAAACAATGCTGCTGGTTTGCTTAAGTTGCCTGTAAAGAATTTACTTCTATCTTAATGGGTTTTTTTGCAGGTCTAGTCCAATTCACACGAGGATCTCCTTGTCTCTTTGGAGATGCTGTGTGTCTGGACTGGGAGTGGAGCATTTGTGCAGTGGATGTAGAGAGTGAGTGGCTTTTTAGCCTGATTGCTGGGCAACACCTGGAAGAAAATGTGGGCTGGCCTGTTTCACTGTACCAAGCAGCAGCTTTGGCTCAGCAGCTGCAGAGGACAGGTAGAGTGTGCTGCCTTTTTTTTTTTTTTTGCCTCAAGTGGGGCAACAGGCTATGAATTCTTTTTTAATGAGTCTGGCAATGGGGGACTTCATTAGTCTGAAGGATGTTGTCAGTATTCTGGGTTGGCCTTTATGGCTGCAACTCAGACGGGTGTAGCAATTTCTGTTATAAGAGCCTGGAAAGAGGGACTATTTGGAAACCACCCAGGGCAGGATCCAGCATACTGCAGAGCTTGAGGCCATTGCTATAGCATCTGAGAGGCTCTGCACATTCCGTATCTCAAAGGTACATAGGCATGTAATAAAATCTGACCCCAAGTGACTCTTCAAGGCTCAAGATGAAGGATCTGTCTTCCTTCCCAGTCCTGACATTAGCTCTGGAGAATCATTCTATCCTTTCAGTGGATTTTCTGGTTTTGTTTACCTGCTTGTCAGTTATTAAAAGCCGTAGCTGGGAATGTCATCTCACAAAGGAAAGCGTGGGATAATAAACTGGTGACCTTTTCTTAATAAAATCAGTGAAGTTGTGTAGAGTGGCCACAGCTCAAGCTAAAAACCATAAAGAAATGCAGCTCATTTTAGAGCTTCCCCTGCATTTTGAAGGCCAAATGCAAGATGCCTGTGTATTTTTCAGGAGGGGGCAGCCTGAAGCCATAACTGAGCCATCAAGGTGTGCTGATGCAAAATGAGGGGACTTGTCCACTTGTCCACTCATCCTGTGATGAAGGATTTCATCAGAGTGTGCCAGCTTGGTCTTACCAGATGCTCACAGAGTAACTTATTTTGGGAGGGATATACATAATAATTTCATCAAACCCCCTACTCAAAGCAAGTCTCATTATTTCAGGTTATTTAAGGCCATGGTGTTTAACAGTGCTTTTGTCACTTCTGTTAAATATCACTGTCAAGAACATTCACTTCTCAGTTTTCAAAGTAATGGCTGACAGCTGCCTTTGGTCTAAAATTTGTGGCCCAGGTTGTATAACTGGTACACAATTATGTGAAACATCTTTGTGAATTCCAAAGGCATTATTGCTGTGGGGCTGCCAATGGTCTTCTCTAAGGGTGTTCTTAGTCTCTCCAGCCAGCAAGCCTCTATAAGTATGCAAACATAAACCATGGTAGCCTGTTATTACCATTCTTAGGCAAGCAGTCCAACTGGTTGAGCTGACTTTGCAGGGTTAAATGGAGAGAATGGTCATTACATCTTTTTACACTTTCATTCACTAAATCCTGTGCACCCACATTCCCAAATTTCCAGCCCACACTTTGATAGCTGGTTTCTGTACCGCTTCCCTGGGATTAACCAAAAAGGTAAGCAACTGCCTTAGGTTACTGAATAACCCCATAATGCCAAGCACTTTGCAGCTTGTTAATTGGGTGTGAGGAAAATTGTTCCTCAATGATTGGCTTTTCCTGGCCTGTCTGTACCAGTGTTCCTGGGGAACAGGTATGTGTAAATTGATTTTGCATAATCCAACACAGGGAGTTGTATTTCCTTATTTTCCAGTGTTTTCCAGGACAGTTCCTTTTAATGATTAATTAATTAAAAACAAAACACCTGCTTCAATTTCTATTAGTCAGATCACAACAAAAATTATTGATTTTAAGGAAATCAAATAACATTTTTGGAATATCTCTGTTCTTCCTGGTCTGGAGTAACAACAGAAAGTTCTTTCACAGTGTCCTCTGAAAGTTATCAGAAATTCACTCATCTGTTGTCCATGGCCATTTCTCTATCACTACTTCCTGAGACACTTTGCAACCTGGTGTTCTTCCGATGATTTCTCTTCCTCTCCATAAATCTTGTTGCAGAGCCAAGTCTTTAGTAATTTTTGTCCCAAAATCTAGCTGTCTGCTAAGACCTAGTTCTGCTGGAGGGTTTTCTACCTGACCCAAGTGCACACTTTTTGAATTTTACTGCTCTTGAAAAAGAAAATAACAGGGCTGCGGAGGGATGGCCAGAGGATGTTAGTACTTGACAGCTAACTGTATTCAGTCAGTGAAGCCCCAGGTAAGGTAGGTAAGTGCAACAGTGCCCTTTCTACAGGAGGCAAGAAGCCAAAAAAAAAGCTATCGATTTGATAAAAGGAAGAAAACAATATTGGAGAAGCAAGAGATGTCCTGCAGCAGTCCTCAGTTTTTCCCACTGTCCTAAATGCAGGCTTGTCCAATTTCTTCTATAATTCCACTGAAGTACCTGTGAATGGGCAACTTTGAAGAAAGATGATTAGGTATGATTAGGTGAAATTTTCTTCATGCTGTTTCATTTTACCCTCTGTTAAGTGAGGTTCTTTCTAGAAGGTAGGACGTGTTCCCATAAAAATGACTGTAAATTCTTGACACTTAATTGGAAAACCAATGCTTCAATCTTTCTGGCAGAAAACCCAGTGCACCAAAGACCAGAAACCAGATGTTTGGTTTCTGGTAATTTTTTGTTTTGATTTAAAATTTTAGATGCAAAGACATAATTTCTCATTAAGGAACATCCATTTTTCCTCTTCCCAGCTGGCTTTAAGGAATCACAGTTTTTCTGGGAGAAGGGAATTCCCAGGAGATTGGTAGCCCTCTCACAGAGTAAGCGTTTTCCACAGGCGGGGTTATGCCAGCTATTAAGTGACTAACATGTAATTAGGAGGCTGGATACTTATAGTTGTCATGTCCCTGATGCCAAGGGACTCCAGGACAGCTGTGGAAGAGTGAGCACACAGGGAGATCATTCCTGGCTGACCAAGGCATTTATGTCTTTAATTCTTTTAATGTTTGGCCTTTTTGCCAACCATCTCAGAAGGCAAGTGGCTTAGCGTTGCGGACAGTGTGGTGCCTCTCCCATGTGGGTTTTACAGTAGAAGGTGCTGCCATTGAGGAGAAGGCCTGCTATAGGGATACAAGTTAGGCAGAAAGGGAGTTCTGGAAAAGGGAAACCTCACACACTTCCTGTTCTGCTGTGGTGAAGAACGAGTCGTCTTGCCCGGGCTGGTTTATCTGCTCTGTCCATCTCTGCCTGGGGAGCTCTTTGATGCAGAACTCATCTGAAGGTTACAGTCTCCTTATCAACTCCATGCTTACCTCTGTTTGTTTTTATTCTGAAGTTGGCTCCCCCGTTTTGCAATAACCCACAGGGTGCTGGGTGTTACGCCAGCCGTGCCTCAATGAAGGATCTTCATTCAGCACCTTTCCCTTCCCGTCACACCGCTCCACGAGACTCCTGCGTTTTCCAGCAGCATTCCCTGCGCAGTCCGGACTTCAGCCAAGCCTTTGTTGGTGGTCAGAAGGGCTACCAGACCTACAGAGACCTACCATGGGATCTTCAAAAGTAGGTGGTGTGTTTTAACTCAGCAAGTCTCATTTGGAGGTGTAGTGGTGGTAGAGGATACAGCTATGGGATAGCTTTAGGACTCCAAGAACACAGATCCAGAAATCTGTTTGTTCTCTTGGATCTATCTCTGTCCCTTTCATCTTTTTAGATCGGGGGTACATCATGGATCTGTCTGAAATTTGCAGCCTGAAAAAGGGAAATAGATGGAGGGAAAGCCATACAGTAAATTGCAGATGAAAGGGAAGTTTGGAGGTTGTGGTCTGGATTGAAAGAATAACGTGGTTGGAGTGAGGAAGGCAGCATGGCCAGGAGCTCAAAGCTTTGCTTTCTCCTTTGAAAGCTGATGAGATTGCTTGGAGTGACATTTACCTTTCCTCTCTCTGATTGTCTTACCCTACTCTCAGCAGGCTTTTATTATAGCAGTGAAGATTCCAAGAAACTCTTTTGTGTCAATATCCCACCTCAAGCCCTGGAAAAAGTCCCATTTAAATCAGTGATAGCAACACAACTACCAAGGGAGGACACTATAGGTGTTCATAATCCCTTTTTTGACCCTAGTACTTATAAAGAAGAAGACAGGATTAGGCAATAGTGACAAAGTGATTTGTGCCTTGAAGTATTTTGTGTAAAGATGCTGAATATCCTTAGTTTTATTTTACTGTAACAATATTTAAGACAGTGCTGGAAAGTTCAGGGTATTTTTACAAAAATAAGTCTCCCTGCTGTGACACTCTATATGCTTCTTAGGTCGGAGCAGGGTTCTGGTCATAAATTTTCAGTGAGCCTCCTGGAATTTGTTGTTTCTGTTTAGTGCTTTGGCTCTCACATTCATGTGGCAACAGTTCTTAGTTTCCCTTTAATTTGTTTTGTGTTCTTGCCTCAGCAACTGATGAAGCTTAAAAGTATGACCTCAGTAACAATCCAAAATAATCTGAATATTTTTTTAACAGCTGATATGGCTGGATGGGTGAATTTTTGTGTGTGATTGCTAAAACCTACAATATTAGTCTCTCTGACTTTGCTTGGGACAAATGTCTGTGGATAATTGCAAGATACTCGTTACTTTTTCCCTCCTCAGTAGTTTTAAACATGTGATTTTAAATATTATTTCTGGACATGCTTAAATAGAAGTATTATTTCTAGTTTGACAAAACTTACTCTTTCTGCCCACTGAAGTGTTTTTCTCATTTTTGTGAGGACAGCATCATTTAAGTCAATACAGTGTTGACTTTGCCAGAAGATGGAGTTCATCTTTTGGTTCTTATGCTCTTCATGGCACTCCAAACATCCTCTGCCCTGTTTAAGATCCATACCTTAAAAAGCTACACTTATCAGGTGAAACAGAAATCCCCATCAGTTGTGAATACCAGTTTGTGCATGCTATATAAAGAAGGAAAACTGAGTGAGAGCTCTCTACCTGGCAGAATTGAAAAGCCAATCCTTTTTCTAGTTAGATGTAAATCTAGTTGCCATGTCTCGTTGACTTTAACAATGGTGTAAATAATTTTAATAACAGTGTGGTAGAGGGTAGTTAAACAGCATCTGTAGTCCAGTTTGTTTGCCTCCTAGTTAGGAAAAGATTGAGTTGTTTAAATAGTTGTTTGTTTTATTATAAAAGCTAAAGTATAGTAGAGGAAATTGGTGCTGGATAATTAAATATTCACACATTTGGGAAGGAATGGAGATTGCTTGGTCTTAATCAAAGACTCTGTGAAACCTGCTAACTGTTCCAGAGTTCTTTACAGGGCAGGGATGTAAACGTAAGCATGGGTCTGTAAGCCTTGCTGTTTGAGCTTACCATGCTGTGCCTTATTCCTTTATAAGCATAGTGCTTCAACACTGCCTTTATTCACTTCCAGGATGCCTCTTTTCACAATGTTTCAAGCTAAGCTGGAAATTGTGCTCCATAAAATCCTTCAGAAAGCAAACTGCTAAGGAAAAGTGGGTGGAGTAGAATGCCTTATCCCTCTTATCCCTCCTTTGTCATGCAGTGTCCTACCTGAAACTTCCCGATGAAGACCTTGTGTCCTGTCAAGGTGGGGTTCAGAGTAGCTGGTGTTGTATATGATAGTCTAAAAGTGAATATGCAGGTGGAAATAGAGTGCCACTTGCACCAATCTGTCATGCAGTAGGTGGGAAAAAATGAGTGAAAATTAGAAATTGCTGAGGTATAGCAGGAAATGGATTCCAGTGCAAGGATGCTCATGTCCCTCTGGCATTAGTGGGAGTTAACTTTGATTATTGCAGGAGGCAGAGGTGGTTCCTGCAGGGTACCAAACAGAAATGTTTTCTGCTCAGTTTGCCTTGGAGTAGATTCTAATGTCAGAAAACCCTAGAGAAATACTTTTGATTTTGGTACACACCATACCTGATTTGGCTCTTATAGAATCAGGACCATCTGTGTTTTCTTGCCACTTTCACTCATTTTCTAAGCATTTTAGGCAGGAAAACCAGCATAAGAAAGGATCTTAAAGTCTGGCTGTCCCTGTTAACTGAGCAAGCCTCAGTGTAAACCCTCTAGAAGGTGTTACACAGGTGCTTCACTTTATTTTTTTCACAGACTATTTTTTGATTGGACATTTTGGGCCAGCATAAACTTTTAAAATCAAGTCATTCTGCTTCCATCACATAGTCCTTCCATGTCTGTGTTTCTGGTTACATGGACATCTTGATTCTGAATGAAGCTGAGCTAACACGAAGCTTGGGATGACTTAATTTGACATTCTTCTGATACAAGATACTCTGAAAACTTAATGTGATCTGTGGACAGGTTTGGTGATAACAGGGAGACAGATTTCACATAGAACTGAACACAAGAACTGTCCAGTTTCTCTACCACTGGAGAATTGTCTGGGGTTTCAGAGCCTCAGATGAACCTCTGGTCTAAAGAACCTTCTTTAATTTCAGCAGCATTTGTCCCATGAAAAAACTTGTCCACAAAAATACATGGTTAGATTACAGCATCTCATCACTTATCTACCCAGCCCAGTGATCATTTATTATACATAAATTATATAATCCAGAAAAACTTCTTCTTTACCCAGAAGTGTAAGCTTCCAAAGCTACAGGAAAATGTGGATACTTTGGGTCAGTTTCTCAATGGGTAGAAGCTGTCATGCACACATATATATGCACACCGACTGTCATGAAGGCAGAACTGTTGTACCAGGCTTTCAGAACTCTTCAAGAGAGACTCTTGAAACACTTCAGGAGTTTTACAGTGACATTTCATAGTCCAGTCAACAGATTCTTCTCAGTAAACAGGTTAAAACATCATCACTGCCCTCTTATGTGTGTATTTATATATTATAATTATTTCTAAGGCTGATACAGTGGGTTTTATCAATATTTTTCTCCAAGTACCTTAGTAAGAGAGAAGTAACCCACATACTCTGAAATAGTGGAGAAAATTTGTCTGTCTAAGCATTCCTCTCTTACAGGACTGAAACCAAAGGACATTTAATAGCCCACAAGAGATCATCTCTACGTGACTGTTTTGGGTTTGGCTGTTTGTCTGTCCTGTCAGCACCCTTCTAGAGCAGACAATGTCAGTGCTTGCTTGCCAGAGCAGAGCATGTATTCTTTTTCATGGTGTGTGCTGACTTAGCTAAACACATTCTGTCTCTGACATGAAGTCACTGCAGGTAATGGAGGAGTTCCCACAGGTGTCAGAGCATTCATTCTGCCCTGTTGACGAAGAGTTTTGAGGCTTTTCCTCTGAAGCAGGCTGCTTGACTTACAGAAGGCAGTTTTAATTCTGCTTTTTGCAAGGAATAGAGCTAAATTCCAGCAAGTAAAAGCAGTGTATTGCAGTGTATTGATGATTACTGTACAGGCATGGTTGTCTGGGAAAATGCAGAGTCTCTGGGGTAGAGGGAAAGACCATGACAGAAAGCCCACTGAGGTCTGTGGGAGGTTTTCTGCTGATATTTCAAACTTAAAATGTCCATTTCAACTCTGGAGGATTTCAGTGACCTTCTCAGCTGGAGTGTTTTGAATCCTGCTGTGCATTTCTAGGTTATGCTCTTTATTCTCCTTCTGCTGAATGGATTGTTCCCAAGGAATTAATAAAGGCTCCTTGACTCTTGATCTGAGAAAATAAATTCTCTATGGTGAGTTTTATCACCTCCATGCTGAATATTCAAGCTCTCGTGGGTCACCATATGTATTGAAACTGTTTCAGTTGTGGGGTAGTTATTTCTCTTGTGTGTATTGAATCCCTGTAATTACTGTTCAGCTTTACAAAATGGGACATGTTGTCAGATGAAATAATTGATCTTTGAGGAATGAAGCTCAGGTGACATAGCCAAGCAGCAATAAAGCTCAAAGTTAATGGGAATGGAAAAGTATAAGCCCAGCAATCTTTGAGTTTCTTTTTGTCTCACAAATATCTTTGGAAGCCTGCATTTGAAATCTTCCTTCAGTGCTCAGTCTGCCCTTCTATTCAAATGGGGATGTATCAGATGGTACAGCCTACCCAAGGAGATTCTACCCCAAAATACCTTTTGCTTTTAAAATCAGTTTTTGTCTTTAAAACAAATTAGGAGTACAGACTAAACCTCAGCACTTATATCATGTTGTTATTTAAAAGAAGGGGGTAAGCTTATGCAGAAAAAAATGGAAGAAAAAAAAGAAATTAAAAAAAGACATCCCAAGTCCCAAAACGTCTTCCCCTTCTCTTAAGTGACTTTCTAGTATGCATTTATCAGACAGCTTGTTGTCTGAGGAAATCCAGTTTAGAAGCTGATGCTGAGTTACCTCAGAACCTCTTAGAAATGATGGTCTCAAACACATTCCATGAATTAAGTTAAAGTCATGAGTGTAAGTAAAACCACACCTATAAGTAACTGTTGTGGACAGGCATTTTTTTTTTTTTTTCCTTTTTTGTTTGCTAAATGATAACATGGCACTTGGAAGAGAAAATATAAAGAATAAGAGTTATAGAAATTGTTATACTATGTGCAAAAGAATGCTGAAAAGGTTCAAACTTACATAGCACTTGATATTTTACTGTGTCCCAACCATCCTACTTCTGGTCTGAAACTGCTCTTTCATTGACATGGTAGCAGTAATTTCTTCACACTCATCTGCTGGGATATAGAGGTGACATTCAGCAATCCAAATGGGCTTTTCAAACCCAGCATTTCAATTTGGGGTTATCCCAACATCATTATAGCTTAAAGATCTTCTGAGTGTTTTTCTTTCCATGCAGCTTAATCAAGACAACTGTTTTTGGGATGAGAAAATCTACAAAAATGAATATGAGTAGGTGGTGTCAAGTTAAATGTGGGTTTTGTGTGGTTTATTGGCTTTTCTTGTAACTTAGGCCCACTTCAAACAGAGTGGAAATATTTGCAAAACATAAAAGCCAGACAAAGGGCTACTAAATGGAGTGGTGGGGGGGAAAAAACAACAAATCCACATGACAAAGCTGAACTCACCAATGACTTGATGGTTTTCTGAAGACCTACTATTTAGAAGTGTTCTTCTTAATGAGGTAGAGTCCTGACTATTTATTTCTGTGTATTTTTCATTCCTGCAGGAAAATTTTAAGGCAACTTCCATGCAGTTGGGATTTTTTGTTTTTTGGTTTTTTGTTGGTTTTTTTTTTTTCTCCTGCATTTTGAAGCAATCAAATGAGATGAGATGTTAACTGACAGCTGGCTTAGAGGACAGCAAGACTGAAGTAATCACTAGCTAGGAGATCCAGGACAAGTCAGAACAGACAAGAGTGACAGATGGGTATTTCCATTTTCAATCAAATGTCATGATATTTAGCTTGAGTCAGTTGTTTTCCAAGTTGAAGTAATGAGGCTTTAATTGTAAGGCTTTACAACTCCATTAGAGTGAAATACAAGAACATGATTCAATATTTATGTATCATAAACAGAGTGCTGGTCCCCTCATCCCTGCACAAAGCTGCAGTGGTTGTTTGCAGTCATTTCCAACTTCTTTTAATATATTTCAATTTATGGCTCATGAGGTATATATCCTGGAGGGGGACTGTATGTTCTTTGTTATGAATGTGGGAACTTGCTGAGACACCCCATACCCTCAGGAGAGAATCTCTCCAAGCTGCTTTCCTGGGGGAGGCTTCACCTTAACCTGAAGGTGTGCATGTTTGCATGAGTGACGTAGTTGACTATATAATGAAGGACTCTTTGCCAAAAATTTTGGCTTCCAGTCTTTTGTAATGGCTGATAACATAATTGAAAAATGGCTTTAAGGATCTTCAGATGTCTTTGAGTTTATAGCCAAAGGCAGAATATGTACAAGTAACCTTCTTCGGGCAGTTTTTTGTCTTTCTGACCTACTGACTCTTGCCTTCCCTTGAGTTAATTTGGATTAGCACCTATGTGAGGAAGAGCTTGGCCCCTTTCTCCTTTGTCCTTCCCCATCCCTCCATCACCAGCAAACACTGCTTAAAGCAGTGCTTGCATTTTGCTTTTAGATTTAGTCTGAGTAAAAAAAGAAGCACAGTCTGGCCCTCTGAAATCTTTCTCTTTTTGTCTATCCCTTCTTTGCAGGCTGAAATGGATGAGGCAACTTGGACAATGTATAGATATGTGCTATACTAAGCACTGAATGCTTTTTGCCAATTTCATTGCACTAAGCAGTTTTGAGAGCTAAGGTGCCAGTGTGTCTGATTTATTTAACCAATTGAAAGCTGTCTACATTGCTGTATGAAAGTTCACCTCACTGAAAATTAAGTTTTCTTGCAAATTTCCAGTTGAGGGTCACATAAGGTAGTGGGATTCCTATTTAATTTGACTCTAGTAATAAAAAACCAAACCCTCAAACTCTGTATTCCATGAGTTCTAGCACATCCCAACATCTATTTCAAAACAGTCTTGAGTTATGGTTTCATTTTCATGGGTGTGGGATGAGAAGTCAATTAATACTCCTGGGAATAATCAGCTCATGTTGAGAGAAAACATTAGTTTCGTTTTTGTTTTATTTTGTTTTGTTTTAAACAAAAAAAGGCTTTCTTATTATTCTTCTCCCTTTTTTCTTCTTATTTTCATCCAGAATTCATCAGCCAGCCATCAAAATAAGACATCTAGAGCCCTGGAAAATTGCTCTAATTGTTATTGGAACAGCAGTAGTAGCAGCTATCACCATTGGCCTCCTAGTTTATTTTCTGGCATATGGTAAGTTTTATATGACATATTGCTGATCCTATGTTTTAGTGTATTTCTTTTATACTTGTGCCACAAAATATTGAGAGTTTACTTTTCATCAGTCTGCCTAAAACTCACAGGGGAAAAACCATCAGCTTCTCTAGAACTCTCTTTCCTTCCTCATTTAGTGTCTTTGCAGATCTCTTAAGAATATTTCCTTCTGTATAGGGTGGTTTAGAGTCATTCCTGTTGGCTTTCACTTGCTTGCACTCCTTTCTCATCTTTCTCATGATCTACCTCTGTAACAGGGTCAACACAGAAGTCTCTGGTTTCCCTTACACCAGAGCCTTTCATTTCTCTCTGCCTGTGGTGTTTCTCTGTTCCCTTGCAGTAATCACCAGCAGCTGCCTCCCAGGCTTTGACGTTTTGTGTGCATCCAGGCCAACAAGATGCAGGTTGTGATCCTGTGTGAGCCCAAAGTGCTGTTGCTTGGCCTTAAATGTGGCTTGGGGAAATCAGGCTTTTTGTCACTAAACTCAGATCATCCAACTCAACTGAGTTCTTGCTCCTCCCTTCCCATCTTCTGGAAGCTGTATTTAATGGGTTGAATACAGGTGAAGGCTCATCCACTCACCTGGATGTCTGGCCACGAGTCAGCTGTTTCTCTAAAGTTTATCCATCTTGCTGTTTTGAGTATTTTACCTGTTTTCCTTTCCTTTACAGATCAGAAGCTGTTCTATTACAGTGGCAACTTAAAAATCACCAACGTCGGGTATAATGATGAATTGTCCAGACAGACCTCAGGAAGGTTTAGAGACCTGAGTGAGAGGGTTGAGAGACTGGTAAGTTTGAACTGTTATGCTTTTTTATTATTAAGGACTGTGTGATGATAAAAGAGACATTAATGTGAATGGCACACTCAGACCACAGTGTTCGGTGTCCCCTGAGCCCCCATGGTTAGCAGACCTGGGAAACAGATAACCTGAGAGTCCTGATCATAACCTGGCAGGCCAGGCTCTTGCCAGTTTGCTTGTTCTAGCACATCACCTCTCTCTGCCTCTGCAGTGGTGAGGTAGATACTGACAGTGTTCTCAGCTTCCTCCTGTATCACTAATCATTTTTCTGTGTCTTTTCCTGTGCTGAGCCTGGCTTTGTGATTTATGCCCCACTGTCTCTAAGGAAAGCAGGCTTTTAGACCCTTTCTTTCCCTTATGGAGTGGGGAACTCTACCTATCAGACTGTTGCTGTGTGTTGAGAAAACAGTGAACAAGCCCTTTTCCTGCACCTTTGTTATGTTTTGTTGAGAAACCCTCCTTCATATAGCAGAGGCTGCTGAGTGGCTCTCAGTCATACAGCAGCTATGGGAATAAATAGACACATTGCTATTTCCTTTCTTGTTGTCTCTTTGAGACACTTACCCACAGATGATAATTACAGAGTTCAGGTCTTTACAGCAATAAGCCTGTGATTGTGCTTGTATCTTTTTGTGTTTCATTCATCAGAGTCTGATGCATATCTCTCACCTCCTGTTCAGCAACCTTGCAGACATATTGAGTTAATAGGACAATCAATGCTTTGCTCCCTGCTGTCATTTATTTCAGGGCTTTGCCACTTGTCCACAACAAAATGTCAGCTGTGGTGAACATTGTTCTGTAGAAGTGGGGTGCTGTACAGAGATTTGGCAGGGTTTGCATCTCTTCCCACCTCCGCTGCTTAGGACTTTGGAGATCTTAGTCAAGCTGTCCTGTTTTCTGCCCCCTTTGCCTACTGGGAACCTGTATCACATTTCTCAAGATCTGCTGCTGGTGCAAATCTGTTTGTATAGAGACTTACATAAGCTGCATTTACTTAGGTGATACCACTTTACACCTATTACTTAGTAATTGCAGGCTTTTAACCTTGTGATATGTGATATAGGACCTTGGAGAGGGGATGTGCTCCCTGCCAAGAAGGCATTGTGTATTCCTGAGGCAGGATGAAGGCAAGGGCTGGGAAGAAGTCTGAGGAAAAATGCCTGATTGAGTAAAATTTATCCCTTTCTTCCACTCCATTCCCTCTTAATTTTTTAAAAAATGTGGGTCCTTTGGCAAAGAAACATGTTAGCTGAAGTGTTCTTTCGGTGTCCGAAAGTGCAGTCAGTTCCTCTGAACATGGTTTTTAATATAGATGTTTGAAGATGTTAGATGTTTGAGAGCCACTGCTCTAGAAACCCTGTGTCCTCTGCACAGAGCACTTCTGACAGTGGTGACAATAAACGCCAATCCTAATTGAGCAGTAAGAACCATTATTTCAGAGCATGTTAGTTGTACCTGATAAGTTTAACACCCTAACAAACATACAAAGAGCTCTGTTGCCTTTCCTTCATTCCTGTGACTTTTTCTAAGAGCTTTCTTTAATTCAGCCATTAACTTCTACCTATCTCAAATTTAATGAGTTCTTTAATTTTAGATCAGCTGCTATAAATGGTCCTTAAAATAAATTTTGACTTTTTGTTTTTAGCTCCAAGTGTTCCATCTAAAAAAGATACATGAGACTGAGAGTTATCCAGAAACTTATTTAAAGTGACTCCATGCAGTAAGAGCTAACAACAGTATGTTCCTTGTAAGTCTGATTCTCTACAAGCATAACTCAGCTTGTGGTGATAAAAATCAAAGCAATCTTTCCAGAGACAGACATGTCCTCTTGACTTTTTGACAGACAGCTGTCTCAGAACATCTGCATTTTTATTTTCAGGATTTTCACACCATCTCCTTAATAGAGAATTAACTTTTTAATCACATTTCCTCATTTGTCTGGATTTACCAAAATCCTTTGCAGTCTTTCCCCAGGTGGTTTTGGATAGCCAAGCCTTTCCATCCTCACAGTTGTCACCATACCTTAAGTCATGTTGTGAAACAATGAGTCAATGCAGATAAATGCAAAGTCTTTCACAATGCTTGGTGCAAAGTGAACAGAAGTGAATCACCTCTGATAATCGGAAGCATTCAAATTACCTGAGTTACTGCAACTCCCTGCCAAATGCTCCCTTCTCTGATCCCTCCCTGATGAAGCTTCCTTTGTTTGTCCCCAGAACAATCCTGAGAGGAGTTCTTTTCAGAACTGATGTTTCACCTGGAGAAATGGCTTTGCTCCCCTAGTGAAATGACCCCGATGCTTTCCTTGGGACTGGCAGCAAAAAGGTCCTGATGTTTGCTTTGGTTTCCAGAATTTAATAGTAACACCCATCGTGTGAACTGCATTCCGACTCTCTTATCTCATTGAAAAGTGGGAGGGAATGCAGCAAGATCATGCCAGAGAGCTGATGAAGCTGGTGCACCAGTCAACACCTCAGGGCTGACTGGAAAGTCTGGAAAATGTCTTGTGGGGTGGAGCTGGGGGGGACAGAGGAACGGATGATGAAAGGTCTTTGCTCCTGGCCTGGCTTCCTGCAAGTGGCTGTGAGGGTTCCCTTTGTGCTGTCTTGAAAAAGAAGATCTGACTAAATGCCACTGGGGGAAGAGATGTTCCAGTTCACCTGAGCCTCCTCGTTTTTCTAGCTGGATCAGTTGTTCTTTCCTTGCCAAGCTACAATGTATTATACCGGACTGTCCCCTCTTGCACTGGATAAAAAGGGCACAGTCACAGCCTTAATGGCTCCTTCTCCAAGAAGTCTCTGTTTTATATTGGGTTCACTTAAGGTTTGGCTGATCTGCTCAACTTTTACCCACTGGTTTCACCCAACTCCTGCACCAAACTTGGACTTCTCTTTTCCCACAAAAAGTCCTTGGAGGCCCTAACTACTCTCTTACTAACAGCATCCTGAGGGAAATTTCCAAGGCTCTGCCATAAGATTTGCTTCTACAGTCCCTCTGGAGCCCTCAGGTGTGAAGGGAGCTGAGACAGCCAGCTCTAGATGGACCTCAGTGACTGGGATGCCCAGTTCCTGACTCTGGGCAGCAGCACTAACTGTCCTGTGTTCAGGAAGGAGGGTAGAAGGGGTTTTAGCCAGTGTGGAAAGTCATCTTTGACTCTAAGGGAAGGAGGTGTGCATTCAGAAGAGCAGGGAATTAGTACCTCATCAAGTCCATCTTAATGAGAATTTTCTTAGCTGAAGGCTGCCAAGTGTCAGTCTGTGAGAGAGTAGTAGCTACAAAGAAGTATCTGCTTCAGTAGATTTCTTCAGTCCATGGCTGGCTGCTCAATAGAAATGGACACTACCTTTTACCTTACACATCAGTGACTTCCAAATGTACCTGTCTGCTCTTTTTACCACCACAATCATTTTCTGATACTTTCCTCTAGATGTTGTGGTCCTTCCCCTCTTCAAGGACAGCCTATTGCAACCCTTCTCCCTTCCCAGGCACACAGTATCTCTTTTTTCTCCTTCTCCTCTGGCCAGAGCTGTTCCCAGAGCTGTTCTCCCTCTTCCAGTCTATGTGTCCTTGTGGATTCTTGCAATACACACAGTACCCTCCCCTGTTTCTGGGGCTATGCCCTGTCCACTGTTCCCTACTCTCTCCTGATCCCATGGGATGGTAAGCCAGGCCCTGGGTTGGGTGAATGGATTCTCCTCAAGTGTGAGTGTAGAGGGGCTTCCCCATTGACCAACTGAGTGGCTGGGGAAGAGGCAAGGTCTCAGTTTTGTCTCCATGAATGCCTTAACCATGGAATGGACTGCCATGAATTTTTCCCTGTCATCTCAGCATCTCTAAAAGACTTGGGCTCTCCCCCATCCTCCCACCACCTGCATCCAACTGGCTGGATCTGGGGACTGGGATTTGTTATAAGAGGACACCTGGGTACTTCCCCTTGGAAACTGCTGCCTATGCCAATATTTCTATTGCAGTAATCAAATTTAATCAATTTTTTGCACTCAGTATTGTGTGTCAGGGCATCCCTTTTAGAAACTAACATCTCGCTTCAGTGACTCCAAGTGATAAGAGAATCCTCTGTGTACTTAAGTGCAGATGCTGGGGAAAGTTTTTAATGAAAACTTTTATTGAAGTTTGTCCTGTCTGAGAGAACTGAATTAGTGTGGGTTTAATTTAGAAGTAGTGTCACTTGGGGTATTATAGAAGCACTTTGGCAACACCACATGAAAATGCTGCAGAATTCTGATGACTTTGCCTGTTCTTGGTCACTTTAGGGACTGACTGATGAGTCTCTAATGGAGATGGTAAGGAAGATGGTATTTCTCTGTCTTGGGAGATGATTATTTTAGAAGTTGTTAATATATCTTTCATTATGAGGACAAGCAGAGAGGCAGAAGGTGCCTCTCACGTCTTCCACACACACATATTTCCTGTTCTTTGTGCTGCTAAGGTGAGTGAGGATCCCAAGCACTGTCAAGTGCAAGATTTGGTACTCAGTGTGCTGAAGTTTGAGGGACTCCAACATGACTTCATTTTTTACAGCAAGTTGAAAAGTCAAAGTATCTCTAAGTGTCATGTAGCTTCATTTGCTGTCTGTGTGCTCCCTCCCCAGCCCCCATAAATCACTCCTGTACCTCTCTCCACCCCTGAAACAAAAGAAAATTGAAGATACATTGGACAGATCACAAAGAGAGAAATTATGGGAGTCACCACAGCCAAATTTTTCCAATGGCTTTTCAAGGTCTTGCAGCACCTAGAACAAACTGAGTAGGAATGTTCCTGGTTGTTGTAAGTTTCACATTTAAATCCTAATTCATTATTTAAACCCAAGCACTCCTAGGCTCTGTACATGCTCCCCTGGGTACTTGCTTTGCAACAATATGAGGTGAAAAGAATGGAGTCTCTTCCTGATTTTTTTTCTTGTTCTTCATAGAGGGAAATTAAATTTAGAAGTGCATCTATAGTACAAAATCCATGAAAATGAAGCTTTTTAAATTAAGCCCTTTAGAGACTTCAATAGTACCCTCCCTTTCCTCTTGTTCTGCAAAATAAGGTTTGAAATGGGAAACAAAAAGTCTTTTATCTATGTAAAAAAGGTATTTAAGTTTAAGGAGCATTCTGAGAATAAAACAGTAAAATAAATTTAGGGCATTTTACACCTCCTTTAAGAGCATTATTTGGCAATGTCCAGGCAGCAGCACAGTACAATGAGGGTGCCCTCTATGGGTGACAGGGACTGGAAAGAAAGCAGAAAGCGTTTTTGTAGCAGAATTCATCCATCTGGGAAACAGAGCCATGTAAGAGTGGCCAAGATGCCAGTGTGGTGACTTTATTATGTAGCAATTAGAGGCTGACAGCACACTCGGCTGTCAGTATGGATACACACAGGTGTGGTCTGAAAGGTACAGCTGAAATGCTGTGCACTGAGAGAGGAAATCAGTCACTGAAAGCACTTGCAGCTCACTTTTGGTTGCTTGTTTTCAGAAATCCTATTGAAATCAAAAGAAGAAAAAGACCCCTTACTGCATCAGTTTAAAAACTGAGATTTTTTTTCTTGCTTTAACTTTGTTTTCAGATTTTCCTCTAGTGTGAGCTGACAGAGTATTATGTATGAAGCTGTAGCTTAGTGGGTTTCCTTACCTGTAAGATCTCAAACTGTTGGTGTTCTCTACCTAAATAACATGAATTTAGCATGAAAATGGTTGGTTATCAACCATGTGCCCAATATCCAACTTTCTCTCAAACTTAAATTCAGTGATCCTTTAACTTCATTGATTATTGACTGATTAATACAATGTAATTTTCTCAAGTAATAGACATACAAGCTGATTTTTTTTTTTTTAATTTTTTTCTTGGTTCATCAAGTTCATCTAATAAGCATATACAGAGCCAGTAAAATATGAAACTTTAATTCAGATCCAGTGCTTGGTAAGAAAAGCTATAAAATGTAAACCAGGAAAATGGATGTGAACCTGAGCTGGAAACATTCAAAATTAAATAAAGGGCAGTTATTGATAGTGTGTGTCATTAAGGGTAGAATCTTATCTTAATTATAGACTCACAATCCTGAATTACTGCATTGTTTGCAGGTAATTAAATCAATGAAGTGATTCAAGATGTGAACTGGTGTCACTGAGATAAAAATCTGGCCTGCCAAGAGGGTGGTTTTTTAAAACATGGTGTTGTCAAAAGGGAGAACCCCAACTCAGTGGAGACCTTGCCTGGTTGGTTATTTAGACACTTGTAACCTGAATACATCACTATTGATCTTCCTTAGATTTCATAAAACTATGTTCTTCCTAAGAGTTATTTGTTCCAGTATTTTGGCTTCTTACCTCAAAGTATTGCTTAAAAAACCAGAGGGCAAAAAGTCATTTTCCTGGTAAAAGCATACTTTCTGAAAAACAAAAACAAACCCCAAACCAATACAGACTAACAAAAGCTCTTCTCTAAATATTTTCCTTACTGGTTCTCTCACCAAACTTGATTTTCTCTCTAAAAGCTGAAAAATCTCCTCCCTAAGCAGACAAAATTTCAATGGCAGTGTGAAAGTTTTAGGAAGCTAATTATGGACAATTGAAAGCAGGGAGTAGGGAATGGGAATACTCAGGTGACCTTAATTCTAGCAGTCACTATTACATGGCTATAATGAACTCTCATGCCATTACATGCCTTTGAAACTGGCTGCAATAGGAATAAGCATGATACTTTAAATCCCATGTATTAGTCCTCTTAATTTCTTTTATCTGAAAGAGCAGTCTTTTTAACAACTGCTGTGCAAGGTCAATTATTTCTCTTTTGTAGCCAACACCTCCAGGAACCATCCTGTGCAAAGTCAGGTAGTGCTTACTCACCTCCCAGTTTTTTAGCAGTCCAGTTTCAACTCTGTGAAGAGTTTGTGATACCACTTGCAGATGCATGAGCTCACTCTGCTCTTGCCTGTCACTCACCATGTTGTCTTTGTGTATTTGTTGTTCCTGATGGAAAAGTTTCTGATCCTCTGGTTTGCTGCATGATTACACTTGCCCTCTTTCAGGTCCATTTTCTTTGCCTCAGGCAAACACTGTGGCTGCAGACCTGTTGTAATTGGTACCTCTGCTTCTAAGGGGAGGGTGATGTCCACATCTTGGTTTGGGACGTTCAGTTTTTGCTGTCCCTTTTTGTGTTTCTCCTCCTGCCTTCTCTCCCTCTCATCTCTGCCCCTCAGCTGAAACCTGGGCAGGAGATCTATCAGGTTCATAAGGGAGCTGCTACTGGTTTTGCATTAAAACCAGGAATGGGGGCTCAGCAGGCAGAGCTGCAAACTGGATGCAAATTGGCCAGTGAGTTGGGTGCTAGGTACAGAATTAACACAACTGAGGAGTAATTCATGTTATATGATTGCCACAAAACTGGAGAAAATCACCGAATCATGTGGCATGTTCCAATTTATATTTATGGTCAAAAAGCTTTGAAAATCACTACTAATAGGCTTTACATCTTGAAGTGGTAGTAACGCAAAAGCAAGTACGTGGTAGTAAGGCAAGAACACAGTATGGGGGTAGCTGTTGAAGGAATCAATTGGCAGCAGGGAAAAGAGGAGTAGCATTGAGCAACAAGATGATTTGTACTCCCACCCCTACGGAATACTTCTGAACGTCCCACACAAGTAATTCGGTGGATTCAGCAAATATTCCAGAGCAAAGTTCTGTCAGACTAGATTTAAGATAACCATTCTGATCAATCTGCAAGTGACAGAGCAGTGTGTGGTGGGAGAAAGGAAGGGTTGACACAGAGAAACTTACTTGGTGACTTCCAGACCAAGCCATGCATCTGGCCAAGCCCAGCTCGTGTCATGTCAGCCCTGTCCTACACTGGAGCACTGAGATCCCTGTTTTATGTGACCTATTTCCAGTGCTTGGGGGGAGTTCTTGGTCCCAGCGAAGCAGTGTATATTGAGTGACTCTGGAATAATGAAGTTTTTAATAGGTTGTTCACAAGGTGAGAGTTTGCCACAGCGTGAGGTGAAAAAACAGGGTAATGGTGAGATGCAGAATTATTCATGATAGGATAGGAAAACAAGTCTTGTTCATCAAGGTGTAAAGCAACTTCTGACTGCAAGGAACAAGAAAGAATTTCTTTTGTAGCTGCACGGGCATGGATTGGAATGTTCTGCCTTCTTAATTCACCTTTAGTACTACCCACTAATAGTTACTATAGTGACACAGATGGACCTGTGTTCAGGAGTCCATTTTGTCTCAGAAAATTTTACTATGTGTAGAGTTTTGTAAAAAGGACAGATGATACAAAATCAAATTGAGGAAATACCAGATGGCACTAACCTAAACCAGCAAGCAAACTTTAATTTAAATAAAATATTTTTTTGACCAATGCTAAAATAAAGGCTGGTAGGAAAGTGCTGCTCACTTGAAAGGAGTAGGACTTAGCACATGGTTAAGAATGCTTATAGAGAGACCTTGTCTGCAGCAGCAGCTGTCCCCATGGAGCAGTGGCTAGACAAGGGCCAGGAAAATAAGTGAGATTAATCAGCAGTGAATTTCAGGCATCTAGTCATGACAGCATCACTTTGGAGTGGCTGTAATCAAAGCAAAATTCTTAAAAGAAGTGTAGGTCCTTCTCCCAGGCAGGACTGGTGCCCACTTGGTTACCGGACCAAGTTCTAGATGCTTTTGCTTCCAGGGTTGTGACTCAAGCTGAAACAAGAGCTATAAGCACACTGGAGAGAATTGCTCACTGCCTGGATGCGAAAGGCTTTATCACATGAGACAGAACATTAATCTTTCAAAATTATTATCTGAAGGCATCTTGTGACATCTTTTACTGAAACTCTGTATGAATATAAAGATTACTGTTAATAATTCATATTACCAAAATTTTCACTAAAGGAAAGAGGAGGTTTGGGATGCATTTGTATCTGTCAAACGAATCCATCAGCAGGTGAAAGATAGGGGCCACAGTGCAGAGCTTTGGTTAGCATGTCTTTCCTGATAAGATACAGCAAATTACTTAAGTAAAGAATACTGGAACCAAAACCACTCTCTAGTTGTTTATTTATCTATTGGTGATACAGTACTAAGGCAACTCTTAGAGAGGGGAAAGGGTAGTGGCAGTATGTAACAGGAAAAGTGGCTACTGTCTTATTCAGATATGAAATTACAAAAGAGAATGGAAGTAATACAAATCCAGAAATTTTGGTATAATTTAAAATAATTTCCTTACTTTTATCTCAATAGAAATAGAATTTGGTTTGAATTTTCTTAAAACAATGTCTATTGCTGATAGTTCAACTGCATTTGGACTTCTTAGATCCTTTTCACATAAAGCACTGCGTGTAATTGTGCTTTATCAGATATCACTTGAACTCTGTGTGCTGCAGCACATGGTGTTCCTGATCAGAGTGTACAAAACAGCTGGAAGGAGGTCAAGGTGAAGAGGTAAGGAGAAAGCTGAACATGTCAGGAGTACAAAACCAACAGTACAGCTGCTCAGGCTGTAGCAAAGACACAGAGTGAAGGATCCCTGTATCTGCTCCAGAAATGCAGATAGAAAATGCAGCAAACCCACTTGCAATCTCTAAGATGAGACAATACAGAGAGCTTCAAAACACAGTTTCCAGGAGATAAAGAATTCAGGAATGTCATATTGACTTAACCCTCCCTTGCAATTCTTACCCTCTTCATCCCTAAGCTTAAAGCCAACCTGCTTTCACTTGAGTCTTTAGCAACCTAGAAGCCTGAGGTCTCCCTCAGCCCATCCCAAGGCTCTTTTTTTTGTTTGTTTGTTTGCAAAGGTCTTAAAGTTCTCAGAAGTTCTCAGAGGCAGTGTGGCCAAAGACAGCACATGCCATTGCATGCCACAAACCTGGCAGTGCTGCTTAACTGCATGTTTCTGCTTACACAACCATCAGTGAAGCACTTAACACTGTCACAGAAACAATGAGCAAATGAAGTCAAACTAAACCAAAATGTTGTTACTTCCAGTAATCATGAGGGCTTGTGGAGGAGCAGGGTGCAGAGTTATAGGAAACAAAAGATTTGATTTCTTACTCTGTGCCTCAAAATGCAGTGGTATCAGCTGGCAGTCTCCAAAGTGTCAGGATAAAACACATTTTACATATCCACAGCATCTTGTTACACTTGGTGTATTTGTTTTGTCTGTTTCAAATGCCAAAGTAATTCCAGGTAAATGCCAGTATCAGCAAGATAAACATTGATCAACTCAGACCAGGGCAATCAAGAACTTTTCATTTTATTCCTTACTAATATACAGTTTAAATTACACTAAAATAATAAAAAATGTGCCCTTTTTATCCTGAAAATATTCTTCAGTATCTCCGTGTAATGATATGTGACTTCAACTTCTGAGAGCCAAAGTTGGACAGAGGGGCTTTGCGTTCTTTGGGAGGAACTGCTCCCAGGTTTCCTGTTTATGTGCTTGATTCTGTATCTGAAAGATTTCAACATACTAGAAGTTGAAGAACTATTACTTTTTGCTTTCCTTCAGAAGGCAGAAAATCTGGAGACTTGCCTGAGCCAGATATCCTTCATGGGCTAAAAATTACAGAAAAGACAAACATGATTCTGTAAAACATTTCTATGTAATTTTTTCTTGTAGTGCATTTGGTATTTGCAGGACACATTTGATTTACTGGGTCTTGCTGGTAGGAGGAGCTGCACAACTCCCCAGTGACTTTGCTGTTTCTCAATGATTCAGTGATCCCGAGCCATTCCAGGAAGAATTTCATGCCATGTTATATCACACTGCACTGTCCCAGGCTGATCCTGCCATCCTGAGGCCACGTTCAGCCCACAGCAGGATGTGGTTAGGCAGGCACCAGCAAAATTGTCATTTGGGGATCGATTCCTTGCCAGTCCTAGATTTCCATTTTCTGATGAGATTGCTTGACAATTCCCTTAACATGTGGCTAATCACAAAGATGTTTGGGGTGGTGTAATTTGAGATCACTGAGAGTTTTGCTATAAATTTCTACAGGATGAAGGATAAGTGCTGCATCAGGAAAGGTCCCTGCAAGAGGTGCAGGACAGAGCATGGCATGCTGTGCCCTTTCTGCAGGTTATCTTTTGAGGGTTGTGCTTTTGGAGTTTGCAGCAGTGTGTTTCAAGTGTGTTTATAAATATCCCCCATTATGTCTGGGAAGTGAACAGGACAACACTATAGTGGCATCCTGCTGTAATCACAAGATATTTAGAAAAAACTATTTCTGATGTACTTGAAGCCAAGTGGGAAATGGTTAGGAAAAGTCTGTGACAAATGTGATCTAGAGGCTGGGCTGGATTATGTTTCTTTGATCTGTAAACTGTTAATTTGTTTCCTAAATGCCCCTTGCAGCAATGTCAGTTTCCCTCCTTTTTTGTTGTTATCTTATATTTTTCTTTTTTCAACAGATCGACAAGACATTTAACAATTCCATTTTAAGGAAAAAATACATCAGTTCACGATTAATCAGAGTGAGGTATGTGAGATTATAATAAATGCATGCAGCTGAGATAAAGTAAAATGTATATCAAGCCCAGCTAGAGAGCCGTTTGATCTAATTCAGTAAAGTTTATTTTAAATAATACCAGAGCATAATCCCCAGCTGAACCTAATCTTATTCTGGACCATGCCCTCCATTGGATCTTGAAGTCCAAATTCTGTACAAGTTTGTGTTCAGATACTGAGGAAGCTTTAGCTAATAAATAACATATAATTTGAGCTATCTAAAAATAGAGACTTTTCAAAACTATTTCCTTCACTATAATCCAGGTGTCCTTTATTAATAGTATTCCTGCTGTGTTGAGATTGTCAAGTAAAACCCAAACATGGCTGTTCCAGTTCGGAAGGTCCCACTTATCAGAGTTGCATCTCTAAGAGTGGCACGAGTAGGTGTGGAGCAGGATGCAAACACTGCAAACAGTAGCAGCACAACAGAACATGCATAGCAACTGCTGCTTGGTGTGCTCCCTACCTCCAGCTACTTACTCTTGGGATTTCCTGAAGTAGTCATGGTTTGTTTAGCAGCCCCTGCTGAGTTATTTTTGAAGGACTTGTCCAGTCTCCTCTGGACTCTTGAAAGCTGTGCACTTCAATCCTTTAGTAAGGATTACTTGTTTAGTAAGGGGTTACTTGTGAAGAGGCACCTCCTTTGGATCATTCACTGGCCCCTACTTCTTCTGCTGGAAGAGGTGATGAGAAGTTGACCTCTGTGCCTCCTCTCTATGCAATTAGTGGTATCAGACACTGCCATCATATCCCTTTTCTCTTTCTCTTTCATGTACCCCATGAGCTCAACTTTTAATCACCTTTTCACCTTGCTTCGTATCTCTTTCAGGTGTACTGTCCCTGCTTTTTGAGAACAAGGGGATTATAATGAGCAATGTGGCTGGGATTATAATGAGCAATGGTTTTTTTATGTCTGATTTTTTCTCTGTTCATTTCCCAGTGAGACTTAATGTTCAATTTGATTTTTGAACCACTATTGAGTGCTGAAAATAACAATTTTATAGAACTGTCTATTCTAAAACTAAAGTCTTGCTCCTGAATGACAGTGCCCATCACTTTGCAAGTAAACCTTGAATGTCTTAATAATCAAATGCTAAAGCTGTAAGACTAATGACAGCAGCTTCAAGATCTGATTCCTGTGAAAGGACTTCTCCTTGGTCTAAGGTTTGTGACATCTTGCCTCCTGCTTTACCTTAGCTTAATCCCCAGTTAGGCAAATCACACAAGTCATTATTTGAATGTACCTTCAGGAATATTTTTTGATATTGACTGGAGTCTTGTAAGTGTTGACAAGATGACTGAAGGATCTGAGAGTCCAATTTGTAGGGAGAAGTAAAATTTTTCATTACTTCCTAATTTCCAAGGACAGACTGAGGTATTTATTGTGATGTTTGCATATGCCAAAACTTGGTTTGTTTATTTTTTTATTTGGTTTGTTTTGGGTTTTTTTGTTTGGTCGATTGGCTGTTGTTTGGGTTTTTTTTTCAAATATATAAGCTTGATACCTCTGTATGTGCTCAGACTTTCAAGCAGGGTCACTGTTGTGAATTTTTTTGGAAAGTACTATGTGTAATTTTTTGGGTGAGTATAAGCAACACATAATAAAGCCCCCTACTCACTGGGAAAGGCAAAACAAACCTTGACAGAGTGTCTTTGGCTCTGGATCTTTGCTATATAGTGAGTGATTCAAGGCAGGCTGAAATAACCCGAGGGTTTCGAGAGGTGTGGTGCTTGCAAGAGCTGATACAGTAATTCCAGTTTGGCACAGCACAGGAATAGGAGTGGGGGGGGGTGAGGGAACACCTCAGAAATGCAGAGCAACACCCACAGTTGGACCAGATAATATCTGGAAAATAAATGGAGTGGCAATCAGGCTGAAGTTGGCATAAAGGGAAAAAGAGCCTGTTGGGAAGTCCCTGTAGAGCTATGAGATCCTTGAGGCAAGGAACCTATCTCTGTGCTTAGCTACAGAACACTCAGGGTGCCTTGGTGTGCTTCTAACACATGGCCTTTTATTTTCCCTTCACTGGCTATCAGAGGAATGTCTATTTCCTTTGGGTGTGTGTCCCTTTAAAAGATCATAGCCTGGTTGCATAACTCCTATATAAGCCACCTGCCTTCTATTTTTAATTTTCTTATTTTTACTTTATATAATTACAAATTACCAAGATAGTGAGATATAACTGGAAGATCTTATCTTCCCCTTTCCTGTCTGAATGATGCTTAAGACAGAACAACCTGCTTTTAGCTCACCTCCTGTATGAAGTAACTGTGATTCCACCTGCTGTAGGTTATGTCATTGCTTCTTGTAAGCCAAGGAGGCACAGGAAAGAGGATTCTTGGTGCACATGCTTATCTTTGCTGTGTAATGACTAAGAATAAGCCACCTGCAAGCACAGAGCAAGATTCACTACACCAGATTAGACTCTGCTCTTTGTCTGGCATTCAGACTCTTGTAGTATCTGGGGCTTTAAGGAAAATTAAATACTGCTATCGGGTGAATTCCACCCGTTAAAAGATTTTTCTTCATTTTTCCCCCCTTCTTATCTCCCCAGTGTGGATGCTGGTGCTTTTCAGTCAGATGTTAAAAGCCCCTTTTGTGGCCCATCGCTTGAACTGTGATAGATAGTAGATAGATAGATACTGATAGATATAGATTGTAGATAGTTTGTAATAGGTTGTAGATAAGCTGCTGAGATTCATTTATTGTTGCATAACGTGAGGTTTTTAGTCATGCCAAGAGGCTGCAGTGGTGGAATTGGTTGTGTGGTCTCTCCCCTTTGCTTAAGTATCTTTTTGAGATACTTAATGGGATGAGATGATGGGAAATTTTTATTCTCTGTATGTATGAGGCCCTGGAAAAGTCTGTCTAGATGCCATTAACCATCTACCTGCTGTCCCTGAAGTGCTGTGCATTGTGCTTTTCACTGAAATCAAACCAGTTCATTCCCTCCAGCTCTTGTGTCCCAAACATGTAGTCAGTGACTGCTTTTAGTCGCCATTATAAGATTTCTCTGGACATTTGTTCACAGAATGTATCATGCTGCCTTCTAGCCTAATACAAACTTGAACATGCAGCATTTCCTTGGATTTATTTTGGCAATTCCTTCTCTCAAAAACATACAAAATGTTCAAAACTAATCCTTGATGTTACATTTCCATTGCTAGAGGAGCCAAGATAACAACTAAGAAATGCAGAGATGGGCTGAAGGTAACCAAAGTGTGTTTTGTTCATTTGTAGCCCAGAAGTTGATGGTGTGATGGCAGAGGCTTTGCTCACATTCTGGTTCTCCTCCACGGATTCCAGAGACGCCTTGAGACAAAGAGTTGAAAGGATCTTACGGAGGGGTCTGAAAAAATACACAGGGCCCCTGAGAATAAATGTCAGATCTTCTACCATCTCCAGTAAGTATATTGTATTTCTCCTCACGATACTTCTTGCCCTTTTCTGATTGCTGGGATTTGATTCTTCCCTTCTGCTGATTGTTACTGAGCCTGGATGACAGTCTTTCTTGCTTATTAAGTTAGAACAAAATCAGTGGCAATGTGTAAACTCTACCTAAGTTTTAAAAATATGTCTTAAATACAGATAAACAGGAGCAGTTGCTTTGTGGCTTTGAAGGTACAGCCTTAGCATCCCTCCAAACTGCAGTACCAATCTTATGCTACCATCAGGGTGAAGAGTGGAAGCCTTTCCACAGTGCTTCAGTACACAGCAACACCAACATGCTTCCTGGGCTTTGCTCCTCTGAAGAGCCTGAAAGTGCAGCATCTGTGCTTCAGTGGCAGCAGGAGGAAAACCAATGCACTGTAAAAACATAGTTGGTGGGGCTATGAAAACCCTTGCAAATTCCCCAGGGGAAAGGAAAAGAAAACGAAAATGTTCTTATCTGTGTGACTTCTCAGCTGAGGATCCAGCTCCTTTGCAGAGCAGACCTGCATCTGCAGGATGTGGGGATTAACAGCACTATTTTTTATTTAGGGAATTATCAAACAGACACTGAAAGGCAGGTTGCCCTCCTCATCTACACTTCTGATCTGTTAGGGAATTTTTGTGCAGGCTTAGACCTTTGTCTATGACTTAACTTTAATTACATATGGTCAACATTTTTCTGGCTGCCAGACTTTTCAAGAATGAGTTGCTGATTGAAAGGAAGGGGAGATGCTTGGCCATTTGTTTTTGCAGACCTTCTGCAAAAGGGTTCTTCTTACTCCTATCAGAAGGGTGACAGTGCAGAACATGGATGGGTTCTTGCTCCTTGCTTTTCCACACTGGGCTACACAGCAGAGGCCAGACAGCTGTGTTGAAAGAATAAGAAACCTGGGCCAGATTCCATGCTGAATGAATCCATGCTCCCTCCCACTCAGAAATGACAAGGAGTAACCTCTTGTTCTGCCTCTTGGTGCTTCAACTATGCACATTGCATTGCAGCAGTGCAGTGAAACTCAAACATGAGCTGTCACACATCCATCATTCTTCCCTGTTGGAATGGTACAAGATGGTAGGTGACATTCCTTTGAACTAAGAAATCACCATTTCTCTGCAGTGTTGCTTATACACCAGTAGTTCCTGTTGAGCAAAATGCATGTATAATTTGTCCCAGAAAGAAAAAGCGTGTGAGCATCAACTAGAGAGGTTTAAAGAGGGTTGGGTTTTTTTTGTTTTTTGTTGTTTTGTTTTGGGCTTTTGTTTGTATGTTGTTTTTTTTTTTAACACAGGTCACGATTTGGTGAATTTTGAATCTTTGGTTTAATGTGGTGCCTCAAATGAAGGATAAAATTAGGAATACAAAAAGGCTTGTTAGAAAAGGGCTGTGATCTTCTCATTGAGTTATGTCATTAGCTGCTTTTGTTCAGTCTGGTAAATGTGGGAAGTGACTCAAAACTCTGTTATTTGACCTTGAACTTCACCAGGTCTGTTACAGTAATACAGTGGCTGCTGGTTTAAAAAATGAGCTGAATCAAAATGTTTTCATTAAACATTTGGTGCCAGTAAAAGATGGCATCTCTGTGTTACTGATGAAGCTGTATGATAACATTCATGTTGCTTTTTTTGGCTGTCTCAGCCTAACCATAAAACACTGACAGCTCTGCTACTCACTACACAACTAGGATTGTGCAACTGTTACATGGGATACAAAGAAACATAAACAATACCTTGTCATTTCTACCGGGTGACAATAAAAGGTTCCATTTGGAACTTTCTTTGCTAATAGGGTTTCAGGAGTGCTCTGAGGCTTAGGCAAGCTCTTGTTGGTGCTGCTGTTTAAGAGAACCAGATTGAGTGAAGAGTATAGAACAGAACTCCTGTGCTTTTAGAGGAGAGAAAGGTCTCAATTTATAAAGTTTGTCTTCTTCCTCACCCCTGGGAGAAGTGGTGATTTTCAACTGGTCCTGGAAGTCCAAAGAGGGATCCAGGTTTTGAATTTCCCACTTCTTTCTCCCCTACTGGAATATCCAGTCCAATATTAGTATTGAAATCAAGGAAAGATAAGAAGCCCCACATTTTTTTCTGTGCTCTGCGGTACTTTTCTAAATGTTGCTGCACTGTAGCTTTGATGTTTTTTCCAACTGGAATCCTACAATCTGAGCATATTTTCATATTGGCTTGTAAAAAAAATCATTAACCTGTTAATTGTAATATCTTTATCAAAAGATTCTAATTTGGGGGCCATAATACACAGCTTGGTTTAGCTAAGCATAGCTAACTAGTTGAACAAATCCAGGTCAGGCACTTATTTACATTGCATACTAGGAGGAGGGTCTGATAAGGAGAACCTCCTTAAGTCTTCCTCCCAGGATCTAATCATCTTGTTGTTCAACACTGTGTCTCAGCTTCCACTGTACTCATAAGGATTTGCTTTGGAGAGGAATTTCAACAAAATTCTGCAAATTTGATGCAATGCTTGGGATCTTCAGCTGCAGTTCAGGGCAGGAAGACAAAACTCAGCAGTCTGCCAGCTCAGGGGTAAAACTTCCTTTGCTTCTCCATTGCTGAGGACTGGGAATAAAGAGGGGCTAAAATCTAAACTGACAATGTTATTAGTTCAGGTTTTTTGAAAAAGAGAGAGAAGATTTATCCAGCAGGTGTGAAAAAAAATTAAAAGTGTACAAAACTTAAAGGAAAAAAATAATATTGTCACTTCTTTATATCATCTATACAGTGATGTTCTTGACTTCACTAAGCAGTAGATATTCTTGACATAGGCCTGTAAAAATACTTCAGTATTGGGGCATCTTCAATGTGTTATTTAGGACTCAAGCCCCTGCTTTCTTAGTTAACTAAAATAAACAGAGGGCTGGATAAGCCCACTGGCCAAGGACAGCAGCATTTCCAAACTTCCACTACAGCTTTGATGGAAAATGGGAGGTGATAAAGATCTCTGCACCTGTGTACAAACCCCACTGGAAGCCCAAAGATTTTTCAGTGGAGAATCACGCAAAATGAGCCCTATGTTCTCTGAGCAGCTGTGTGAGGGCCAGGAAAATGAGATATCAAAGTTGGGTGACATGGAAACACCCACGTTAGGGCTCACTCTTCCAATGGCACTGAAGGAAGAATGTGTCAGAGTTTGCCCTTTGCATGGTTCTGGCATCAAAGAAATTTCCTTCAAGACTGGATTTTTTTCCCCCCAAGGTTTCTTGGTTGGAAAGCCACCACCTCACAGCTTGGATCACTATTAAGCAAAGTGTAGAGCACCTTGCCAGACTATTTCCCTTTGTCAGATAGGTTGGAAGTCTCCCAAAATGTATTTTTGGGAATGTGCTTCTGACGTCAGAGAAAAACCTGATCAGAAGATCACTGGCATTGTTCAAAGTGAGTAGGAAGTATTCCCACCTGTTGCACAGCCAAGAGTTTTGACCATGGACAGTGAGTCATGAATCAGTTTTGATCAACAAGTCAACTGTTATTATTTCTGTTTATCTGGCATCTGGGTCTTGCTAAAGCTCCTTAACAAATAAAACGTACAGAACACAAGAGCCAGATGCTCACTTCTTTGTCAAGTGTTCTTTGAGAGCCACACAGATGCCTGTCTGACCCCCATGACTGAAGAATGTTTCACCTCAATTTGTGTAACAGTCTGGTTTCTTGTACTTCACCAGCAGACTGGGGGAGTGGAACAGGACATGTATCTGTACATTGGGAAATAAAGTGGAGATTTGACTTTCCCTCATATGAATGCCATTAGCTTGGTGCAAGGTGGTACATTTCAGTGTCTGCAACACTCTAGAGAGGCTGACTAAAATGGGAGGACAGAAATGTATTTTAAAATTAATATTTTGCAAAGACATGCTCGTGTTGAAGAAATTAAGCAGAAAATCATCCCAGCCTAACTTATTAGATGACCTGGATAAGTTAATTTAATTAATTTCTTTATTCAGTTTTAGTTTTCTCTTTCTCTGCTTTGGTGCTTTGGTCTGACCCTACTCTAGTGGTACCTTTATTGCATCCAGGGAATGAGTATAGGCTCTGCTAAATAATCACTAAATAAATAATAATCACTAAAAAACCTTTCACACTACAAACCTAACAGATAATTCCCCATGTAGGTCTCTCCTTGGGATGAAGCTGATATAAATATGCTGTGAGGCATGGACCTGTCTGTCCTCATGGACAGAATTAAGATGTTGGGGAAGGAGGGGAGGAAGTCATGGATGTGAGGACAGGTC
This sequence comes from Heliangelus exortis, assembly GCF_036169615.1. Taxonomy (NCBI): domain Eukaryota; kingdom Metazoa; phylum Chordata; class Aves; order Apodiformes; family Trochilidae; genus Heliangelus; species Heliangelus exortis. Next base: position 5,053,385 of record NC_092425.1, read on the forward strand.
CATTGAAGGAGAGGGAAAGGCTGGGTGACAGGGACAATTAGAGGTACAAAGCCTTTGTCTTGTTTTCTCCAGGTTACTGTCCCCTGTTGAAGCAATGAGAATTGTATCACCTGTATCTAAGCCATGTTTTGCTGCTTCTATGGGGGTGTACAGCTCTAGGGAGTTCACTCCTACTGAGGGAGCAGGGAGAACATTGGAAAGTTCATGGGGAGTCGTTTTAGGTTGTGTGCACTGTGTCCCCACACAAGAGATGAATTTCCTGCTGAGCCCCAAGCCATCCTTCAGGAAGCTCCAGCATTTCCTTCCAGGTACTTTTCTTGGGAAAATGACTGCATCTGCTGCTCACTGCTTTCATTCCCATTTCACTACAAGACCTCAGGGCCTTCGTGGTCTTTAATGTAATTAAAGAATATTAGGGTAGAGCTATTACTTCCACCTCTGTCTGCACTACAGGACAGATGCATGGTGACATTACTCTTGGCTGCTCAGGTTGGTGACCCACTGGAACTTGCCAGAGATCCTCTCTGTGCCTGCCTGCACTGTTGTTACCCTAAATAACAGTGACTTAGGTGAACCCACTGTTTCTGACACACCTGAGAATTTTGTAATTCTCTCTTTTCAAGGAAGTTGTTATTAAATGTGACAAAGGACAGTGGGAAAAATGCTTCCTCTGCTCCCTCTGCACGTCACAGAGCTGTGCCTCAAACACAATTGTGTCCAAATATGTGTTGTTACTACTGAAGAATGTACTTATTTTTTTTTAGTATTTACAATCCTCTCCTCCCTTCATACCCCATTTGAGATAATCTCTACCTTGGAGGAAAAACAACCTACACAAGCAAGATGTGGGAACTGGATGTAACAAAGGATGGAACACCCAGTTTGCCTTTGAAGTCAGCAGTTACATTATGACATACAGAAAATCATGGAAGAAAACTTAAGAGAAAATCAAGCTTTTTTGTGGGAATCCACGTCTGTGAAATTATGTGTAATTGGGTAAAGATTTTAAAAAGAGATTTCTCATCTATAATTTTGCAGCCATCTCTCACCTTTTCCACACTGAAAATGCATAATATCCCCTAATAATGTGTCTGCTTGCCTTGCTTGAACTACTTCACGACAATGTCTTCTCCATTTCTCTCACTGAGAGTTGTTATTTGCTTCTTAATATAAACACTAACACTAAAATGAGGCAAAAATGACACAAGATGAATTCTTCTGATGACACTAATATTATTTAGAGATGTAGCAAGGTGACTACAGATTTCTGAGAATCTCTAAATACCTCAGAGATAAGTGGCCACATTCACTTTGAAAACATTTCCCTGGTTGCCAGATAGATCCAAGAGCTCTGGACATTGAGCTCTCTTAGAAATCCTGGCCTGTACTGGCTATTGCATATAAAAAAATACCAAAATAAAGATGCTTTCCTGCTCTTGCTTACTCCTCTTTTCTTTCCATGTTTGCTCAAACATATATATTGAGGAGTAAAAAAAAGTTGCTTACTGATACTAATTTTAAATTGGGACTGCAAGTCACTGTTCTCATTGGTAGAAAACTAAGACCAATAATTTAAGGGTAGTTTAAGGTTATTGTGCTTACTAAATATGTTAAATAATTGTATTAACAAAATTGGTGTCTCGTTGGAGAACAGAGCCTTCTCTGAAAGATGGAATCTCTAAGCTATGTTTTAAGCTGGGATTTTAATTTAGACAGTAGTTTTCTCTTTTAAGTTAGGCAAGCTCTAATTAAACAGCAAGTTCCATTTTACAGCTGGGCAATGCATGTTCAAGTTGAACTTGTTCTTGTTTACAGTTGGAGACTGAACACTGTTTTCCTAAATGTGACACAAACAACTATTTTTGCAGCTCTGTGTGGTTGAGACAAGATATGACACTTTAATTGTTACTAATTGATGCTTTTTCTTGGATGTGCAAACAACTGGGGCAACAAATACATGAGCAGGGCAGCGAAATTGTCTCTCGTGCCTTGCGAGTGATTGCTTCGAGGCAGGGCTTACAACACCTTGGTAGCACAAAGCAAACAGCTGTGCTGTTGACCAGGCTAAAAATGTCAAGCTAGTAACAACAAATGAAGGCAAGCCCAAACAATCTGATTTTCAGCAGTACCTTGTCACCCAAAAGGGTCCCTATTTTCATGGGATTTACTGTGGGCTCCGCTTATCTGAAAGCTGCGTCAGTTCAAATTTCCAAACACATACATTTGTGGTCTTGAATTTGAGTCCTTGGTATTCTGCCCTTCATTTCACTTGCCCTGATCTGCATGATATGTTCCCAGGTCTGTTGCCAGACACACTTGCCTTCACCTCTTAAAAACTCCCTTTACTTTGAGGTTTCCTCCCTTGCTGTGGTATTTTTTTTTAGTCCTTGGGTTGCAGCTCTCAGTGTGGAATACATGGTCAGGTATCTTAGGTTGGACATTAGAAAGAATTTCTTTACTGAGGGTGATCAGACATTGGAATGGGCTGCCCAGGGAAGTGGTGGATTCTCTGTCCCTGGAGATATTTAAAAAGAGACTGGATGTGGCACTGAGTGCCGTGGGCTGGTAACTGCAGCGGTAGTGGATCAAGGGTTGGACTTGATGATCTCTGAGGTCCCTTCCAACCCAGACAATTCTATGATTCTATGATCTGCCAAAACTCTAAAGCAAAGGAGAGCTCCTACCCTTTAATTTACTGACAGGTGTCACTAGCCTTTTTCCATCCAGTGGATGGGTTGGAGAGTAGTCCCAATATGTTATAAAATACACTAAAATTCAAAGCTGTATAGGCATCCTAGTGAAGACTTGTAGCATGCTTGCGTGAGACTTGTTTCTCCAATTAAACCACCTTGGTCTCACTGGAAGCAATGGGTAAATTTTTGCCCATGTGAGGTTTGGACTTTTTTTCTAGGTGTCTTCTAAAAAAGCAAACAAAGATAGAGAGAGGTGCCTTGCAGGACAGCTGAGTGACTCACAGCAAAACTCAGTGCAGTTCATGCCAATGGAATTGCTTCCGGCACTGCTCTTGAACAAGCTGGTTGCTCCTTTTGTCTTCTCAATAAGCTTTGCAACATAATGTAAGTGTTAATAATTGACTGCAGACTTTATAATTAGTCATTATGAGGTAAATATCTCTCCACCCAGAAGGGAGCTAAAAAAACATTATTATCAATATTGCAATTGAAGGCAAAAGGTGCTCTGTCTGAGCTGATTGTATTAGTCCGTCTCTAATCAGTTTCCAGCTACAAAATATTAGTGTGACCCAAATGATAAGCTGGTTCTGAGGGCTGTATGAATCTCTAGGAAAACACTGGATGCTTCATAGTTCAAATAAACACGTAGGGCCAGATTTATCAAAGAATTTATTGTCAGTATAGTAGGTGAAGTACCCAAATCCTTAGCACAGCTGAGCATTGATTTTTTTCCCCCCTCACTTGTAATTTACCCAACTTACATCACCACTGAACCCTTCTGCTGGATTAGCTTTTAACTGTCTGGTATTGTTACATTTTGATATAAGGGATCTTGGCAACAACCAACCACATTATCCATGGAAATTCACAGACTACAACCAGCATTCCTGAAATGCAGAAGGACTTGCACTTCAGGGTTTCCTTTTGCCTTCCTTTCATAGGAGCTGAAAAAGTACAAGTCAGAAAGAAGACCTTGCAAGTTATTGCTTGCCCACTAGTAAAGTTTATTTATCTTTATTATGTGAACAGTTCCCATTTATACTGAATAAAACCATGTTGCTATATAGATGTCAAATTATAACTTATCTCCCATACTTCCAAAAAGAAGCAGTGGCCACATGCACATTTGGCAGACCTAGCACTGCCTTTGCCCTGTAACATTCTCTGCAGCCAAGCTGTACATGCACTGGAGTTCTGTTTGTTTCCTTTTTTCTATCACAATCTGCTTAATGTTATATTTAAAAATGAATGAGTACATGTCTAGTAATGGTTGATTGCAAACATCCACTTCACCCTGCATACCAGGAAGAGTGTCAAGCCCACAAACAAAACACAAGTGATACAAGCTCAGTAGGCAACAAGTGTGGGCCTGAGCCCTTTGCAATCAAACGAACTCCTCCTGGCTTACTGTGGTTTGGATCAAAACTAGGAATATTATTTTGTGTAGCTGCAAAGATAAAAAGGGAAATTAAGTAAGCTGATAATAACAGGGATCTGCTGAGAAAGGCTACACAGCCACAAAATGGGAAGTTGTGGATCCTGTACAAGAATTACCATATAACTTAGACATTGCACTGAAGGTGTGATTTTCTTTAATTTAAATTTTTTTATATTTGTTTTTTTTTTTACTACTGGCAACTAAAATAGTATGTCTGGTGAAAATACTCTTCTGGAAGAAGGGAAATAGACTTCTATTCTTCAATGCTTGTTATTGTCAGCATGCTCACAGTGTATGCATTTTCAAGAAGGGAATGTATTGCTAGAACCTTCTGTGCTATAAAATAACTTGCTGCTAACTGTCTTTTTTAGTATTAATCATGTACCAGATACCCTGTTGCTTAATAATATAGGAGAAAGGAGAGGGAACTACTGCTATTTTAATCTGGCACTGCTGCAGTGAAGTCAGTGGCTTCTGATCTTGAGGAGGGCACAGAGTGAGTACCAGCTCTCTTCTGGCCTTCACTCTGGTGTAAAATGTGGCAAGTTGATTTTTTTACAGAAAAAAAAAGAAAAAAGAAAATTTCCACTGTAAAAATTTCTCCCCAACAAAATTATGGATCTTGAGTAATACTGGGCTTGTTTTGTATGTGCTCCCCTCCAGACACATCAGGGTCCAGCATGATGGGGGAGACCCTGTACCTGGTCCTCAGAGGATGTTGGCTGGAGAAGAGCAAGAAGCATCACAGAGAAGAGTGCAGTAGCCAGCACAAGATGTGACTACACATGAGCTATGCTGGTTTCTCTAGCAGCCCCCCTCAGCCACACCTTCTGCAGTGTCCTGTGCTCAAATAGCAGATAAGAAACCTGTTGTCCTGGCCTTACCCTGACTGTTTGTTTGTTTCAGGTATGGAGGTGAAAAGAGCAGAAGCCCTCTTCAATGACAGTAAGTGAGGGCTTTTTAAGCCTGGTAAATCTCTGATTGTTTTAATCAGCATTTATTGTCTCTGAGCGCTTTTCCTGGCCCTCAAAAGCCTTTTCTCATCCTCTTGCCTAATGAATGTGACCTTGTGCTTCACACAGATGAGTGGGGTGTTTAGAACCCCTGCTCAGCCAGGAATCTGCTGGTATATTTAGAAGACTGGCTTGAAAACAGTAGTGATGGTGTGAAAATCCCTTCTAGGAAAAGTCTATACTCACAGCGGAGTTCCCTGATCTTTTTGGGTTAATTGTTTGGGTTTTTTGGTTTTTTTTTTTTCAGCAAGATGTTCCTTATGCTAAAAGTATCAGCAGTTCTGTGAGAAAAGGGCAAGTGCTGAGAGCTCTGTAGAAATTTCCAGCATTGGGCAGAGAGGAGATAATGGAGATTTTGCTGCACAAATGTCTGTGGCACACTTCTGCCTCCAGCAGTGCTGGTGTTGAAGGTGGAGGGTGCACCTTAAACATAAACCCTGCTATCTAGAAAACAGGTTTTAGCCAGTGAGGACTATGATGCTCAGGACACTTGTTTATTTCCTACCCTGATCCAACGGCTGCTGATAGCAGTGGATTAGTGTGATGCTCCTGAAGTGTCTCTCCAGTTCTCTCCAGACTGCCATTTGAGTGATGCACTTGCTTGTTTCCATGTGATACCTTTCTGTTGTAATCTGCATGCATGCATGGTAAAAACCCAAGGCTTGGGTCAATCCCATCTCAGATTTTGCCTCGTTTATGTTTTTTTAGCCTAATGACAAATTACCTGGGATATTAAGGTTGGCAATTACTGTATTTGAGAATGGGGTTTGTGGTTAAGGTTTTGGTTCCTGATTTGGGTTGCTCACAGAGATAAACCTGAGTGTCTGACCAGCATGACTTTCTGTAGTAGTCATTCAGGTTTCTAACAGAATGGGTTGTCCATGAGGATCTCTGATTTTGGGGGGGGGCTGGTGGTGTAATTTTCCATATATGTTTTCCACAGCAGTTGGCAGGTTTCTTTACTAAGCAGAAGCATAGCTAATACACTCTTTCTCCTTTTTGACAGTCTGTGGGTTACGGCAGAACAGATCAGTGAAGTCCATGGCAAAATCATCTTCCCTGAGAATAACTGGTGGATTGTCTTCTGCAGAGACCGGGGACTGGCCGTGGCAAGCCAGTCTGCAGTACAACAATATCCATCGCTGTGGTGCCACACTCATCAGCAACACGTGGCTTGTATCTGCAGCTCACTGCTTCAGAGAGTAAGTTCCCACTTTAGAGAGAGTCTGCAGCAGGATGTGCCTCATGGGTATCCAGTTGTGCTGCTCTCTAGATTTGCACCGTGCCCCTGGCTCCAGGGGAGCAACTTTCTGCCTTGAAGGAGAATCATAGAATCAGCTGGGTTGGAAGGGACCTCAGAGATCATCAAGTCCAAAGCTTGATCCAGTACCGCTGCAGTTCCCAGACCATGGCACTGAGTGCCACATCCAGTCTCTTTTTAAATATCTCCAGGGATGGAGAATCCACCACTTCCCTGGGCAGCCCATTCCAATGTCTGATCACCCTCTCGGTAAAGAAATTCTTTCTAATGTTCAACCTAAACCTCCCCCAGAAAAGTCAGAGTTAAGCAGACCCATCACTTGGATGGAAAAACGGGAAGTTAAAGGACTGACTCTTTGGAGCAGAAATGGCAACTGTATGAGTGGAAATCAATAGTCATTTGGCATATTGAGCAAATAAGCACAGAAAAGGAAATGTGACTGAAATCTCAGAGTATTTGTTTCCCATTGCACTGATTGGTTCTCAAGGTGCTCCTTCATCTCCCAGTTAGGGTGCTGCACCAGCAGGCTGCTACCAGAAGTTACAATCCCATGTTCTGACCCCTCCATTCAGCATTTTTTTTTTTTTAATTTTGTTTTGATCATAGCCTTTCATAGACTCACAGAATGGTTTGAATTGGAAGAGACCTTAAAGCTCATCCAGTTCCAGCTCCCGTGCATGGGCAGGGACACCTCCCACCAGAACAGGTTGCTGTGACTGCTTTTCCATTTGTGAAGCTGCAGGGCATGTAAGATTGAACAGCTGATTGAGCAGATTATTAACATGTAAAAAGAGTAAAGGAGCTGAAGAGTTTTCTAGCAGAAGAGCTTTGTGATTTGGTCACACTTCACAGACGTAGATTGGTGAGATCAGGGACAAGGTGCAGGGCAGGTGTATGAGACCATGGTTGAGAATGCAATGCGGGATTATTCTCCTCTAGCAGCATCCCACAGTTACATGGGATTCAGTGTTATGGGAAGTGATGGATGCCCTAAGAATCTGGTAGGGAACTAGCTTGAAGGAGCTTTACAATAAAGGTGCTCATCAAGTTTAAAATCCCAAACATTTATGGCTAAATCCTTACAGCACTCTTAACTTTTCCAGCATGAGTCACCCTCAGAAGTGGACTGCTACTTTTGGAGCTCTTTTGAAACCACCAAGCTTGAAAAGATCAGTCAAGACCATCATCATTCATGAGAAGTACCACTACCCAGAGCATGACTATGACATTGCACTCGTGCAGCTCTCTAAACGAGTGGAGTTTTCAAGCAGCATTCACCGTGTTTGTCTGCCGGAGCCATCCCAGACTTTTCCATACAATATTTACGCCGTGATCACCGGCTGGGGAGCACTCACCAATGATGGTGAGTCCTGAGTCTGCTGGGTGACCTGTGTGTCACAGAAACAGTGTCTCTGGTTTGCTACTGAATTGATACTTCTGTATCTATATGTTGTGTGGCAGTAATGCTGTGTCTGTAAGCAATAGGTTTGTTTAATTCTAAGCAGCAGTTTCTTGTTCTAAAATTAGGCTGCACAAAGAGCTACAATCCACTGAAGTAGAAAACTCTCTCTTTCCAGCCTTTCCACTTCATATTGTAAATTCTTAAGACAGGTAATAACACATAACACATCCATGCATGTGTTTATATAACACCTAAGGAATATTCTCCCAGTGCTAGCCAGAAGCTACAGATAACTCTATGGGCTTTCAGGTAAATGTGACTTACCCAAGCTCACACTCTTAGCAGGCCACAAGATTTAGGAGCAGAGCCTTAATTTCTTCTAATCTGTCCCAAAATGCTAGGTATATTATGTGGAACATGCATAAAATACATGGTTTTACACTTAAAGGTAAGTATAGTGCCATGCAATTGTTACTTCTGTCTTATTGGTACAGTTCCTGAGTGAGACTATGAGTATGTACATATTCTCTAGCTTGGACAGGTCAACAAGCAAAAAATCAACAAGCAAAACAAGCAAAAAACCCCAAAGCATCTTGACCACCAAGTCAAGCTGGTCCTCTGTAAGAGAACATTAAATGTTCTTCCTGCATCTTAACTACTGCAAAATAATTCTGTTGATAAACATCAAAACTCTGTTCCCTCAGGTCCAACTCCAAATGCTCTTCAGGAAGCAACAGTGAAACTTATCGACTCCAACACCTGCAACAGAAAAGAAGTGTATGATGGGGACATCACACCCAGAATGTTGTGTGCTGGGTACTTGGAAGGAGGAGTAGATGCTTGTCAGGTAACCATAGCTGAAAATCAGCAGTGAAAACTGTTTTAATGCTGGCTCTGGTATCTGGTTGATCAAATCTTAACTGACAGTGAATTAGTCCTTTAGATAGGCTCAATTCAAACATGATTTAAGCTATAAAATGCTTAAATATGTTATAAAATGCTTAGTATACATACTAAGTATACATACTATACATTTAGTATACATAATTTACCACATAAAACCCATACTAAGAGCTAAATTAGTATAATTCAGAATTTAAACCTCTCAAAGCATGAAATTAAATTCTTACTGTGTAACTCCAAATAGCTGCTGCGAGCCCATTTGCTTCCCATAATTTCTTTTGTGTGAAATCTAACAATTTGCTTGCAAAGTGATCTGACAAGACATAACAGAGATACTAAATCCTGAAATACTAAATATGAGCTATGAATAAAATGTGTCAAGTAGCCAAGAACAGACATCTGTACAGCTGGGAAGGAAGAAATTTAAAAAGTAGCAATTAAGTTGCCAGCAGAAACTGCACTGTCACTCTGGACATTAAATTCTGGACTGGATCATCTCGTAATAGATCTGTTGTGATAAGATTTTAACAGACGTGGATCAGTGGAAGGAAAACTGTCTGATGCAAAAACTATAAGGAAACTAGGTATAAATGGAATGGTAAGGATACATGTGAGGTGCTGGTTTGCAAATTCTGCAAGGAAATGCCTATGTTTAAAAAAAACATAACTTTTTAAAAGGTAATTTCTACTTGTATTATTAACAAAGAATGTGAATCTAAGTGCTGGTTCAAAACAAACCCCTTCCAGAATCCCAGTCCTACAGATTTATGCCCAAAGCAAAACTCTCTGCAGAGTAAGTTTGGGAGGCTCAATTCCTCTGTTCCTGTCTAGCTCAGTAGTGAAGAAACCTGAACAGAAGGATGGAGCTGCTGCTTATTTCAGTAAAGCATTTTGGTGGAAGATGGGGAATTGGACTGTTGTGTGAGGATTGCCTTTCAGCCTGTAAGGTTTCCTGTTTCTGATCACCATATCATGCTATTATCTGAATTCAGCCTTTGAAAGTGGCTCATATCTTAAGGACATATTGTCTAATTAGTAGATAAGTTTCCAATGATAACCTTTTGAAATGTAATTGCTGCAAGTGACTAGAAGAGTTTGTTGAACAGACAGTGGTTACTGTAAAAAGAAAAAGAATATTTCTTCTCTTATTGGACACACCCTCCTGTCTATGGAATTATATTTTCCTTTCTGATCAATTAAATCTTTTTTTTTTCCCTCCAGGGGGACTCTGGGGGACCATTAGTTACTCCAGACTCCAGACTGATGTGGTACCTCGTGGGAATAGTGAGCTGGGGAGATGAATGTGCTAAACCAAATAAACCTGGAGTTTACACACGAGTGACTTATTTCCGTGACTGGATTACCTCAAAAACTGACATCTAGTTCCAAAATCAAAAATGGATTCAGCTACATGGACCACATGTAACTCATACTTGTCTGTAATTCTAAAAGGTTATTGTCCTAGTGTATCTATTCCTATGTAGATTTGGTTGAAGCAACCTTTGCCTGCAGGAAGGGCTATTTTTGCTGTCAGAGATCCTAACCCCTTGTGAATTTATACTAAACATATGAGGTTGCCTGACTCATCTTTCAGCCTTGAAACATTCTCACTTCTAAGAAATCTTGACATGCCATAATTAAACTAACATTTAAAAGCTACCCATTTACCTGCTTAATACAAAGAAACAGTTGCCTGGGGAAAAAAAAAAAAAAAAAAAAAAAAAAAAAAAAAAAAAAAAAAAAGGAAAAAAAAGAAGACTTTTCTTCATCCATGGCCTAGGACTGAAGCTGAACCTTCTTTCTCCAGTGAAGCAAATGCTCCAATTCTATGTGAATTCTATGAAGTTCAAGTTACTTGAAAGTACTATTGTGGAAGTGCTTTATCACAGTACTGTGCTGCTACCTCTGTACCAGTTGCCTTCTAGATCTACTCTGTGTTCAGCTCACAATATGCTTCAGCCACAGAAACACAAACTCTACCCGAATTTGCAAAAACAAATGTGTCCCCATGAACAACCTCCCTGGAAGGAAACTCAGTATTTATGATTGTGCTAAAGGAAGAAAAAATATTTACCACAAATTAACTGGGAACTACCTTTTTCAAGAAATTGTGTGCTTTTTCAAGGGCATGCCAGCTCATGGAAACCATCTCACTGCAAAGAAAGCAATTGGTGATGCTCTCTTTTTTCACTGATGGGTTCATCTCTGCCATGAATGCATATGATCCTGGAGGCTGAAGAGTAATTCCTGTGTAAGAACAGTCCTGATAAGAACTTCAGAGTAAATGGCATCTTTTTACACAGTTTAAGCACTTTTCTAGCCAGGCCTTCAATATGAAAATCCAAAATGTCTGTACCAGAGACATGAAAGAAGCTGAAAGCCCCACAGCTGAACCTACTACAGCTGAATATTTCTCTGAAGCACCTGCCTCCCCTTCAGCTTAGGACTGGGTCTCTCCTCAGCCTTCCTACTGTGCAAGCTCTCCAATAATCAGCACCCTGGGAATGTGTTGCTCAGCATTTCTTGAAAACTCACACCCTAAATTGCAAGTCTACATATGGATGTAAAAGCCTTTGTTTAAGCCTTGGTTGTGGTGAAGGGGGATTGTTCAATTATTAGGCTTCTTCCAGTCTTTCTTTTGAATTTCCTAAAAGACAAGATGCCTTATCTCAGAAAGAAACCTATTGCAGGTTTTAGATTACTTCTGAGTTGGAAATAGTTGTACATTTGTCCTGATTCTCCCTGTCCATTCTAAAATGAAAAGGATCTTGGGACAGTTAGAATGATAGTTAGATGCAGCAAATTTGTTTCCTTAATTTATTGATGAAGTTTGTGATTTATGCACTTTTGAGTTGCTGCTATTTTTCAACTAAGAATTTACTCTGGGCCGTGTTCAGTTAAAAAAATAGAAGCTTCATGGAGTTTTGGATTAGGTCACCTGGGAACACTGTTCTAGTGTTAAGGTCCCCTTTTTTTGAAGGCATCCTTTGGAAAAAAAATACATCTATTTTTTTGTGCCTCTTATGTCTTTAATGGTGAAAATCATGACAAGTGTTCTTCAAAATCAACTGATCAATTGCAATTGAAAGTAAACAGTAGTTCATTTTCATAGATAGCTGAGGCTTTTTTTTTGCACTATCTTTTTGCCTATCAGATGGAGGGGCAACAACAAGGAGGTGAGGCCCAGATTAGATACAACCCCTATAAACTGGTTCCTACCTCACACTGCAAGTGATATGTAAATACAATACCTTAAAAATGGGGAAGACAGCCTTTAGTTCAGATTTTCTTGTGAGAGGCCAAAAAGCCAAGAGGTGTGTGGGAGAATGTCTACCTTACTCAGGGAGTCCTGAGCCAGCCAGATGCACTTTTCACTAATTTTTTCACAAACTGTCTGGCCTGGGTTTGTCTTATAGTCCATGTCAGTGTTTTATTTATGAAGACTCTGTTTTCTGCCCTAGAACAAAAAAAAAAAAAGAAAATATTGTGTCATTAAATAAAATATTTTTAAAAACCTTTTATTATTGTTGATGTTAAGATTTAGCAAGGATTTAAGTGAAATAAAGGTAACGAATTTCATAACGTTATATGTATTTAAAAACAATTGCTTTTTTTTTTTTTTTTTTTTTTTTTTTTGCTTAATAATAACCAAGCTGAAATTTGATTCAAGATAGACTAATCTTCATTATTTTGATACAAGATTGTTCTAATAATCTCCAGCTCTCTCTGTTAATTCCCTATCCAAGGAAGTGTTGGTCTTCAGCTTTGGCAGGACCTTTACAGATGTTTTCAGCAAAGACAAGGTGGGATATCTGCTTTTCCAGAGTACTCAAAGGTGAATTTCAGTTCAGCAAATGCTATGGAAATTTGAGAATGGATTTGAAGCTTCATACAAGAATTCACCACCTTTCTTGGGACCTTGAAAAAGCTTATTCTGGTAATGTGACATTCCTGGAAATTGGCTGCTCCTGAGATTTCCCAGGCAGATTTAAAGCACCAAGAAACGTGTTCCAAACTTCTGGTGATTCAAATTGGGTTGTTTGAGGTTTGCCTAATATTAATTTTCAGCCTGGAGCACAAGCCAGAACGAAAGAAGAGGCTGATTGCACAAGGCCTAAGCATGTGGGCAGGTCAGGTTGGATAACATTAATCTGTCACTGAGATTCCTTATGTAAGTAAAACTTGCAGAAACTCCAATTCTGTATCCTGCTAACAATTTACAAAAGCTGAGAACCAGAAGTTATTATTTAACCTAATGAGTATTTATCTGGGAAATCACAACCTGTGTTAGGGATGCTTGTGTGTGGAAAAGCTGTCTCTTGCTTTTGGAAATGGATTCGTCCACATCTCAGTGTGGAATCATCTTAGGTAATTGGTGCCCTTGTTTATCTGAACCAGGATTTTAAGAACATTGTTAACGTCATTTCTAGGAAGGTAGCACTTTATAGAGCAGCAACAAGAAGTTCCTTTGGATCTCCCCACTGGGAAGCTGGAGTCCTTTTAAATGTGCCAGAAAAACACTGCACTGCATCTTGTGCCAAAAAGAGGAAACAAAGCCTTGCCAGCTCCTGCAAGAGCTGCTGGCAGAATGTTTGGACACCCATTGAAGGGCATTGGTGTGGAATTTATAGCCATTTCTGCACTGGCCCATGCACTGAAATATATTATAGTGGCCTTAGTGCTTTCAAATAACACAGTTTTAGTGAGAAAATGATGTAGTTTTGTCTGCTAATTCCCTTATGAAGTAAATAAATCAGGGAAACAAATGCAGACACAGAGCCCAACCCCAAATTCCCATTTTGGAGTCCCTCTTAAGAATATGAAATCATGTCTGAAAATTGAGAAATTAATACACTGGGAAAAAACAAAGTGCAGGCAGCTAGGATTTTCCAGGAGATGGAAAGGAAATATGCAGCTGTCTCAGCTTCCACTCCTTTTGAAAATACTGGCTCTAAAGATGTACTCAACACCTGTGTGCAGAACAAATCTGCAGGAGTCCACAGAACCTGAGGTCACAGGGATCTTGGGCATGAAAAGACTCAAAAGTCCAGAGGTGATGCTGTTCTCCTGCAATCAGCTGCTCATTGATTCAGTAAGTCAGCAGACTGACAGCCTTCCTTCATTCCTTCTGCCAATCACAAAAGCTGTAGCTGACTTTAACACAGTAGAATTAAGGAGTTGAGATTTCTTTTGAAATTAACCAAATTCACTAAGCTTCTAAAAGGGGAGGCTATGGGGAAAAAGAAAAGTAAAACTTCAAAATTTGCAGGCTTTGGTTTGGTACCATCAACCTAAAGGGCTTCCAGGTACACCCACTAACTGATGCATTTGGGAACCAGTTTCTTTGGCTTCTGGAGTAAATAGAAAAAATTATATTTGCCAGTTATCTTAGAGTGCCCATATTAATGGTTTCACTGATGGTTATTGTTTGCTTAAGTACAGCTAAACTGTTAAGTGGGAATAAACTGGATGTGGCTGTTTCTCTGTTTAGGGAAATGGCTTTTCAGTATTCACTGTTACTGTGCAAAATCTGTTTCATGTAGGATGACAGCATATCAGAGTGACTGGTACCTTAAAAAGTGTAATAACCAGGACAGGAATATGGTATGTAGCAGATTTAAAAAAAATAATAAGAAGAAGAATTGTTAATGCAACCTTAAAAGAAAAAAATTTAATCAGATTCATTTTTATGGAAAGAAACCACAAAACTTAAAGGTGAAAATCACTGACAGAACTAAAAATTTGCAATGAGACAAAAATGAAGCCGGTATATTTTTCTGTCATTAAACTTTTTTTTCTTTTTTCCTTCTCTTTATAGCTGGAACTCCTGTTAATCCTCTTTATAAGATAAATGCACAGCTCTTTGAAATTATTGAAATAAGAGTACTATTTCATTCTTGTGTTTTCTGTATTATGTGAAAATACAAAGCAAACATCTGTCTTAAATATAAATTCTACTGGGAAGAATCCACGTGATGCTATCCTTCAGATATTTCAGTCTTCTAGTGACCTCTAGTGGTTCTTTGATCTTTCCTACATCTGTTTACCGTGTCACAAAAAAACTGTGCAGCAAATGCCTTTATCCTGAGCAGATCAAGAGCAGCCCTTGCTTGAACGAGCACAGTGTTGTCCAGATTCTCTTATAATTCATTACTAATTCAGTAAAAAACCTGCATGCTGTGGTGGGCCGGGGTGTAAATCTTGAGGAAGGCGTGGAGGGTTGCTAGAACTCTGTTAGTTGGAGATAAATGCAAAACGAAGAGGTCAAAACTTGGGTCTTCTTGCCCCTGCGCTGGCTGCTTTGACGTTTTCCAGCTGTTGCTTGCGCAGCACCATAGATCCCTCCCATTTTGTCCAAGATGTGCTAATGGTATTAAGATTTACTTATTTAAAAATTTAATATTTAATATTTAAACTCCGTCTCGCTCAGTGGCCACGAAAAGGAAGGCAGGGTTTATGTTGAAGGCAGGGTTTATATTGAAGGCAGGGTTTATGTTTAAGGAAGGTCAAACCGCCTGATGGGGAAGGGGACATTGACCTCAGGAGCAAGACTCAAGACCGTGCGCTTGGTCCTTTAATCTGGTAACGCTTGATCCCCATAAGGACTTTTAAAGAAAACCTCTTATTCATTTATTTACTTATTTAGCACCCCACTGTGTTATTTTGGGGGCAGAAAGGGGTCGTTTTCTCAATGGCTTACGCAACTCCCTCCGGTCACTAAGGAGAGGCACGGGGCCCGCCGCCATATGGCGGCCCAACCCCTCCCCTCAGGAGGCGGGCGGCCTTAGCCCGGCCCCTCATATCGGCGCAGGCGGGGAAGCGCCGTGGTTCCGGTGCTGCCGTTTCCTATCCCCTTCCTGTCTCCTCACCCGACAGCCTCCGGGCCTCCATCTCTGTTCCAGGCCGCCGCCGTGGTGAGCGCTGGCGGCGGGGCTAAGCAAAGGGAGCCCCGAGGCGGGCGGCCCCGAGTCCGGGGCTAGGGCGGTTCGGTTCCCAGCACCCCGGCAGCCGGGACGTCGAGATGGGTGGGGGTTCCGAGCGGTCCGGGTCTGCTGGGACCCGGGTTGGTTTGGTTTCGGCTGTGTCTCGGTGCCACTCTTTGGATGGGAGGTGTGGGTTTGACTCCATTATCTCTCGCTGTGAGCCTGAGCGCCTTCTCTCTCTTCAGCGACCGAACGGGAAGAGACTGCGCCGACTGAGATCGCCTCTGGAAAACCCTGGGTAGGTGGGATGCATCCAGGCCTCCCTGCCATCCCAGCCTGCTGAAAAACAAGGAATTGATACTTCTGCTGCCAGCCCTGACTTGGAGGTAAGAAACGCTGTTAAAACGGCCTTACAGCTTCAGCTCCTCTGCTTTTCCCCTGCCCACCAGAGCATCTTGGCCCTTGGTAACCTTCTCACTGTGTGCCTTCTCACTATGTCCCGGCAGCAGCTGAGGCTTTGAGGAATGAAGGATGTTTCTTACAGAGTCTGGCATAAAACTGATGGAGTTGGCTTTAAAAAGCAAATGGGCAAATGTGTGAATGTAGAGCATCTGGTAAGAACTAGGACATAATGTTAGAATGGCTTCTTCCTTCCCCCACCCATTACTTGCCTTTTTTTGAGGCAGATCCAGCACCAGTTAAATTAAAAGATAAATACAGCTTGGATATAGGAATATATTAAGAAAACTTTGTCCTGTTCCTGTTCTGGAAGGAGCCATTTAGAAGGCATTGGAATGGCCTGCCCAGGACAGTGGTGGAGTCGCCATCCCTGGCGGCATTTAAAAGGCATTTGGACCTGGTCCTTAAGGATATGGTTTAGTAGTTGACTGTGGTGTTAGTCAAAAGTTGGACTTGGATGATCTCAGAGGTCTCTTCCAACATTAACATTCTGTGATTCTGTGATGTTGCCATACTTGATGGGTACACTGAAAGCAGCTCAGTGCTGTAACAAAAAATTCAGGAGAACTGGAAGTTGATAAATATATTGGAAAAGCCACTGCCAAATGGATCTGCATGATACAGGTGGAGAAGCTTCTCTTGTGGGTTGATCACACATCTGCATTTACAAGAGGCTGTCTGGGAGGGCACAATGATTGAGATGGCTGTCAGCAACCACAGCAGAGGAAGCTGTGTGTTTTTGGTGTTTTTGTGCAGGGGAGGATCACCTTCCTCATCTTAGTGCCACGATCTGTTTACATTGGGCAGCCCCACAGTGCCTGTGCTCTTTGTGGAGGAGTGGAACAGTTCAGGGATGTTTGCTCTGGGGCATTATGAGAGGGTGCTGGATTTTTTTGAGAGAAACTTCCATTCTGATGCCCCAGGCAGTGGCTGGAAGGCTTTCACCTAAGCAGAGACTGAAGGCAGTGCATATGAGATAAGGTGTGTTGCTCTCTGGCCTGAGGTCTGCTTTCTAGGTTGATCCAGTAATATTGGTATTGCGTGGTTGTGTATGGGCATGGGAGCTGCCCTGAAGTCACTGGTGGTGTAGATTGTGATGGTGGTGCCTCATGTTGCTTGTCTTGTGTGATATCTTACATGTAGGAGTTGGTATCCACACTGTGTAAAGAGCTTAACTGGTGAGATTTGTGGCTGCCTTTCAATGTCCCTTGCTGTGCTACTCTGTCCCTTTCAAATTCAGCACTTTCTAACTCCTCCTAAAAACAATCCAAAGGACACATTTCAGATCAAAATGTTGTAGTCTCCAAATGGCAGACTGCACATGCCACACTTCAGAAATGTTAAAATGCTTGCCAAGGGCATCTGAATAGTAAATAGGAGCTAACCTCTCTTCAGGATTGTGTTGAAAGCTTTTTTAGGGTATACCTGTGGTCTCAGAGAAAACACTCCTTACCATGTTTGGGCCTTTATATTTTAGTCTTGTAGGAGAAAGGGTTGTCAGCCATGTCTGATGTCCAAGCCTGTGGGTATGGAGTTTAAGTAAGATGTGTACCTTCCTGACAGTGATGGGAGCCTAAGTTCTTACCCAAACGTGGAGTCTGTTTTCCTCATCCTGTATTTGGTGGCATTCAGGAAGCACCAGTTCCCAGCTGCATAACTAAGAAAAAAGCTACCCAGTTTGTTCCTTATCCTAGTGCTCACTTATCACTAAGGTAACTTAACAATTAAAAACTTTTGCTAATGACTGAAGGCCTTAAAACACAAATGATCTTTTTTTCTTAAAGTGTCAATGAACTGTTTAACTTGATGTCTTAGTTAAATGTTGCATTTCAGATCTTTGGGTACTGATTTCTTCAGATACCTGAAAGGGTAATTTGTTTCCTAAGGATTACCAATTAACACAAAAATAGTCCAGCACAAATAACTATTCTTAGTCATTCAGGGATCTCCTGTCTTCAAAAAAATCACCAATCAGGCAGATCCAAGTTACAACTTACAACTTACAGCTTACAACTGTTAATATAAAACGAAATCCTACTTTTAATCTGTGGGAAATACAAGTCCTGCATCTTCTCAGTGGGGAAATCAGTATGTTTATCCATCCTTTCTAATTATGTATTTAAGGTTTGTGGGTTCTTCTGGCTTCTGTGCATTTTAATTACATAGATGCTGTGGTGTTCTGTAGGCTTCTTAATGTTAAAAGTAATTCATGTGTATTTGTGTTTTTCAGTTCTTGAATAGAAGAATTGAGTAGGGTGGTGTAGGGGGGCAACTGTGAAATCACATCCAATGTAAGCAGAATTTTCTTTCTGTAACCCTTGTAGTTTAAACAAATCACACTGCATCATGGCAGCAGACTCTATGGAAATTGATGATGCTTTGTATAGGTAAGTACCTGTTTTTTAAGTAATGCTTGTGACCTTTCAGTAGTATTTACACCATGAAAGGCAAGACTTGAAAACACTATGTACTGTCTGCTGCTGATTAGGTAAAGATGTCTGTACTTGTGCTGCTGTGTCCCTCCTGTTGTAAGGCAAAAGAAGCAAAGTGTTTGGCAAGTGAAACAGAACCCACTTCTTGGCAAAGTCAGCCAATTGAAGATACAGTACTTCTTTCTATAAAACTGTTCCTGTACTGGACTCATAACATCTGATCATTATTAGTATTTGACCAGTAAAAAAAGCTCTACCAAGTTCCAGTGGCATCACTAATGTGTGCTTTTGGGGAAACAGAAATAATACCATTTATTTGTAATGCAGATGTTGAATTTTCTTTCTGTCTTTAGCGTGTTTCCTCTTTGACAAAGTAGATACTTCTGTCTTTCTTGTTCCTTATCCTTCTTCACTGTCTTTTCACCTCTGTCTTTGACATTAGATAATTCATCTCCTCCATAATTTCATTTATTCCTCAATCTTTACTATACTTCTCTGTCCTCATGTACATCATCAATATTTCTGTTATCCTTCAGACTTAAGAGTATTGGGTCTTACTTTTTTTTTTGGTTGATTAAAAAAATTATTATTTTTATTTTAATTTGTTAGCTGGGTACACCTTTGATCAGTTGTCACAGCAGTAGTTCAGAGAGCCTGTACTGACACAAATGGTGTCCCTAGAAAAATGTGGTGGGATGAAAGGCTGAACAAGCAAGGCTTCTTTTTAAATCAGTGTAATGCTTCCTGTGTTGTGTGTATCATTTTACTTTTTGACACGGATCTTCTGGAAGTCAGACTTTTCCTTGGTGGGAAAGGTGGTATTTAGAATAGTTTAATTGTATAGTTGGTAACCAGGAGTCTTTCAGAGCTCAGGATGTCGCTACCAAAGCTTCAGAACCCTCTGGTTTGAAGATTTTTGATAGCAAATTCTTTGGCTTGCTTGTCTTCAGCAATTAATCCTAATAGCCTGCTCTCCTGGGTAGCTTTTACACTGATTTAAAATTAGAAGGTATTTCTCTTTTCTAAAATGTAGCACTGATAAGTTCTGTATTAAATGCATTTCACTGTCTGGACTGTGAATCCCTATATTACTTTTGAGACACATTTATTTCCCAAAGCACTGTACAGTTGCTTGTTAAACAGAGGGCTGTGCATGTGTCACCAGTGACACACTCATCTGTGGAGTTTGACACTGAATTAGCAACTGGTTGGGATGATAGAGTAACTGAAAGTATTTGTACTCTTTTTGGAAGTGACTGGGAATTCTTGACTTGCTTTCTTATGCTCTTGGCTTTATTTCTGTCTTGTTTTGATCTGAATTTATATTTTCTGCAGTCGTCAGAGGTATGTTCTGGGAGACACAGCAATGCAGAAGATGGCTCAGTCCCACGTATTCCTGAGTGGTGTGGGTGGGCTTGGTGTGGAGATTGGTAAGTTAGGTAACATTTATTTAAGTGTATGCCACCATACTGTCCCAGAATACTTGTAAAGCTTAATTTACATATAAAAGCCATGTCTGAACTGGGAATTTTCATGTTCCTGATGCAGATGAGTAACATAGCAGATGCAGGACAGATTCTGGACTTTTCTCTGGTATGCTTTTTACTAGAACAGCGTTTCAAAGTTGACTGTAAAATGTGCTTCTGTGGACCCAGTCCCCGTACCCAAAATCTCATGTCTTGGGTGAAGGTTGAGGGTAGATCATCCAAGTTATTCCTTTAGGTATCAATATCAATGAATGTAACGCAGGAATAGGGACAGCCTGAATTATCCTCAGGGAGGAAATGACAGGGGGGGAGGGTAGGAGAGCAAGTTCAGTTTGGTGAAAAATAAGTAACTACTTTGGTGCAAGAGACTCCTTAGTTTCTGTTACTCTTTATGAGCAACACTTGTCTTGGCTGGTTCTTATCAGGGTTAATTCCTTTTCAGTTGGCTTTAATGGTACCCTGCAACAGATGCCACAACAGAATCATGGGATTTTGCAGTTTATTGTCATTGTTGTCTCTGTAATCACACTTGTGGGATGAACAGCTGACAAATGACAAATGCAGAGAGCCTTTTTAACCTTGCCCGTGTTGTTCTGCTTTCAGTGGTGGTGTAGAATTCTTGAGCCAAACCTAAAAAAGAACAAACCCTTAAGCTGTGACATTCTTAGCAATTTAATGCTGTTCTTGTCCACCCACCTAACTATTCAATTACAGATTTGCAAGAATCTGCAACAGTATCTCTCTCTTTTTTTTTTTTTTTTTCAGCTAAAAATATCATTCTGGCTGGTGTAAAGGTATGTAAAACAGTTCTGTTGTTGGGTATTCTTGTGTGAGCTGGAGAGAAGGGGAAAACACTACTTGATAGTTAATCTTAAGTTTCTGAAACTGTTCTCTCACTGAAGGACTGCAAAACATTTGAGAACCTGGAGGTGAAAACTTAATAATCTTGATGTTCTAGTGATACAGTCTGAGTCTTAAGTTAATGCCCACTGCACTCAGAAATACCTCATATAATATTTTAGCCAGCTGCTGATCAGACACTGAATCCTTTTGTATAAAGTGGCCTCTCCTAAATGGAGTGGTATAAACTCTGTAAAGGCAAGCTATTAAAAATATGTTAACCTGTTCTGTCATTCATCAGGGTCCTTCTGTGTGGGTTTTAGGATGGATGGGTGTTTTAATCCAACAACTGCTTTTGTGGTGCTGGGATTAAGTTTACTGGGGAGAAGTCCTTTAAAACTCTTTTTTCTAAGGAAAAAAGAGGATTTATAGTTTTGGGAGTCCATCAATATGCAGATTGCAGTTGTCCCTTAATTGCAGTGTGGCAAAAATCATCCTTGATATTTAAATGCTTTCAAGCTGGCAGGAAAATGCTTAATAAGCTGCATATTCCAGATGTGATTCTGTCTCTTAAACAGTAAGAATTTTCTTGGAAAAAATGTTGGAGAAACTTGTTCTTATACATGGTACAATTAAACCTTCTGCAGTGCTAGTCCTCCATTTTATCCTTTTGGATGTTCTGACCATGTACACTTTTTCCAGTAAATGCTTTTTGTCCAACTTTCTTAGGCTCTTACAGTTCATGACACCAAGCAGTGCACGAAACAGGATTTGGGGATCAACTTCTTTATCCATGAAGATGATATTACCAGTCAAAGAAACAGGTTGGTGTAGTCTTTGGAGTGAGGGAGGACTAAACTTTTAGGAGTAACGGGTTCATGAGCAGCAAAAATAACAGCTCACTGTCCTAGAGATGCTAATTCATGTCAAATACTTGTTAAGCCCTTCCTCTGGAATGTAACAGCCCTAGCTTGGAGCTGGAGCTGGAGTCCTGTCCCATCTTGCTTCTCACAGCTGGGAGCTTGTAATGTAAATTTAATAGTGGGCACCAGGGTGTATTTCTTCCTTGGGCTTTCTCAGCCATCTGTGCCAGACAGTCATGGCCCCAGACCATCAGTGAATCCTCTTGTTTATTGGACAGAGCTGCTTTATCTCAGAGCTGCTAGAAATTTAAGTGTGAATTAATGAGCTGGTGATTGTTGCCAGGAGATTGCCTGAGGAGCTTTTGTAGGGCATGTGTGGTGTGGAATTCTTTACTGGAAATACAATTTTGTATAAAAGTATGAAGGTCACTGTTCTTTCAGGGCTGAGGCCACGCTTCATCGTATTGCAGAACTCAATCCATATGTCCATGTAGCAGCATCAACTGTGCCACTCTGTGAAACCACAGATCTGTCTTTTCTAAAGCAGTACCAGGTATGTCACTCTTAAAGCAGTTGTGTGTGAAGTTTTGCTCAGAGCAAGCAAATTTGACTTTTTTACATAAGTAAATAAAATTAAAACAGATTTTAATGGGCATTGTGAGATGATGTAAAGAAAATAGCAGGGCTTGTATTTGGACTACTTGTATTTTTGCAAGGCTGCAACAGTGGTTTTTTGTTCCTATATACTTAAAGAGTTTACTGTGACAATAAATAGCTGAGATTACCAGGCAGGTTGTTATATTTTCTTTGTTCTTAAGTGAATCTGACTTCTTTTTGCAGCTACATAGCACAGATGTTCTGTGGCAGTTAGAAAGTCAGGCGATATAATTAGTTATCATTTATGTATGTGTGTATGTATTTACCTAATGAAACATAAGCTCCTCTGGTGGAGTGAAAATGTTTTCAATTGTTTAGTCAGCTGTTTCCTGGCTGTGCGTGTGTCTCAGTCTGAGTTGAGAACTTTTATCAGTTATACCCAAGCTCACCAAATTTCTGAATGTGTCAGCTCTAATATGCCATATATATATCTGAGTGGGACACAGTGCCTTGTAGCCTAGTAGTATCCTAAACTTTCAAAGGATGCTTGCAGAAATTGTATGTCTGCAATTTGATAATAATCACCAGTACTTGAAGCTTGAGCAGACTTCATAGTGTACACTGATATGTATCATGTGTGTTTGTGTTGATAACTTTAAAATTCAAGATCAACATTTTCCATGAGATGATTCATAATTGTTTTCAAGAAAACCCAACCAAACAACAGCAACAAAAAAGAATGAGGATTTGCTGGTCTTCCCTTGCTCATCTGCTCCAGTATTTGTGGAGCAGTCACCCATCTGTTCTAATGTGCAATGAGAAAACTGGCTCAAGACTGCTTTCTCTGTTATGTGTGTGGGAAAGGAATGGAACCCTTGAGTAACTTACTGTTAGTACTTTTTTCCATAGCCTCTTCATTGCTTTCAGTGTCTCAAGATTGATTTCTGTTCTTGTTCAGTGTGTCATATTGACTGAAGTAAGTCTGTTGCTGCAGAAGAAGATTAATGACTTCTGTCATGCTCAACAGCCACCTATTAAGGTAAGAGAAAAGTTAAATACATGGTGATCTGTACAGTGAGCAACATGTTCTACCCAGAAATAGAAACAGATGGTTATGAGGAATGTAGTTCTGTGCAGACAGCATGTTGATGGAGCAGTACAAGTTTTGTGAGTACACTGCTGCTACTCTGTATGTGTGTCTGGTGTTATCTGGATACCAGCTCAGGTAACTATAGCTTGGTTGTTAAAAAAAAAAAAAACAAACAAAAGAATCAACAAACCAAACAAACACAAAAAAACAAAACCAAATGAAGCAGAAGCTCTGCTAAAGAAACAATTTTCACCATTAACTTGTAACTGTTTCAGAAGAACATATTTAAACCAAATGTAAATGAAGTGGAAATGGCTGTACTCCCCTGTGTTTTGGTGCAATTCCTGTTTTTTGCCTAGGGATTCTGAAATGCTCTTGCAGGTTCTAAGTCTGTCCTGAATGCTGTGCTATATAGGTCAGTGGTCTGGGTACATGTGACAAGTTTCCACTGTAGAAGTTAAGCCTGCTAGCCTTGGACAAGAGGTCATTCCTTGGGCTTGTGGTGTTTTAGAGATGCTCATGATTTTTACTCTCTCTCATAGTTCATCAGTGCAGATGTGTATGGAATATGTTCACGTTTGTTTTGTGACTTTGGTGATGAATTTGAAGTGCTGGATACAACAGGAGAGGAGCCAAAGGAGATCTTCATTTCAAATATAACACAAGTAAGGGAAATAAATCTTTGTGCTGCTTTGCTTTTTTTTTTTTTTTTTATAATGACTATGTATGTGGTTAAGCATGACTATGCTGGGGTCTTGAGCAATCTGGTCTAATGGAAGGTGTTCCTGTTTGGTTTTCTTATGGGCCAAACTGAGGAGTTAAATGGCAACCTTTTATTTTCAATGTACTGCTGTCTCCATGACATTACACTAACTTTGCAATTTTTGCTTTCAGTCAAATCCTGGTGTTGTCACTTGCCTTGAAAATCATCCCCACAGGCTTGAAACAGGACAGTTCTTAACCTTTCGGGAAGTCAATGGAATGTCATGCTTAAATGGATCCACACACCAAATAACAGGTAAGCTGTTTTTAACTCATTTGCAAGGTGTTTAATTTTTGGCCTAATTTTTTTTTTTAGCTCACTCCAGTGTCGTTTACTGACAGCTGTAGCTGAGAGAGTGCTGAGTTGTTCAGACCTCCAGTGAGCTTGCAGAAAAAAATTCATTCTGCTGCAAAGGTCTTCCTGCTTCCATTTCCATTTGGTCAAGTCTTTCCAAAGTCATCTTGCTGCCTGAGGAGCAGTGGGAGCTCTCAGTGGATGAAAACTAATTGGAAGGCTCTCTGATTAGTTACTGGTTTGCTGATGAAACTGCTTTGTCTTTTGGAGGGCCTAGTAATGCCTGTGCTTCCTTCATAGTTTTGGACTAAATTAACACCACTTTGTGTGTTGCTGTGTGCCTTCTAGGTTTTTGGGTTTTAAGTGTACAGGGATGCACTGACATCACTTTGTTTCTAAGCATGCTTTTGAAGTGATTCTCATGATTTATGTTTATCCTGCTTTGGTCTGCATCATGCATGTCTCAAGGCATACTATTTGGTTCCTTTTGGATGCTGGGAAGTTGCCCCATTCCCAGAGCTGAATACCTGTTTGTCTGCAACAGAAGAGAGAGGGAGGTTGGGGGCTGGCTGTTTGGTTCTATTTTGTAGTTAAACAGCACTCTTGAAACATGTGGTTGAAACATGGTGTTTTCTCTGGTCCCTGATGTTTTGCTAATATTGGTGCTGTGTTCAGTTCATTCCTCTTAATCATGATCTACCTTTTTGTTTCAGTTTTCCATGAGCTAACATTTTTTGTGCCTTTTTATTCTATTTGAATTATGCTGCAGTGGTATGAGAGCAGAGATGTGACATCAGTGCTCCAGCTCCTCTTTTTGTTTGCCTGTGCTCTACTCACAGGGTTAAAATCCTACTCTGAGCAGTATACTGGATACAGTCAAAACAAAACTGAGAGTGATTTAATTTTTGCTACAGAGCTGTGGTCATCAGAATTCTTATTAAATCTGCTGCCTCTTTAAAAAAGTTTATTTTGTAACAGATCATGTGGAACTAATCCTTTGGCCTAGAAACTGGCAGAGAGGGACAATCTTTTTAGTTAGGAGGATCAGTTATGTTTGTTTTTAAAGCAAGTTTGCCCAGTCAAAATTGCAGCATAAAAAACATCAGCAATACCCCACTTTATTGTATATAGAATTATATTATTTAATGACACTTTTAATTGCAAATCACTGTTTGTCTTTTTCAGTGGTGTCACCTTATTCCTTCAGCATTGGTGATACATCACATATGGAGCCTTACTTACATGGAGGCATAGCTGTCCAAGTGAAGACACCCAAAATATTTTACTTTGTAAGTGTCTGCTTGCACATATGAAGTTCTTGAGTGTTAAGGGTCTGAGTACTGGAAAAAAAGTTCAGCAGATAAGTGATTTCGTTACCTGCAATTTTTGTTTACACTACTTTTATTGGGGAAGAATAGTGATACTGCTTTACTAAACCATATAGAGCAGGAAATACTTTAAAGTTACCTTTAAAGTTTTTTCCAGGGTAAAGGAAAAAACATATAGGCAGCATATCTCTGTACTGCTGGGGACACAGTGAAGCCCTATGGAGTTTCTTGGTGGCCTCTGAAAAGAGGCAATTGGATGAGTTTGTGTAAGAAGGGTTGAAAGCTTCATGTTATTGTGTGTCTTTTTTGGGCCTGCAGAAAACAGATCCTGTCTGCCTTCAAATGTTCTTCTAAAAAACTGTGTGTGAGGCCCAGCTGCTTCTGATCTGAGAATGCACAGTGCAGTATTTTGTCTCTGTGAAGGTATAGCTTCCTGTTCTTCCTGAGTGGGGAAGCTTTACAAGCAAAGAGCCAATTGCCTGTAATATCTCCAGTAGCCATCCTCACTGGATCACAGAGTTGTCACAGCTGGAAAAGATCTTTAAGATCACAGAATCCACAATGCCCACTAGACCATGTCCTCAAGTGCCTCATCTACACATTTCTTGAATATGTCCAGGGATGGTGATTCCACCACCTCCCTGGGCAGCCCATTCCAGTGCCTGACTACTCTTGCAGTGAAGAAATTCCTCATAATACTCATCTTAGTCTAAACTTCCCCTGGTGTAACTTCACGGCATTTCCTCTAGTCCTATTGTTAGGACTTGGGAGAAGAGGCCAGCACCCACCTCACTGCAACTTCTTTTCAGGTAGTTGTAGAAAGCAACAAAGTCTGCCCTCAGCCTTCTCCACTCTAAACTAAATCCCAGTTCCCTCAGTTCTCCTATAAGACTTTTATAACCTCAGGGCAGTTTGAGATGGGTCTCACCACTAGGATGTAAAACATCTCCCTGACCATTTTTGACCGACAAAACTTGCATCAGATTATTATTTTATGCATCTTTTGTGGCATTGGTAAGGTAGAGAGTAATAGCAGTGCTATTAAGAAAGGCTATTTGGCTCTTAATCTCTCCAGGAAGAGTATTGTTTTGTCAGGTAGCAGTGACTGTCATGTCCTTAAGTGGGTGTGTTTTTATAATGAATTCTAATTTTCCAGGAACGGTTGGAGAAGCAGATAAAAAATCCACTTTGCCTTGTTGCGGATTTTAGCAAGCCTGAGGTAATTGGGATGTGGGGATTTGGGATTTTCATTAACGCTTTCATGTTTCAACTACATGGAATGTAATCTGCAGCTTTCTGTGTAGAACAATATAATTTCTTAACTGTACTCTGTAAGTGTGAAATAACAGCATTTACCTGTATACTGTAAATGCATAGCTCATCCTACTGTTTAAAATTTCAGGGTTTGATAAGTATTTCATTTATGAGAGTGAGGCAGTGATTTTTTCCTGCAATTAATGTTGTTTGGTTGAAACAAATCACTCTGGGATCAAAGCTGGGATAATCACAGGAAGTTGATGACAGATTGGTTGGAAACTGGAGTTAACAGTATAAGAATAAATTCTTTCTTCTTCGAAAAGATGATTCAGGGGTAATTTTAAAATCTGAGAGGAAGCTGGCAGTATTTATTTCTAACACAATTTTAGTTAAGTATTATGGACATGTGAGGCATGTCAATCTGTCTCATCAAAATCTTAAACTAAAAAATGTTAATCCTAATTATTTTTATGTTTCTTTGATAATGCAAGGTCCTGATTAGACTTAGATTTTCTCCCTTTGATGCTTAATACTGGGCTTTGTTATTGATGTTTCACAAAATGGAATGCATTCTAGTGTCCAGTTAAAAGAAGATTGCAGCATTTTTGAGTTTTAGAATTAAAGTCTTTTGAGTTGAATTTTTTTTGAAGTGGATACTGGATGTGTAAAGGGTATTGCATTACAACTGAATAATATTTAATAGTCCCATTTTGTCAAAACAGTAGTGAAAGGATTTCAAATTCACTTTTTAATGCTATTTATACTTTTTTGCACCGTATGGTTAAGAGAGTTAAGGAAGTGAAATGATAACAGAAGAGTTCAAATAGTTTCTTTGGTTTCCTTCAGTTTTCTTGAGTTTGTAACTCATCAACAACTCTTGTTACATTAACAGGCACCTTTGCAGATCCATGTTGCCATGCTTGCCTTGAACCACTTCCAAGAGAGCTTTGGTCGTGGACCGAACATTGGGTAATGCAGGAGGCTTGTGTTGCTAAGCCTTGAATCAGAGAGGTCTCTCCTGTTACTGTACTTAGTGGTTTGATGTGCAGCAGGTTACCTTGCTTGTCTGGTACTTAACAGATGACTTAGAAAGGAAAAGCTGAAATCTAGATGAAAAATGTTACCATCTTCATGTCTGGATTGGGAATAAGGCTTTTCCAATATAGCAGTAGCACTTTCCAAGCCCAGGTAGACAGAAAATCCTTCAGAAGGAAGTCCTCCTCTGTTCCAGTTTTTCCACATTGTGAGCTTAATAAGGAAAAGTTGTTCCAGGGATTTGTGAACTTTATTGTAGCGTATTGATTAAATTTAATGATCTGAAGGCTTTGTTTCTCATTTTTAGCATTTTTTTCAGCTGTAATTCTCACCTAATTTTTAGTTGAACAAGAAAAAAAAGTATAAGTATTTTTTAAATAGTACAAATCATATGACTGGAGTTGCTACTCCCCTGAGACTCCTGTGCTTGAGCCCTAACCATAACATTTAGAAATGCATCTTTAATGCTCACTTTCAAAGCCAGTATAAATTTTCACACTCTTCCTACTGTATCTAGTGCATTCTTCTCTGAGCATTGTGTTTCTAGAAGGACTCAGAAATGTTTAAGTTATCATTATTTTTTGTCCCCTGGTGTCTAGATGCCTTCAAGATGCTGAGGAAATGCTGAAAATAGCTGTGTCTATAAGTGAAACATTGGAAAACAAAGTGAGTAAGAAATCATCATAATTATGAGTCATTTTTTTTATGCTCTCATTTACTTGCCTAAAGGTCGTGCTTTAGTTGCTAGCCCTTGTTCTAAAGACCTTGTTCAAAGACCTTGTTCTGGTCTTTGTATCCATCTTTAGATAGATCAGGTGGATTTCTGAAGGCCATGTGAGGAAACAGAATGGTGTTTCAGCCTGGGTTCAACCACATGCTCACCTGACATGAAGGCTGAATCCTCTGGCTATGTGAATCTGCTTTTTATGCTGATTACAAATACAGGGTATGCAGTGGTCTGTAATAGCTGGAAACATTTTTGCTCCTCAGAGTGAAATAATTTCTGTTTTACTGAAGAACAAACGTGCATGACACTGTCAAGCACTGACTTGCTCAATTGAAAGCATAAACCTGTTGTTACTACATCTTGTTTTTCAGCCTCAGGTGAATGGAGATGTAGTGAAATGGCTGTCTAGGACTGCTCAGGGATTTCTGGCTCCTCTGGCTGCAGCAGTGGGTGGTGTTGCTAGCCAGGAAGTCTTGAAAGCAGTAACAGGAAAGTTTTCTCCACTGCAGCAGTGGGTAAGGCTGGTTTTGCTTTTGGATCTTCATTTTGACAGTGATATTAAGGAAGTATGGTTGTGTGTATATACTCTGTGATCAAAATAACCTGAGCAACCCCTGTGTTATATATTTGAGACTGAATTTAGGAAAAAAAAAAAAGATTTTTATGTGTAGAATAGCCGATTTTAGTGAAAATTTTCATAT
This sequence comes from Heliangelus exortis, assembly GCF_036169615.1. Classification (NCBI taxonomy): domain Eukaryota; kingdom Metazoa; phylum Chordata; class Aves; order Apodiformes; family Trochilidae; genus Heliangelus; species Heliangelus exortis. Next base: position 5,082,891 of record NC_092425.1, read on the forward strand.
TTAGGGTTTAGACAACACATTTTTTTTCCTCACAAGCAAGGAGAGCATTGGCCTGTCAGTGCATGACTACAAATGGGTGATATAGGGCAGATGCCAACTTAAGCTACTGCACATAACAGCAGTGCTTTCAGGCTCTGGGTAACTGTCAGAATAAAGTTGGATTTAAAAACTTCACAGCCTAATTTGGAGGAGTAATCTGCTGGCCAGAAATTGAAACCTTGCAGCTCACATTTCAGTGAGCTTTTTTCCCTTCTTCATCTAGGTGCTTTTTCTTGTCAACTAAAATTGTAGGGAACTGAATGCGGTAGTCTTCCACTAATAGTAGAAACTTTGTGCTTCTGAATTTCTACATTGTACATTGAAAATACTTTAGTTTTTTAAGCAAAATAAAAATGTTTTTCACAGATTTTTTAAAATGTTTGTTTTGGTTTTTTTGCAGCTCTATATAGATACGTTAGACATTTTAACACCTCTAGAAAAGATGAGCTCTGAAGAATTTCTCCCACGGTAAATATAGCTACAATCTCCTGTTTCATTTGCTGTTCACATCTGAGTCTCAATATGAGAGACAGAAAATGTCTTTCAAAGTTAGTTCAGTGCTGTTTGCTGGAGGGACGGGTTTGGGGTTGAGTGTGTGTGTCTGTCCTGTTTGAGCATGGGGGGAATAGGAATTATAGCAGGCCTAGTCTGATTTCCTCAGTTATGTCAAAGTGCAGTTTGGCATCACTGATACTGCTGTGATAAATGGCAGTTTATTAATTTTCTGGTTTTGCTACCTGTGTCTGCATAGGGGAGATAGATATGATGCCTTGAGGGCTTGCATTGGAGAAACTCTGTGCCAGAAGCTGCGTGACTTGAATGTTTTCTTGGTGAGTTGGATTGACACTGTTAACACTTCTTGCAAATGCTTTGTCAATAGAGCAGACATCCACTGTGTTAAAAATAATGAGAGCTGCCCTGAGGATGTGGGCCACTGCAGAATAAATAGTCCAAAATTGTAAGGGGATTTGTCTATTACACTTGTGGTTTTCACTTATGGTGAAGTGATTTCATGGTTTTCTCTTACATTTCTAACTCTCAAAATATCATTTTGTTTAGGTTGGCTGTGGGGCAATAGGCTGTGAAATGCTAAAGAACTTTGCACTTCTTGGTGTTGGTACTGGACAAGACAAAGGATTGGTAACTCACCTCTTCACTTTTATTAAAAAGTAACATGACAAGAAATAATTAAATCATTAGACTACTTATAATGTGAAAACTCTTAAGTGTTTTTTCAAGGTCATTCTCTATGTGGAGAGGAAAATGGCTTTAGCATATAGTAGAAGCAGAGGGAGATTAGAAGCTGAGGACACCTGGAGCAGTCTTGCTATATTTTGATTTTTTAAACTAAATTTAATCAGTCAGTATAGACAGACCTGTTAACCAGAATGGATGCCAACAGGAGTGCTTTGTTTTGACAAGTTTCTATAGAGATTTAATCAAGATTATTGCTCAATACTAAAATTGTAACTTCAGATGTTGCTTTTGCCCCTTCTGACTTAGGTTACAATTACAGATCCAGACTTGATAGAGAAATCCAACCTGAACAGGCAGTTTCTTTTTCGACCTCATCACATTCAGGTAGGATTTCTTGCTCAATAAACTTCCTGGGCTATTGTTGTTTCCCTGTCCTGTGTTCTCACTCACTTCTGAGTGTGTGTACTTCTGGCCAGAAAAGACTTTAAGGGAGTAATGAAATCCAGTATCTTCTAAAACAATACCTAAAACTACATTGGTATCTCAATGGGAATTGTTGTTTAATCATCAAATGATGTCAATATTTGTGTGTCCCAGGTGTTCCTTATCTGAATATTATTGATATATGTATATGTATTTATACTTTCAGAAACCTAAAAGCTATACTGCAGCAGAAGCAACTCTGAGCATCAATCCTTGCTTAAAGATTGACTCATATATTAATAAAGTTTGTCCAGCCACTGAGAACACTTACAGTGATGAGTTCTATACCAAGCAAGATGTGATTGTGACAGCTTTGGACAATGTTGAGGCAAGGAGATACATTGATAGGTAGGTGTGGAAACAAAGCAGGGACTTCTTTTCATGTTCTTTTGTGAACTCTGCTTTGTTATTTATAATCTTCCTGATTTGCAGCTGCTTTTAAGACCTGGTAGCAAGTTATTCAGATTTATCTTGCTCCTTTATAGGGATACTGGCTGGGGAGGGAGGAAGGGGTTTATACTTGTGGTGGAAATGCTGTTGCACAGTTGCTACTGTTTACATGGCAGAGAGCCTTGGAGTGAGTTCTTGGAAATTAATAGCTGTCAGAGTCTGATAAAGGAGAAAATATTGTTGCAGTCTTAAGGTTGAATTATTTATGCATAAGTATATGCCTTACATTTATAAGTAGGGACATTTACATGTAAAAATAATCACTAATGCTCCTAATCCAGGTAGGCTCAAGTTTATGGTATTCTGATCTAATCTGAAGTAGCTGCTGTTGTTTAAGCTCTTCTTTTCCTGAGTTTGGTGTAAGCTTCCACTTTTCTGAAACTGCCTAAAGTCAGTCAGTTCTGGTTACACTCTGGTAATGTCTGCAAGGCAAGAGTATTGTGATCACACTGTATTCTAATGTGTTATTCTTTCCATGTCAGTCGTTGTGTAGCAAACCTGCGTCCTCTTATAGACTCTGGAACTATGGGAACAAAAGGACATACAGAAGTTATTGTGCCCCATCTGACAGAGTCCTATAATAGTCATGTAAGTGTTTTAGACCATCACTTCTGTATCCAGTCACACTGTGTCCTCTGTTTCTTCAGTTGTTTGAGTTGTTTTGAGTTGCTGAAGATCTGAACTCTTAGGGAGGAATTTCCTTCTTGATTTCTGAGGAAAAGTTCATGGGAAATAAAATCTGAGCAGACTGGAGTTATAGATAATGTCTGTTCCCTAGCTCATGATTACATCTAGGCCAGTAATTTAAAACCAGATAGCATACAAATCCTGAAACACAGGCTTTGGAAAAAGTCCCAATTTCGAAGTGTTTCCAAGGGACTGACTTTCCTTCTCTCTTGAAACTTCCCTTACAAATAAGAATCTCATCCCACAATTGCATTGGAAACTGTTTTGTACTTGAAAGTTTCTTCCTTAGAACTGCTTCCTGCCTGTTCATTCTGTTGTTGGTGACTGTCACCTCCCCAGACAGGTAGGAGAAACAAGCCTCTATAGTAGGAATTACTCTGCCAGTTTCTACAGGCATTTGTGACAGTTCTGTTTGAATGGGAAAGGGGGAAATGAATGTTCAAACTCCTTGCAGTATCTCTTGGTTAAGTGTTTGGGAGCCATTACAAGATAGAAACTTGCTGGTTGAGAACACCATGAAATGGTGGCATGTGGATACAGAGACATGATTCTGAGCATCCTATCAGTCTTGCTCAGGTCTTCCTGGCCTCAAGTGAAGTATTTCATCTTGAGAGTATATGTGAATGCAAACTACACATCTTGGAAAAGCTGCCTGGCAATTTATTCCGTTGTTTGTGAGCTTGGTTTTGCTTTCCAGTGCTGCATTTAGGCTATTCTTCATAAAGAGGAAGTGGTATGTTAGGGTTCATAAATTGTGTTCTAAGCATAAATAAACTATCTTGTATTTTATAGCAATGGAGTTTTAAATTTACATAGTCTAGAAATTCTTGGTGCTGTTACTAACAGTATACTATAATAAGCTTGCTTTTACAAAAAACTCTGTAATTACAGCGGGATCCACCAGAAGAAGAAATACCTTTTTGCACCTTGAAGTCTTTCCCAGCTGCCATTGAGCACACCATACAGTGGGCAAGAGACAAGGTAAGGTAATAAGCTTGCAAAGTGTTCAGCATAACTTAATGTGTTTTTGGAAAGGTGGGGGATCTGATATACTTCTTGTAAAATACCATATTTGTTCTTTTTATTTTCTAGTTTGAAAGCTCATTTTCTCACAAGCCTTCATTGTTTAACAAATTCTGGCAAATCTATCCATCTGCAGAAGAAGTTTTACAGGTAGGGGAATGTTGACAGGGTAAAATACAGAGTTTAATGCTTTATGGATTTTAATTCTGTTTAAGTTCAGGGATATTTGGGTTTTTTTTCTGATTTTATTCAGAAAACCTGAAGGCTTATTTGGCCAAGTCATTAGTTGATCTTTCATGGGAACAGTCTCCTTTTGTTTTGCCTCATAACTAAAGGCCAGTCTTATGCATGGGTTGCTTCTCTAGCTCATTTGTGCACTGTACATGATGTAGAAATACCAGAAATACTGAGGTACTGCCAGTGATTGTATAGTAGATGTCACACTGATCTGCAGTCAGATGGGAAAAATGAAGGCAATACTTATTTTCAAGGGAATTCAACTGTGTAATAAATTAGATTTGATTTTTTAATACCTTTTCTTGTGAGTCTACAGTGGCTTCTGGCCTATAGGTCTGGGTGGAAATTAATAGAGTAGGCCACAGCACCTGGGGAAAAAACCCACTGAAGATCACGTAACGGATAGTGTTTCACAAAATGACTTGGTTTCTTTTTGCCTATAACTTTCTAAAAATGTACATACTGTTACTGATTGGGAGGAATCTGTCTGTTTTACTATTTTCATATTTTCTTCTCTATCTAGAGAATAAAAGCAGGGGAGAGCTTAGAAGGCTGTTTTCATGTTATTAAAACACTCAGTAGAAGACCCCGAAGTTGGACTCAGTGTGTGGAACTAGCAAGAGTAAAATTTGAGAAATATTTTAGCCATAAGGTAGGTAAGACCAGGAAATTAGGTGGCACTAGACTGATAAGGATTATAGAAAACTTGATTGCCCTAATAAATAAAATCCCAAGTCTTCGCACTCACTTCCATTCCTTCTTTATAAATAAACTGTACTTGAAATTTATTAAATGCTGCATCCTTTCCTCTTTCTACTGTAGCACTTTTAAAGTCTGGTTTATTAACTCACTCCTAGTGGCTCTGTTCAGTAGTGTCCATGCAGTTTTCTTGATCAACTGTAAAACTCTGCCAGGTATTGTTTTTCCAGAGCAGCAGCATTAGCAGATGTGGCTTTTTTTTTTTCCCTCAGTGAACTCTGTTACTGAACTAATCTTCATATCCCCGATTTTTCTGAAGATGTCACAGAAAGGTTGGCTGAAATAAGAGCCAGTCATACTGAGAACTTGGTCCACAGTGTTGCTTAAATTGTGGGGGTGTGTAATTTTTTAGGAAAGATGTAATCATGAGGTTGCATATTAATGAACATAACACACATCTGTGTGTACAAAAGCCCTGGTGGTAGTAGACATATTAAGAAAACATTGTATTCCCAATTGTGAATTGTTATGCAAGAAACCTAAAGTGACAACAGGGTTGGGGGGAACACTTTGCTTGATGGATTAAATGTCTTGCTTGGGCTTAGGAGAGGTGTGGTGACATTGTCATCTTTGTCTTGTGTATAAATGGGCAGGTCACTCTGTCTAACAGTTCCTGTGTTTTCAAGCTCTCCATCTTGACACAGGTGTCTTAGATTTTCTTAACTCTTTATATCACTTCAGCTATGTACTGAAGTGTCTTTAAACCTCTATAAATTTTTGACATCATTACTACTAAAAAGGCTTGATTTAATGTAGTCATGTCCATCTTTTTATGACAACTTATTAAAGCTGGTCTGGATTTTCCTATAGGCTCTTCAGCTTCTTCATTCGTTTCCCCTTGATACACGATTAAAAGATGGAAGTAAGTACAAATGCTCCTCTGGGCCTCTTGTGAATTCACAGCATACATCATGCATTGCTGTTCCTGATTCTGTAGGATTTCATCTTAAGTCTGTCTTCTTACCAGGTTTGTTTTGGCAGTCACCCAAGAGGCCACCTTTCCCAGTGAAGTTTGAACTTAATGATCCTTTGTAAGTTTGTTGCTGCCACTGTTGTATTTTATAGCATCCTATAAAACTCTTCTAGAGCAGGAAGTGCAAGGCAATGGCTTCATAGCACTAGCAGTTGGACTGGTACTTAATAGGTACTAGTGCATAGTCTTACACTGTAGCATATCTGATGAGCTGTCTCATACTTTCACTGCAGTTAATTTGATTTTCTCTGGAAATGCAGGATGTGCCAAATTAAGTTTACTACCTAAAATGACCATGTGGAGGCACCCCTTTTCTTCACAATTTGGGACTGATCTAGATGGCTTGGGTATCAGATAAATTAAAAATCTGATGTGGCTGAAGTATTGAAAAGCCTTTATCTGAAGCTTATCTGCACCTGTTTTGAGAAGCTCTCTGGACTGCCATTTTTAGTTTGGGTGAAAACTGAGATCATGGCAAATAAAGTATTACTGAGTGGTTTTATTATCATATTGATGTTATGTGACTAGTCATTTTCTTGACTGCAGATGTTAAGGAAATATGATTTCCATTAAATAACTCTTCACTTAACTAAGTCTGCACAGTTTTGGGGAGGACTTCGGTGTCCCTCAAAATCTATTGTCTGTTTTGCACTGTGTACTCTGATGGGTGGAAATTCTGTTTCTCTCTGTGTGTTTTCAAGAGTTCTTTGAATATGACTGCAAACCTTCAGGCAAGTGAAAAAACAACCAAATATAACTTATCTTCCTCTTTTCTTCAGGCACTATGGTTTCATTGTGAGCGCAGCAAAACTCTTTGCAACAGTATACTGTGTTCCTTTCACAGAAAAGGTAATCCATACTGCAACAATGTTCCCATCGTATAACTTGGATGTACCTGTTCAATTTTGGCCTGATGTGCAGTTGCTAATTCTTTCCAAGAATTGATAAAGGTGATTATTAAGGTAATCTGTCACTCAGCACTGGCTGTTCAGCAACTGCTTCTGTGTAGCCTTTATTTAAATCTCTAGCCTAAAGCAGACATGAGCAGTGTATTTTCAGTAAGCACTGAAATTGGGGAATTCTTGTTTTGGTGAACCTATTGCCTGTGCAATATAATAGCTGAACTGAAAGAACACCTTTGTAAGGCATTTCTTTAATTAAGTGTCTTAGTTGTGATCTGGAAGTTTACTTTTTACTACTCACAGTCTCTGCTGCTTATTCATTGGTTTTCTTGTTACCCCTTTTCTTTCTAACTGAATCTTCTTGTAAGGCACATATACACTTCAACTCTGTTCAGTTTTCAAGTGCTAGGCACTTCACACCTCTCTGTGCTACTGTATATGCAGTCTTTGTGGGGGACCCTTTAGATTAGATGTGAATTTAAATTGTTGTTCTTTAAAACTGTAACAGGATCTGTCAGAGGAGACTATTTTGAAGATTGTTTCAGCTGTGAAGGTACCAGAGTTCAGACCTTCAAACAAAGTAAGTGTGGTAGTTAAAGAAAAAAATAAAATAATCCAGCAACAGTGTCCTACATCTCCAACTAATTCTTGCATTTCTGTTTCTTTTTGCTTTAAAGTTTGGGTTTTTTTTAATGTTTCCTATGGAATTCTATGCAGCTCAGTTTGTGTCAATACCCCCTTGTCCTGTCACTGGGCACTAGTGAAGATATTTATGGATCAGTGATAAGATCCCACTGAGCCTTCTCTTCTCCAGGCTGAACTGTCCCAGCACTCTCAGTTTCTCCTTGTATGAGAAGTGCTTCAGTCCTTAATGATCTTTGTGTCCCTTGGCTGGACTTACTCCAGTAAGTGCGACATCTTTCTTGAACTGGGGAGGAAAGACAAGAAATCTAGTACACTGCACATTTGCACTGTACATAGCTCATGTATTTTATTACTCAAGGACTGCACACCCTTGCAGGTTGTACAGACTGATGAAACTGCAAGAAAACCAGATCATATTCCAGTCAGCAGTGAGGATGAAAGAAATGCTATTTTCCAGCTGGAGAAGTGTATACTATCCAATGAAGCTCTGGAAAGTGAGTAGTAGTGGGCAGTGGAGTAGTTTCATAGCTTGGTAACATCTTGCAATTGCACTGCCGGTAGCATGACATTCATGTCTTTGAATAATGCAGTTCTGTAGTTCTGAAAGCAGAGAGCTGATGTCTGAAGTTTTCTGAAGTGCCATGGAGACAGCTGTCCTTATTGCTTGATATTACACTATGCTTCTGTGTTTGAGATTCCAACAATTTTTAGGGTTCTCTGTTATGGCTGCATTTAAATACAACCCTAATGACAGCAAGCAGGCATCTGGGAATTAAACTCCAAGGAGGAGAAAGGTGACAGCTAGATCCCAAATGCTCTGAAAGGGATACGGGTATGAGAAGGTTGAGGAATCAATCTGAAATAATCCTAAGTTGTGAAGGCAATTAGAGTCTTCTTCAGCATCTTTTAATGTGCTAAAATGAGGATGCTCAAATCCCTTTTTTTGTGTCTGGCCACACGGAGAAGTCACTAGGTTACAGTAAATACATGCATACATTTTTAGCCTGTGCGCACAAGGGAAAAAGATTTGGTTAGCTCTAACCCATTCCATGGGGTGCCAACTCTAACCTCTGTCTCCTGTGCTACAAAGTCCATAGCGAAATGGTTACAGATGAACAAAGCTTAGAGAAGAAATTCTCACAGGATGGAGCTGTGGTATAAGAAACATCCATAGGGCTGTCTAAAATCTGTTCCTCATGTTGCAAGGAAAATAAGATTTTGGAGCGCTGCTGATACTTTTTTCATTACTCACTTTTAACTACTGGGACTGATAGGGGCATTTCTACTTCTAGCATGGGAAAGAAAGTTGATTTACCATGTTCCAGAATGTGACATTTCAGTTGGCTAATTAATAACTTCTATTTAGAATGTCTTCAGTTTTCCAATAAGAATTTTTGCTCTTTTTTTTCCCTCATGAGCAGATGACTTGCGAATGAAGCCCATCTCCTTTGAAAAAGATGATGATAGTAATGGGCATATAGATTTCATTACAGCAGCATCAAACTTAAGAGCCAAGATGTACAACATTGAGCCAGCAGATCGGTTCAAAACAAAGCGCATTGCTGGGAAGATTATTCCTGCAATTGCAACAGCTACTGCTGCAGTGTCAGGGCTGGTGAGTATGCTTTTTAAAATACATAAATGCAGATTTCTTTCTTTTACTCTTCCTTGCCTAAACCCACTGTTGTCTGGATGTTGATTAACACTACCCTGGCAGAACCTTGATCAAGAAATAGGTTTATTTGAAACTTAATATTCTTTTTTCTTTGTCCTGTAATACAAAAGGTTGCTCTCGGTATTAGGTTTCATAAGCCCTTTGTGCTTTTATTCTGATTTGCTGACTGGAAAGAGGAGTTGGAGATCAGTATTTTGGTTTCATTCTTGCAATAATACTCACTTCCATCAGAGTGCCACTGCCAGGAGTGGAGAGGATCCACCCTTGTGGAGTTATAGTTCATATCCATGCACCTCAACAGAACTGCATGTTTTGTGGAGGTGTCTTGAATTAAATAATTTAGGAAGAGTTCTAATTAGGAACACTTTTGAACATTATAAATATTTACATTAGCAGCAGAATTGATTTCTGTGGCATATTGGGTTGTATATGCAGATATGACTTGCTCTGCCAGTTGGAAAAAAGCTGATTGCATTGAGAAGTTCCTTTGCAGTTGCTGGCCTCTTAACTAAACTGGTGTTGATAACAGTACCTAGAAACCTGTGTTCGGTCTCATGTTAGTATGGGATTGTTATTTACTGCAGGTTGCACTAGAACTCATCAAAGTTGCTGGTGGCTACTCAGCTGATGCATACAAGAACTGTTTTCTGAACCTAGCCATCCCCATAATGGTCTTTACAGAAACTGCTGAAGTAAGAAGAACAGAAATCAGGTAGGAAGGACAATGTAAATCCTGTATTTGCAAATCTGGGAATTGATGCTTAAAACTTGGTGAGACATTACAACAAGTGTGAAGTTTGTATAGTTATTAAATCCAGATGATGAGATAAAGGTCTTGTGTTCTCACATAGCAGAAGTATAAAGGAACCACAGACGATGGTCATACTCCAATTAAATCTTATAGACATTCAGGGTTATTTTTTGTTGTAATTTAAACTTGGAAGATCATGAATCATTTACTGCTTGCTGTCAAACTACTATACATTTACTACATACTGCTAAAGATGTGATATTTTTAGTATTGCCAAGGGTGTCCCATAACACATTGCACAGTAAGTCTTTGGAAAATGCAGCACATACATTTCTTTCCTTTTTAATTTTAAAAACAGTTGTGTTACAGGTCTAGTTTTGTTTTTAGTGGAAGCTGTTGCTAGTGAGGCTTTAAAAGTTTAGATGAGTTAGTTGTGTGGCCTGGTTATTAATAAATATCCTGTCTGCACAGACTGGACACACTTCTGCATCTTAGTCAATACAAGAGCTATTTTTCCTTAGGTGTGGACACTCAGTAAGTTCATTGCCAGATACCATGTTTACTCAGAATTCTTACTGTGTCTTGTGCTTAGCCAGGTCAAAGGGATGGAGAAATGGCAGCAGAGAGGAAAGATTTTTTTGCTCAAGATAAATTAGTAAGTCTCTAGAAGAGATAGCAGTCCTTCAATACACATTTTAAGGAAGTGCCTGAATTCACATTCTAAAGTAAAAAGCAACCTTTCTTCTTTTAAAAACAGAAATGGGATATCATTTACAATCTGGGACAGGTGGACAATTTATGGGAAAGAGGATTTTACTCTATTGGATTTCATAAATGCTGTCAGAGTAAGTTGCCATCTATTATACTGGGTTAATTCAAGACAGAACTGGTGTCAACAGGAATGTCTCTTAAGAAAAAGCTTCCAAGCCTGTTTTCAAATTTCCTGTTAATTCAATTAAATGTATCTTAATAAAACTTCTGTCAGCATCTGTGTGCTAGGAAGTTTTCTGGTTTGGATCCTATGATTTTGTATGAGTAGTTGTAGTATTAGCAGTAGTAGTATCTGCTGGCTTGTTATCGTTTTTAATAAATTTTAATTTGTGTATTACAGGAGAAATATGGAATTGAACCAACTATGGTTGTGCAGGGAGTCAAAATGCTGTACGTTCCTGTCATGCCAGGTCATATTAAAAGATTAAAGCTGACGTAAGTATAACTGGAAAATTGATTGAGGGATGTGAGTGCACATATAAATTTTGTTCATTGGTTGTATCACAAGGACATGTCTGACAGCAGTGTCTTCTCTGAGTGGTTGCTAGTCACTAATATTTGGAAAAGAAGGAAAGGTAATTTCTTAAAAAAGACAAAAGAAGAAGAAAGTGATTTACAAAATGCTACTCAATCTGATGCCAGAATGAGAAACCTGAAGAAGTCTGACAGTAAGATTTTTTTGAGGGGAAAGAATGTACTTTTTGTTCAAGCAGAACAAGACTCATCGAGTGTTTTTCAACTGGCTTAAAACTAATACTGGTATTTTGCATCTTAGCTCTGAAAAAATGAGAATACTTATCCAGGAAGGAGTAAATGTATTTCTTATAGATGGAGATTTCTGGAAGTCTGTTTGGTTTGTAGTAATTTGAGTGAGTTCAGAGAAGGGAATCAAGGATTGAGGAAGAATTTGTTTACTCAGAGTAGTTAGGGATTGGAATGGGCTGCCTACGGAAGTGGTGGAATCATCATCCCTGGAAGTATTTAAAAGCAGTGTAGATGTTTCAGGACATGCTCCAGTGGGTGATACAGAAAATGATAAACATTTTGTTTGGGGGGGGGTGGAATGTTGATAGTTGGACGTGGTGATTTTAGAGGTCCTTTCTGTGATTCTGTGAAATGCTGGTAATGAATCCCATCTAAACCAGGCCATTTTATCCTTGGGTTTTTTGTACAGAGCATTTGTTAGTGAACAATGTAATAACTCACTAATGGGCTAAATCTATCAAGAAAATGGAATACTGTTTGCTGTACCTCAGAGGAACAGCTTTAGTGCCAAAATTAAGAGGGAGCTTGTTCCCATTTTAATGTGGCTTTTAGTATGTTGGGCTTCATTGCTGGCAGTGAAATTCATCCTAGTCTGGCTCTGAATTCCTGTTGTAAATCCTCCTTCTGATATGTTAACAAACTGTTCTTCATTTCCTTTAGGATGCAAAAGCTTGTAAAACCATCAGCTGATAAGAAGTATGTGGATTTGACAGTATCATTTGCTCCAGAGACTGATGGAGAGGAAGACTTGCCAGGGCCACCAGTGAGATACTACTTTGTTCAGGAAGACAATTGATGGTAGAGACACAAAAGTCACTCCTGGACCATTTATTCTGAAAGGAGTGTGCTAATTTTCAACTATTAAAGATGGTACTATATATTTCTTTTTGGTGAAGCCTTAATTAAAACAAATGATGAAAGAAGTGGCTTTGCACTGAAGACAGACTGGATTTATGTTACATCTGCTCCCATTTTCTTCAGACCTTTTTGCTCCAAGAGAGGATTGGTAACTCCATGAGATGGAATATCCAATACAGCCCATAACTGAGAGACAAGTTTTGTATTGATTTGTGGGGAGCTGAAGAAAGCAAGAAGAATGGTGAACCTAGCAGATGGTCCACATGTGCAAATTAAGTTCTGCTTAGAGAAGAGTGCAAAAAATGAGGAAAATGCCTTTTTATGATACTCCAGGTGTTCTAAGAAAATCTCGGATCCATTTCATATGTTACTTAATTCTCAAACAAGAATTTCATTCTTGCCATCTAAAGGCAAGTTTTAATTAATCCAAAAGGTTTAAACTCCCACCTAAAAGCAAATTCACTGATTTATTGTATTGTTGGTGCTCTCTTCTGAACAGCTAGTGATGCAGCTATCTTATGTCAGTCTCAACATGGGGAGGCAGGTCTTGAGTAGGTGTAAATTGTCACAGCTCACCTGAAGTCAGGAGAGCTGAATTGTTATCTTCACTAAGACTGTTCTTCAGGGAATACTGCAATATGGGAGAAGTGGAAGCCTATAGGAGAGCTGAGTTAACACTTCCAACAATAAAACTGGCTTCAAGAAAATGTTTGGTGTGGTTGAGCCTCTCTGCCCTCCCCAAATTAAAAACACTGTAGCAAATGATGACTTTGAAAGGAGAAAAAGGCAAATGGCTCTGTATGTCATAGCAAAGACTGTTTCCTCAGCTGCTCCTTTTGGTACTATTTCCTTACAGAAAATGGTTATGCTGCACACCTGTCCACAGCACAAGTTGCACAAGTTTTTTCATCATCAGTCAGTTATTAGGATATCTAAATATAAATCAGCTTAATGGAAATAATGCAGGAGTAGCTTTGCTGCTGTGGTGAGGCAGAGGTGTGTTACAGAAACATCTGTGACACCACCTCATTTTCTCTGTCATCTAAGTACTGGGTAGTTGAGCTGGTACTTTTTTTTTTGTTTCTCCCAGTGATGATGGAGTGAAGTGAGTTTAGAATAAAAACCTATGAACTGGAAAACCTCTTAATGTGTTTAAACTTTAGAGATAATGATTGCATGGTATGTCCTGCAGCTGTTGCAAAGTCGTTTATCCTCAGTCATGAATTATTAAGCTTTAGGGATATCTTCACATTTAATGAACATTACTGATCAGGAATTGAATCTCTCCTTTTTCTTCTTCTTGGTTACTTGTAGTCAGGAAAAACAGCTGTTAAGCTGGGAACTTGAACACCACAATGTATGGAACTGAAGAGCTGGAATCAACACAATTATTCCAATATTTGGGATTTAGTGTAACATGTCTTCTGGAAGGTGTATATAGCTTTAAAGTCAGTCTAGCTTACAGATTTAATTTTCCAGATGAAAAGTGCTCTTTTTTTAAACTGCCTAATTTATTTCATTTTTTAAGAACTTCTTTTAGAGAAGCTTTTTGAGAGGATTAAAAATTACTATGCTTAGAGTGCAGAGAAGGCGCAGGCATACAGTAAGTTTCCACTTTTTAGGAATAACTGAAATGTATTTCACTATGACAGGATTAGAATCTGAGCTCTTAATCAAAATCACTAATTAGCGCTAAGGATCATTAAAGATTTAGGTCAAGTTGAAAGCTATCACCTCTCATGGTTGGAGACTGGAAACAAATGAAACTTTAAGTATGCTCTGGTACTTCAGTGTTGTGTTAAAATCGTTTATGCTTTTCAAGCAGTGTAGAATATAAAAACAGTAAAGTCTCAGTAATTAGCTAGAATGTTATTTGACGGTCCTCAGGGTTAAAAGTAAATTTTCAGGTATAATTAATGGTCTAGATTTTAATAATGACAATACACAGAGCTTTATTAGCCCTTGTCAAGAAGTCCAGGTCAAGGTTGGAAAGGATTTGTGCCAGAATTTATAGACATGGCTGTATCTCTATACAGATGACTTGAGCTTTCTGCTCTATAGAAATGTAGTAACAGTAATTGCCCAGGAGCACTTGTACTGTTTCACAGCCATTAATATGTTTTACCCTTGGCCAGTCAGATGGGCTGCATGTTATTGTTTGGACCTGTTAGCTTTTGTTATTCCAGTATGGTAGTTATTGGATTTCAGAAGAAGGGATTGTTCAGAGGGAAAAAGGAAAAGTTATACATAAAAGGTTATAAAGAGAGGAATGTAACAGAGAGCTTTATTAAACTCACAGGTATTTTCCTGCTAGATACAACAAAGCAATGTGTTTAATTGAATTTCTAGTTCTGCAGAAGGATTATTAGCCAACTTTTTGTTTCTTGCAGTTCCTGTTTTCCATGGTACCATTGTTCCTGTGTTTGTAAACTGCTATGGTCTTTTGATTATATCTACCTCTAGCACTGCATGACTAATTTTCTTTACTCTGTCTGGGCTTCTGCATCTACAGAGGTGTGAGTGTAGGTAAGGTAAAAATTATTTTGTAACCCTTAGTATGGGGAGTGTCACTATCAAGTGCTAAAAAAGGGCAGTCAGCTTGATAAGGGACTTGTTTTGAACATAAATGATATTATTATAACATACACAAGCAACTAAGCCTTTTCAGATTTGTGACTTAAATAGTACCTCTAGTAAAAAAAATTACTCTCATTTTCCCAGTTAGTCCACGTGTTAAATCATCAGCCTTACTAACAAGAAAATAAAAGAAGATGTAGAGAATCTCACATAGACTTGAGGTGGCATGTTCCTGAAGACTTCAGGATGGATGCCATGTAAATACAGGATGCATCAGAGCAATAATGCCATATCAAACACTGCTCTTGGTATTAAAAACACTGCATGGACTTTTCACCAGGGTGTTAACTATGAAATCGGTCAAATTCAACACACATTTCAGTATGTAATAGTAAATTATAGTGAGATCTTGGAGATATTGATGGTTATGTCATACAATTTATTTTAATTCCTCTTTTCCCAAGTAATATGAACAGAAATAACTAAGTATCTTATTTCAGTGCATGCATTGTGTCATTCAGTGCTCAGAAACATTTCCCCCACACAGACCTGTATTTCCCAGAAATACATATTTGAAGAAATATTTCAACACATCCATTTCCCAGGCCTGCATGGCTTACCTGGCCTCTTGGGTGCCAGACAGACAGGAAACCTTGGAAGTACAAAAGCAGACCTGTGATCCTCTGCTTCTCCTGAAATATTTGCCATGGGGCTGGCTGAGGAGTTACTTGAGGCTGATCCCTAATGCCTCTTGGCATACTTTGGGTACCTCCACAGGATGTGAGACCATTTGGATAACCTCTGTTGCTGTGCTCTTCCCCTCCCCTCCCCTCCCCCCCCCCCCCCTGCACATACATGTCTCCTGTTCTCAGTCTGCTCATTATCAGCTCATTATCATGATGAGCACGATGATACAAAAGTGTGTAATTCCTGTGATGGTTGTCACCTGGAGGTCACGGTGGCTTACATGGACTGTGCATGGACTGCTGCCAGAGGTGAAACTGCTCTCTCATGTCCCTGAAATAATATTTAAATTTTTCACTGGGCGTGTGGATTAACTTTGAGACTATCAGAATTGAACTTGCTTTAGCAACTGGCTAGAGGGACTGACTCCAAGACACTAAAAGTAATATTGGAAATAAATTTACTTACAGTTTTAACTGTCAAGGAGACTCCTTCACGTTGAAGACTTTAATTGTGAAAGAGCTAAATATACCAATGCCTTTAAAGAAATTCTGACAGGATATGGTAGTTCAGGAACAAAATGCTGGTCCTGAGGAAATGGGTGGTGAAATTGCCATCAATTTCACACAATGTAACATATTTTCTGACCTTTGCAGCCAGAAATAATAGGAATGAAAAGATGTGGTTCAGTGCTCACTGCTCCTAAATGCAAACATTATATATAATAATTTTAAAAGGCTTGTTCTTGGTCTGCCTTTTCTGTGTATAGGTGTAGGATGGGTACATAATGAGCCAGGAAGGTGACCTGTGATGGATAAAAGCCACTAACCAACTAGCAAAGGAGATGTTCAGCTTTACAGATGGAAGTAAATTCCCTGTGTCATCTCTAAACATTGCTGCAGGCAGGTATGTGTCCTCAGATTTTTTGCTAGATTTGCAGATTTCAGTACATGTTCTCTGTTGATCGTTTAAATGGCAGAATTCGACTTTACTGTGAAATGTTGCTAATGAAAATGGGTACCTGCACTTTTGCCTCTACTGCTGCCGAGTCGGTCCTCACTCCATTGTTTGCCAGCGTGTGGTTAAAAAGCGTCATTTTAAATTGCTTTGGGGCTGTCCTTTGCTTTGTACTGCGGCTCTACATCCTCAAGCATTTGTTTCAGTTCCTTGTTGAATTCTTCAGCGAAGTTTTCAAGAAGTTGCAGCCTCCTGCGCTTGACTGTACGTCACGTTCGGAAACCCCTGAGGGAAGAGGCGCACCTCTCCTGAGGGGATGTCTGAGGGAAGGAAACCTGCTCCCAGGCGGTGGAGCCGCCGGGGAAGGTCAAAGGGGAAGAGGGAGCCACCTGGAAAGGTGAAGGGGAAGGAGGGATCCGCCGGGGAAGGTAAAGGGAGATGAGGGAGTGGCCGGGGAAGCTGAAGTGGGAGGAGAGAGTGGCCAGGAAAGGTGAAGGGGGAGGAGGGAGCCTCCGACTGCTGCGCAGCCGCCGCAACGGCAGCCGCCGGGCGCGCGCACAAACCAACCGCCTTGGGCGGTGCGCGGCGGCCGCCGACCAATGGAGCGGGGCCGAGGGGGTGTGGCTGGCGCGCGCGGCGAGAAAGGCGCCCAAAGCTTGAAAGGGGCGCTCGGAGCTGGGACGGGGTCTGAACCCACCCGAACAGCACCGAACCCACCCGGAACCGCGATGTCTTTGTCTTCTCCTCGGGGGTCCCGGGTGGCGGGGACATTGGTAAGAGAGCGCGTGGGAAGCGGTGCGGAGGTGGGGTTTTGTTGGGGGTTGCTGAGGCGGGGCTGTCCTTCTGCCCCTCAGGGCGCGCTGGGCCTCGGGGGGGGGGGGATGGGATACGGTGAGGTTGGTCCCTCGCTTCCCCCCTGAGATAAATTGGGCCAGCGTTAGTAATCTGTCCGCCCTCTTCCCCCCAGTGGCTGGCACCAACATTTTTGCTAGGGCTGGGTGGTCTTCTGGGAGACTCCTTCCCTTAGGCTGTCCGGAGCTGCGTCTGTGGGTTGTCTCTGGAGAACTTCCTTAAACGCGTTAGCGTGAGAAGCAGTGAGTCTTGCCAGAGACGTGCTCATCTTCCTCCTACCCTCCTCGGTTATGGGGAGGCCAAGTTTTAAAGTTTAAACCTGAGCAACAGATTTGCTGTGGAGTGTGGTATTTGCTCTGTTTCTGAAAGGATGACTTTTGGTCGTTTTCCCGTGTGACCGAAGAGCTTCTTCCTGCCGCTATAAGTGTCTACTAAAAATTTGCAGTGCAATAAATCTGTATGTTGTTTTGGTTATTTTTATAACTAGAAGTAACAGCCAAAGAGAAAGCACGTGAAAGTGCAAAGTAATGTCAGTATGGCAAACGTACAAAAAATGTGCAGAATTCTGTTGTGTTAGGACTGGGTATTAGTATTATGCATACATACTTTATTCCAGATTGCACAAATGAAGAAGTGATTTCTGCCATGTAAGGGCCTGTGACTTTAAATGCGAGAAATGCTTTTAATTCTTGAGAGAAGTTTAACTTCTGGCAGTTGTTACAGGACTTGTAGTTAGTGGTGCATTCGAAGAAAAACATGGGTGCAGTAACTTCCCACTAGTTGGAGATGGATTGAGAATCCCTAGGATTTGCTTATGTGAGTGACAGGAGGTGGGCTGCTCATTTGTTTTCCTGTACAGTGTCACTATGTTTAGTAAAATTTATTTTTTTTTTTCACAGAATCATCTTAAAAAGAACTATAGAGCAAGATTCTGCCAGGGAGGAGGGTAATTTATGTTTAACATTTATCTCTTAGGTACAATTGTCTGGAAAACTTGTGTTTGTTTTTGTCGGAGAGCTTAATATCAAAACTATTGGATGTATCTTATTAAACTGATCATATGGTGTTTCCTGTACTCCATTTTCTTAGTGGTAGGTGGCAAAGCACCAAGGATTTCCTCTGTATTCCTTTGCTGAGGCAGCAGACTATGGTGTAACTATACCTAAGCCTTACCTAACTAGGCTACCTGAGCAGAAAAGGAGTCATCTGTGCAAACATTGTGCTTTTCAAGAGGTAGAAGAAATTATGCAGAGTTCTAGCTTATTTGGCCCTTGCTGGTAAATGCAGGGGATGAGGTATTCACAGTGCTGTAGCTTTTTTCAAAGGCATGTCAGAAGTCCATCAGCTTTTTATTAGTGGGATCAGTTTTTAGATGTGCATTTCATTAACTCGCCAAATCTAACAAATTACCTGGTTTTAAGATCATATAGTAGTCATTATGGGAGAAATTCTCTCTGGCTTTTCTTTTGATTAAAATCATCTGGCTAGTTTATCACTTCTGCCATTTTCATTTCTTTTGGGAAGATTTGAAATACTAATCCAAGCAGCTGAGCTGTTTACTTATAGATTCGGTGTCTTACGCCTATCCTTGCTGCTGGAACTTTTGCAGAAGCACAGAGTAACTGGATAAAGTTGTCAAAGCAGAAGTAGAGGGTGACTCCTGGTGTGAAGGGGTAGATGTCCAACCTACACATTTCATTTCTGGGTCTTTTGGGACTGGATCACTGTGCAGGCAGCATTGAGTACTGATTTTTTTTTTAAGAATTAATTTCAAGCAAGTATTTCTTCATCCCAGAGCTCTTCTACCTGAGACTATTGCAGTAGCTGTATATTTTCTTCCATGCTGGGAGATTTCATTCTCATCATATGTTGTGACAGTGAGGCTTTTTCTCTTGTATCTTTATTCAGGAAAGTTTTTTTGCATATATCAGTGCATGGAAATGATAGGTCAAACATACTGGAATTGAGACTAGTGAATAGTACATAAAGTCATAAGGTCTTAACTACTTTTATGTTGCTGGGACATTTACTGATTTTGACTGAAATAATTTTCCCCTTCTTTCTAGAACTAAGATTGATGTACAGCCAGGTCAAAATATACTGAAAGTCGTGCAGGATTGTTTTGAAGGCAAGCTTGTATTTGTTGTTTTCCTTAATCTGCTGGTTACCGAAATAAATTAATTTCTTCCTTGTATTCTATTTAGTGGTAATTAAATAGAAATTAAAAAATAGATATAAAATGGATAAAAATAAATTCTTTCTCACAGTCTTTAAAAGCACTCCCTTCCCAATCTTAAAACTACTTAAAACTGTGTCTTTGCTGTCTTCTGAAGGTAATCTTTCCAGTTCCTTTCTTTTTTGGGTTTACCTGACCTTAACGAATCTTAGCAACTTGTTAAAATAAATGAAACCTTGAAAACTGCAAGAATTCCTAATATATATATATATATATTTTATAGGTTATGGCAATGATCTTACAATAAACTCTCCAAGTACAACCTGTTGCTCAACTCCTTTTATCAGAAGTTATCAGAAGGCCTCAGTGCAAAGGGTAAATTAGTTATGGCAGTGTCACAGTGTGGCATTGGTACAAGTTTAATTCTGGAAGATTTAGTTCTGTGTGCCTGTTGAATGAATAAACTCCAAATGTCCCGTGAGTTGGTACACAACCTATAATTTAGCACTTTGTAACAGTTGTTGGTAATGTTTTTTTCCAGTTTTTTGTGCTCTAGTAGTAAATATTCTGTAACTAGGTTTATTAAATAGCTTATTTTCTTGAGTTTTTGCTGATTAAAACTTTTTTAGATTTTTGTCCGGGATAGTTAAATTTCTCATGGTCTCAGCTTGACATATGTATCCTTATAACTGGAGGTGGGTCTTGGACTCCATTGGTGTTGATTGCAGTTGCTTTGCCAAATATGTAGACATATTTCTGAGCTTTCTGATGGACAGTAAAATTGGAAGATGACTCTTGTAAAGAAGCAGCTTCTCAACTCCTGACAAACAGTTATCTGTACAATAGCTTTGTATATCTGTAACTTTGAAGAGTGGAAACAAATCAAAGGATTTCTCAATGTGGTCTCTGAGAGAATGATGCCAATAATCTCTATTTAGTTTAATATTTTGACTTCAGTTTTTTGTAAAAATTGCAGTGTTGGGAACAGGCATGCTTTATTGTGGTGTTTGGTTCCCTAAGTCTGATGTTAGAATACTGTATAGTCTTAGAGTAATTCTTGCAAAATCCCAGCCTGAGTTCATCAGAGTTAATTAAATTGTTTAAATTAATCCATTCTAGTGAAAGAGAAAATAGCATGCCCATGGACTACCAGGATGTCTGTTCAAACAGTTTATTTATGTTTTATTATGCACACTGTTTTACCTCCTTTTTAAGATGTACAGTTAGTTTTAGTCTTACATGATAGAAAATTGAGGTATTTAGTTAAAACAGAACTGTGCTTCCAGTGGGTAATAAGAGAAGGAAATTATATCATGTTTCTAGAAATTTATATTCCTTTCAAAATACTGTTGCTTTTTCAAATATTTTACTTTGTCTTATTATTCATCATTGACTGTGACAGCTCAAGGCAGTGAAAAGAGATTCTAGAAAGTCTTTACCTATATCACCACTAGAACCAGACATCACAAAAGGTTGGTAGCACTAATAAAGATTTTTTGGGTTTTTTTGGTTTTTTTCTGTTTTTTGCTCTTGCGGTTTTGCGTTTTTGGTTTTGCGTTTTGCTTTTTTGCTTTTTTGGTTTGTTTTTTGCTTTTTTGGGTTTTTTTTGTTTTGTTTTGTTTTTGGTTTTGTTTTTTGCTGTTTTGGTTTTGTTTTTTGCTTTTTTGGTTTTTGTTTGTTTTGTTTTGGGGTTTTTTTGTTTGGTTGGGTTTTTTTGGGTTTTTGGTTTTGTTTTTTTGGGTTGTTTTTTTTTTTTTTGAGGGGGGTAACTTTTTGGGGGATTTTTTAAGATTTTTGAATAGAAGAATTAAACCTATTCTGCATATCTGGCAGGATCGTCCCATGAATCACCCAAGAAGCCTGCAATAAATAACTGCGTAGCTGATTCTGAAAAAAACAAGTCTCCTGTGTGTGAGAGGAAAATAAATAATATATTAAAACATGTTGAAGCACTCTGCAAAACTCCTCCCATGTTTTCAGTTTGTGAGGATGATCATGGGTCAGTTGGATCACCTCTTGTGGAGGAACTGGATGATTCTGTACATGTGTAAGTTGAGCTGAATGTGGCAGTGTTGTTATGTCCTCCCCACCCTTGGGACAAATCTGTCATGGTAGTTTCAGTAATTTATGAGTTTTGATTGCAGACCCATAATTCCAAGCTCTTTAGAAAATTTCCATATCTGGGTTTTGAAAAGGAAGAATTGTTTTTTATTAAATATTCTGGTGATAAGGATTAATTTGTAGAAGTGCAGTATCCAAATGCAGGAAGCCTGTCAGAATAAATCTGAACTTTTTCTCAGGAGTTTTTCTCAGTGCCACAAATGGTCAGCTTCTCAGGTAGTCTAGAATTTTTAAGTGAATCATATTGACAGTGTTGACCTTAAAAGTTAACTATTTGTTAAAGAAGAGAGGAGGAGTATTCTTCTGAACAACTTCAGTTATGATTGTTATCTTTTTGAAAAATTTGAAGCTCAGCTGCAATAGTGTCCAGTGTGACAGTTCTGCTTTCCAGGGTGGGTGATAGACCAGGGGCTGATGCCAATCTGATTCCATTTGATAGGTCAGATTCTGAAGACAGTGCACCTAGGGCCTAAGAAACCTGACAATTTCTCAAGATTATACTCCTAAAATTAGGACTTTTGTCTTGCTGAGCAGCCTTCACTTTGCTCAAGAGTCACAAGGTGACCCCATGTTGCCTCACTTATTTGGACACTTAGTACTGTGATGGGAAGTAGTAACAAAACCTGTGTTTCCTGAGCTTCAATGTGGTAATCATTCATAAGAAGTGAGACACTGTCAGCAGGAGAAAATGAGAGCATCTGTCCATCTGCACTACACTTTAATGTGCACTCAGTATTAATAGCATCATATCTGAATGCTGTTTTCATATGTAGATTACTTTTGGATGACCAAAATACTGCTCCTGCAGCGAAGAGCCCCGTGGAACTTGAAAATTTGGAAGGACCTCAGACTGGGAGAGATGAGCAGGTTGTTCTTGGGCAAAGAACAGAACAGGCTCCTCCATCTTCTTTACAGAGAGAAAAGTCTTTCTCTTCAGTTGTCTTAGAAGCAGTAGCAACAGGAGCACTTGGAAAAAGGTTTGTTTTGAGGCTAAATATGGAACATAATTTGCTAGTGAAATAACCCAGTCCTGAGTACTGGAGCAACATTATCCGTAAAACTGGTCTTTTTTTGTTTTGAGATAGTCCAATGTTACTGAAAAATGCCACTTGAGAAAGGGTTTGAGTAGTTGTTTCTAAGGTTTGTGCTGTTAGGGCTTAACAGTGCTGCTGCTTTTGTCCTCCAGTAGAATAGTGTATAGCTGATTAATAGTTTTGTGTTGAGCCCAGAACGTTTTCATAAGTAGTTTGGAGGATTCAGGAAAGCCTGGTGTGGTTCTGAAGTTAACAAAAATCAAGCAGTCTTTTTCACAGTTCACAGGGTTAGATAGGAAGTTGACATTCTAGAATCTGAGAAATAATGATAAAACCAAAGCAAAGAGAAGTAGGCCTTGTGCTCTTTTTGGAAGCTTAAGGGCAATGAATGATGAACTTTATCATAATTCTGAGGAATGTCCTATAGTGTATTCAGGTTATCTAGAGTCACCACTAGATTTGCAAGACTGAAATTCCTCCCCTACAAAATTATGTTTATATTTTCTCCCTCCTTTCTTTAGGTATTCAGTCTCAACATCACCGCCATCACTTCCTCCTTTGAAAAATCAAGATATAGAAGTAGAAAGTTACTGTGAATTTTTAATTGATGAATCAGATAGTCAACCTTTTAATTCTTGGTTTTCAATACCCAGTAAGAACAAAAAGTCAAAAAAAGATGGCTCTACAACTCCTGTTCCTAAACCTCAGCCCTCTGGAAAGGAGAAGACAGGCAGTAAGAAAAGGAAGAAAACAAAAATGTGGGGTGAAGCACTTACTAAACAGAAAATGGATGATTTGCATGTCAGATTACTTGACTTCAGTGAAACATCAGAATTGGATTCAGTCTCTGACCATGAACGAAAGATCCTTAAGTCTCAGAGGCGAAGCAGTACTCATATGGGTAAGTTATTTGACAGGTCTTCAGACTGCTTTAGGTCATATCAGTCAATTTTTTTTTTTTTTTTTTTTTTTTTTTTTTTTTTTTTTTTTTTTTTTGGTGGTTGTTTATTGGAAAATAAAGATAAAGTAAATAAGAGATACTAATGGATTCCTAATTGATGTTTCAGTTGTGCAGTTAGATTTGGGTGTATGTAAGGCAGTGAGTCTTGAGACAGGTCTTAACTCTGCTTTGCCTCTCTTTTTTTTTCTTCCTTTACCTTTCCTGTTAGGACATTAAAAATTAAGTTAGCAGTGTTGCCTTTTCTTATGGGCAGATGAAGAAGGTAGGTACCCACAAGCTTTTGCTTCCCTCTCTGTAGAAAGTTTAAGATACATTCTTTGAACTGGACAGGATAAGCTTTTAGGAATTACTTGAGAATGGTCTTGTGTCAGGAAGCACTGAAAATGGAAAGCAGACAGAATGTAACATTACTACTCTTTAATTCTTAAATTTATGTTTATGGATTCGGATGTCAATGTGTATCTTCAGGCTTAATTTGAGAAGAAAGTTAATGTCCAAGTGTTTTCTATGTTGATAGGAAAGACTAAAAAGGAGGCACTTAAGCAATGCTCTCCCAACCAGAAAAAGGACACATCCTGGGAACCAGAAGCTGAAGAACTGATGTTGTCGTGGTCTGATTTGGAAACAAAACCATCTGATACACAACAACATGAAACAATGATGAAGCCAAATGAGGATTCGCCTGACTTGTCAGCTGGGCATCTGCAAGAGCAGACTGTGTCTCAAAAAAAGAATCTTAATTCTTCCAGGCAGTCAGTTTCAAAAACTCCTCAGCATTTAGTTACCAAGAAAAAACTCGCTCAGCAGAAACTTCCAAAAGATACAGTAGCTAAGAGAGAGGTAAAAAGTCCGAGGAAGAAACTTAAAAAATCTGGCAAGAAAAGTAGTAATAAAAGGCCTCGGTTACAGAGATTGGAGAGTTCTGACAGTGAACCTGATAAAGGTCTTGAAAGAGAGCCTGGAAACTCAAATGAAGGGTTTACCTCACTGCTGCAGCAGAAACTGCAGACTTCTGTGAATCACAAGATGTCAAAGTCTGAAAAGCCTAAAAATTCATTGCACACATTGGAATCACTTGGTGTGGCAAATAACAGAACTCCTGTAAAAGCACTGCAGCATCTCACAGGTGGTGTGAAGAATTCTGAAAGGAAACAATTGTCAGCTAAATCTTCAGAGAAGACACCCAACAAGGTTAATCACAGAACCAGTAAAGGTGTTTGCTCAGACCTTGAGGACAGTGAGCCTCAAGTGGATTCTCTCATCACTTCACAACAGGACACAGCAAGAAAAAAACAGAAGTTACCAGATGCAAAAATAAAAAGTAAAAAAAGAAAATGTAACACACAACATGGACTTCAGTAAGCTTTTTATGTAATTCCTTATAACTGGTATAACATGGTAAATAATTAAAAACATGTTAAATTTTATTGGCCCAATCAACGTATGTGACAGTTTCAGACTGATGGAATAGCTGTTAGAGAAACCAAGAGGTGTAATCCTATTATGAAAGGTGGGGGGCCAGATCTAGTGTGTGCTTTCACATAAGGAAACTTGTGCTGGAATTTCTTAAGTGTTCTTTTGATATTTGAGTAGCAGATTCAGTTTAAAAACAAACAAAATGATGATACAACCCCACCACTTGTAAACCACTTCCACTGTCAGGTTTGTTACTGTGCTTATATATTGAGAAAAGGGTGTTTAATTCTTCAGCTGTATTTAATTATGTGGAAGTAACTTTACTAATGATAGGTAATCAGAAGAGGAAATTCCTTTAACCAGTCAAATTGAGGTTTTAATCAGTTATTTGCATCGTGTTTTAATTTTTTTAAAGTATCTTTTTTGTGGTTTTACATAACTCTACTACATAAAATTAATGACCTACAGGTTCCTTTCAGTAAGTAAAAGTGACTTAATAGTAAACATAATAATGACAACAATAATAATAATGATTTATTATGCTTTCTCTTCTAGAGATTCCTTTGCAGCTCAGGAGACTAGGAGTCATGAAAGGTAATTTCTTGATTTGTCTGTAAACCTTACATTTAATTCCACTTCTGCCCTATGAAGACAGAGCTCCTGTTTGGTACTACTACTGTGTTCTGTGTACTCCTAGGAAAGAACCTAGTAGAAAAGGGTGATTAATGACTGAAGTGTTTAAATACTATGCTGACACAGTTAATAAACTAACACAGATTTTTTTTCTGACATGAATAAGGGTTCATAGTAACTTTCCTGTCTTTGGAGATATTTATTTTTTTTCCCGTTGAGGTTTGGCTTCCATATTAGTGTCTGCCTGATGACCAAGTTGGGGAGCAATTGGTGAATTTCAGATCTCTTGATTCCTAACTAGCCATTTGCTTCAGTGTTGTTGGTACAGACAGATGTTTAGAAAGAAAAAAAAAGCCAGCAACAAAACAAACAACAAAAACCACCCCACATGATCTGAAAAAGACTTAAATCTGCTATTCTTGGTACTGCTGTAATGTTCTGTTGTTCTCTTAACATAGTCAAGCAACTCTATTTTTTTTTCTTTGAAGTGGACCTGTTCTAGAACATTGTGACAAATGTGCTTCCAGGAGAAAGTATTGTGAACAAAATAGTGTGTCTTCAGGTAATGTTTAAAGTTGGTATTTTCTTGCATTTTACTAAACTGTATTGATAATATGATAATTTCTGTTGTATTCTGCTGGCCCAGAATAAGAAATTCAGATTGTATTGATCCCATTTCTGCCCAGACATTATAGAGTATGCCAGCTTTACATTGTATTAGCTTTGGAGGGACAACATCTATGTCACGTGGCATCAAGCTTACCAGGATGAAATTATTATTCCAGAATACTTTGAACAAGTTTTTTAGACTCAGTTTGTGTTCTCATATGATAGTAGTATAGATGATCACTTCAGGCCACCCTAGAGCAAATTTTACAGCTTTATGGAATTGTGGCCTGTTCATGTAGAAATACTTTCTGGTTTTTTTCCCTACACAAGTTGTACTTACTATCATAATTAATATGAGCCCTGGATTTCATATATGTTAAAGAAGAAAGAGGGAACACTAACAGTGGGACATCTGCTTGTGTTACCTTTGGTTGCATTTAGTGGGCAGACAAAGTCAGGAATAGTAAATGGATATTGTGGTGGCTTTTTAATGTGTTTTTAGATAATTATGAAGACCTGACTCGTGCAAGAGATCTGTTCTCAAACAGCATGACAAGGCATAAAATAGGTAAGATTATTTAAACATATCTTAATGTAAGTGCATAAATACAAATGTATTTGTCTGCTGCTGCTGACTGCTAAAGGAGGCAGAGGAGAACACCTAGAAATAGGTTCCTATGTTAAAAAGTGTTTACATATGAGGCTTGTTAGTTCTTCAAGGTACTATAACAGTGCTCTAATTTTTAAGCTGCTTTTAACACTTCTAGTGTTTCTTTTTAATTACTATATTCAATAATTATAACTGTCACACTTCCTTTTTTCATTTAATATTAACTTCTCAGATTTAGACAGGGTACTTAGTCTCTGACGAGAACTTTGTCTTCACAGCTGTAGCATGTTTGCTGGTCCTTGTGCTTGAGCCCAAAATGTCTGTATCTAAATAATTTACTAAGATATAAAGACATCTAATGTAAAGTCAGCATGATGACTAAGAAAAACGGGGCTGACATACTGATGTATACAAAAGAACTTTTGGCAATAATATGTTCCCTTTTCCTGTCAGGATAGCAATGTGATATAAATCACAGAATTGTTAGGGTTGGAAGGGACCTCTGGAGATCACCCGGTCCAATTCTCCCACTGGAGCAGGGTCACCTAAAGCACATTGCACAGGACTGCATCTGGGCAGGTGTTAAATATCTCCTGAGCAGGGGACTCTGCAACCTCCCTGGGCAGCCTGTTCCAGTGCCTTGTCCCCCTCATAGTAAAGGGGTTTTTTTATGTTTAGATGGAATT
The DNA here is from genome assembly GCF_036169615.1 of Heliangelus exortis. Taxonomy (NCBI): domain Eukaryota; kingdom Metazoa; phylum Chordata; class Aves; order Apodiformes; family Trochilidae; genus Heliangelus; species Heliangelus exortis. The sequence goes on from NC_092425.1 coordinate 5,110,422, forward strand.
TCCTATGTTCAGCTTGTGCCCATTGCCCCTCGTCCTGTCACTGGGAACTCCTGAGAAGAGTCTGGCTCTATCTTCCTTGCACCCACCCTTTAGATACTTGTAGACATCAACAAGGTCTCCCCTCAGCCTTCTCTTCTCCAGGCTAAAGAGTCCCAGCTCTCTCAGCCTTTCCTCATAAGAGATGCTCCACTCCCCCAGTTATCTTTGCTGCCCTCCACTGGACTCTCTCCAGTAGTTTTCTGTCTCCCTTGAACTGAGGAGCCCAGACCTGGATGCAGTATTCCAGTTGTGGCCTCACCAGGGCAGAATAGAGGAGAATGACCTCCCTTAACCTATTGGTCACCAGCTGGGAAGTGCTGACCCCCTACTAGGCATCAACAGGAAAGTTTATTTAGTGTTTTCCATTTCTGAATTTTCCTTTTGTCATTAACACAAATGATTTCATTCTTTATGTCAGTAATGCCTTCCAACACACCCAACGTTCGTCGGACAAAAAGGATACGACTGAAGCCTCTGGAATACTGGCGAGGCGAGCGTGTGAATTACACCATGCTGCCTTCAGGTATTGGTTCCAAAATACCTATTGGCTTGCTTTCTCCTGGTTGGGCTGTAAAGAGAAAGTCTGTGGGTTGGTCTTGTGCCATGACAGCTTTGAGACGCTTACAATTTGGTAATATAAAAAAAAATCAGCTATTTTGTCATCTTTTCATGCGTTGTCTTCTGTGCACCTTGTGTCAGCTAGAAACAGTATCAGCACAACAGTCTTACATTTACTTGCTTTAACTATTTAGGGTAGAACAAAACATTTTCTCTGTACTCATATGTTTATTACATCAACGATTCCATATGATACCAGAAAAGGAGACCATCTACTAGATCATGCACTAGAGCATTTCTTTGGGGGGGGATTGTTCTCCAGACCAAATGCTATAATAGTTTATCCAGTCTGTGTTAAATTGCCTAAGTGATAGAATATATCTTGTTCTGGAAGGATATTTTTCTGACAGTGAAGCGTAATTTGATCCTTTCCTAGTTAGCTAATGTGCTTGAAAATAATATTTGTGCCCCTAAAATTGGTATTTTTTTCTTAAAAATTGAATTTCATATCTTGTAAATTATTATGAGTTAGTAAACTTTGTTCAACTTTCTTTTCTTTCAGGACAGCTTGTGATGAGTGAAATAGTGTGTCCTGAAATGAAACCTCAGAGAAAGTTAAAACAGAGGAAAGATGGTCACAAGGAGAAAAGTCACAAAACAAGTATGAATACAGACCTTTTATTTTTTAATTCTTAACACACAAAAGAATGGAGTATCTATTTCTGTAAGATTTTTCTCCTGTAGAAACTTGATTGTCTCTCTAGGTGAAAGCATTTTGGGGGGATTGAAGAGGGCACTGTTTTTGGCTATTGATAGGCAGGATCCTGGTCTAGATCAACGTTTGTTTTAAGTGCAGTTTATATGTCATTTGCTGTCCATGTAAACCTGAGCTGGTAGTGACTGTACTGTATTTTAAAAGATTTATTGGTTGCTTTAGGTGCATTTAAACTGTCTTCCAGAAGTGATGGATTTCTTCTTTAACAGACATTCATCCCAAGAGAGAATCTTTTGCTAGCATCCGTGTCATATTCACTTGTAGGTCTAAGTCATGCAAATAAGGACCATCATCAGAGCAGAATTTCTAGGACAAAGTCCTAAATGTTATTAATACTATAAAATTTCTCTTATAGGTATAGTTGCACCTGTTCCAGCTTCTTTTTACAGAGATAGTTATGTTGCAACAAAGCTATTTCAAACACAGTGACTTTGTTCCTACTCCTGACTCTCTTGGCGTAGGAGTACTTAAGCAGCCAGAAGTGCCTATAAAGTGCTATAACTTGCTTTAACATCCTTGTTCTGACTGCATTTAAAGAAATTTTCCTGTGCACTGTGGAGCTAAAATTGTCTGCTTAATAGAGTTCTATAAGAGAGCTGTTGTGAATGTTCTCCAGCATCTCTATTCTTTTTGAAAAGCATAAGGTTGTCATCAGTTCTTAGGCTATTTCATTCTGTGGCAAAATCCTTTTTGTTGTAGAAATAGTTCTCTGATTTACAGATTACAGTGAGATTTTTCTTGAGAAAAGGAAAATGTGCTTATTCTTTTAAATACTTTCTCTTAAATCTCTTGATGTCCATCAGCAGTAGGTAAAAGGAAAAAACTTGTTCTTCATACTTCATGTATGTTTTAGTAATAACCTCTCAGCATCTGTTGCTAGAAAACCACGTTTCTTAAAACACATACTTTTGAGTAAATACTGTCACTAATAGCATAGGATAAATAGGTGGTGTTTCCCTCAAATTCTTTAGGATTTAGAGTCCCTTTATTTCATATAAAAATAGTTCCAACAAAAATTAAACTTTCAAAGAATTCTTTAATGATGTTTTCCTTTTACATGTAGAAAGTGCATTTGGTCTGTTTAGTCACTTAAATGTAAATGCCTCTGTGTGAAATCTATAACTATAGAAAAGTTATAGTTAAATAAGTTTTTTTTAAATGTAGCGTATTCGTTTTTCTAGTTTGTTCCTTTTTTTTGTGTCTCCTCAGAAGGTGGAATACCTGAAAAATTGGATGATACCCTGGTTGACAGTTCTAAGCCAGCTGTCATAGTGGATGTAGAAACAAATGAGGAGATACTTCTAAGTGAGTTGAGGGAATATGATCAAGGGGCTTTCTGAGTTATGTAGTAAGTGTTTCAACTGATAATAAAAAAAAATTCTTCATGCCATGTCAGGTATAAAAAGATGAGCTATTGAAATATTCACTGCTCTTCTGTAGAAAACTGTGGGAGAGACAGAATAAGTGTCCTGACTTTTCATCTAAATAATGAGTTTTGCTCTTGGGGGTGTAAAAGTGAAACAGTGTTATGCATATGGTTTAATAAGTAGATAGTGAGCAAGCAAGACTGTGTTAGCATTAATGTTCATCTCCTGGGCTATTTTTGTAGAATGTGTTAACACTGAAAGCCGACACTCGTGCTTCTTCAGAGATGAAGCAGTAGAAATATATAAAAATTTGAATACATCTGATTTTGCCACTGGTACATTGGTTTTGAAGCCATTGAAAGAAAAGGGATACCAGTTTGTCCACATGGATACAATAGTAAGTATGCTTTTTTCTGCTTTTATAAAATAGTCTATGTAAAGAGAAAATCTTAGAATGGTTTGAAGTCATATAGCAAGTTGACAAGTTTGCCAGGTTTTTTTCCCTGTAATGGAAATAAATATATTCCAGATGTGAAATCAGTTATAAACAAGGAAACTTCCTAGTGGTGCTTTGCATGCACGTTGCCCTGGTTTGCTTCACATTAAATTAAAAATGCCCATGTACACTTACTGTCTGGATCTTGCAGGCAAGATAGGAGTACCAAATAAATAAATAAAATTGGCCCCTACCCCCCTTTTAAATGTGCATGTGATTTTTCAGAATGGTAGGGAAAAAGGGATTGCAGCTCTACTTGCTTATTTGGGGGGTTTTATCTTTCTTGAAACATCTGTGTAAAACAAAGAGTACGTTTTCTTAGATAACTTGGCTAAATTTTACAAAGGAAACATTGGTAATCTTAGAACCCTTTCTCTTTCATTCAGGCTTTTTATGTTATTCATGGCAAAATTATCGTTACCTTACATAAGACATCCTACTGTCTGGCTACAGGGGACTTCTTCTATGTTCCAGCAGGTAAATACATGTGTTTAAAACCAGTTTGTTGGAGGATGAGCCTGAATTAGAATGCTAGGAAGCAAAACCAAGCTGAATGATGGGAAGAGAGAAGTTTGAGTAGGGAGTGGGAAAGTGTAGGGTTATGAAGAAAGGAGTCTGACCCAATATTGGATGCGGGTTGATAACCTTTGAGTGCAGTGTTAGAAACACTTTCTTGCTTATGTGAGTTGGCCTCAAATTTTTTCATGACACTGCCTGTTTTAAGAGTGAATTTCTTTTGGTATTCTGGTTCTGTCCCTGATAATAATGTAGTGGTAGTTAATACAATTGTTTTGGTCACCATGTTATTTTTCTACATAAAATTACAAAATTACGTTTGGAGAAGTTCACCTTATTTTGCACCTCATACTTGATACATGAAAGTGCAGAATGTCTTGTTGAAAGCAGGTTGTAGCCTTGTTGAGAATTTAGACACCTCTAATTTTGGCCTTCTGAGGTAAAAGTGGAATGAATTTCATATGGGAAGCTGTCCTTCAGTGGCTAAGACATTAGTCAGGACAGTTTGTAGTAACTAAAACAGGCTGTTCATGAAGCTGTAGATAACCTTTATACCACATTCTTGTGAAGAGGCTCATGTTGATGGAAAAACAATCCCTCCCTTATTTTTCCATTAACTTTCTACCACAGTGTCCTGACTGAACAATCATCATTCAGTTAATGCTTGATACTCTGAAGTTGGTGGGATTCTTGTGTTTTAATCTTGAAAAGTTTAGGGGTCTGCAGAGACAACTTTGGTGTTTGCTTTTTCAGAAAGCAGATTATATAAACTGCTGGAAGTTCAGTATGGCCATAAGGATCTGTACTTCTTTTCCATTCTTCCCTGCTTCTTGATTGCTTAAGTATGCCTGGATGGGCAGTACAGTGGTTGTGATGGGTTGTCTGTCACTCATCAAGTGTGGTTGTGTTATTGCTTATTCCTGACATTCAGTGCCTTTTACATGTTATAGTCATGTTTGTATGACCACAAGTGGAGATCTGCAGGTAAGTTTACATGTGCAGTTTTTATTGAGATTTTCTATAGGAATAAATTAAAGTAGGTTTAGTCACCTTCAAGTTTTCCACTGGGATCTAAGAGCAGAGAGCTCAAGCCTTTACATTCTTTTCAGTAAAAGTCTTCTCATCAAAGAAATATGTTCTTCTGACCACAGGCTAAAATAAACAACAATAGCTGTGTTCTTGTTACCTCTCCAAATTGCGATGATGTGCCTATGTAAGAGTGACATCCTAGATTATGAGCTAATATCCCTTCAGTTAATATATCTGACATAAAAATACACTTGCCCAAAGACAGGACTTCAAAAATTGCTAGTGGCTTCTAAAGAAAATTTTCTGGTTTTCTTTGTAGGAAATGTATATAACTTATATAATCTAGTGAACGAAGAAAGTCTTCTTCTCTTCACACAACTCAAAAGATGCACCTGAAGAACTTCCTTCAGAAAAGTCGGTGGAAGCACTTCAACCTTTTGTATGTTTTCAAGTTCTTTTTATATACAAAAAGTGTTTGCATGTACCCAGCTTGATGTTACAAATTAATACAGAGCAGTTGAAACTCAACATAAGAAGAGTTAAAAATGAAACCAAAAAATGGTCAGTAGCTTGCTGTCAAACTGAAATGCCATACTGAAGGGCCTCACTGTACATCACTTATGGTTCTTGCAGTGTGCAAATACAGAGATGTGTAAAAGTTGTTGGTTAAGCACACTGTTGTTCCAAATTGTGTTTATATACCAGATCTCCCTAAAGATGCATAGTACTTGAAATGTTGTCCTCTTCAGCTAAATCTGAGAGTCTTAATGTCTGCCCGGTACAAACTGTTTTAGAATAAGCTCTGTTTAAATGTAGGGCCTTGCTGATCTCATTACAGTAATGGTTGTCTAGGAGATGGGCTGTGGGAATGCTTGTGTGCTGGGGTCCAGTCTTCTGTGTTAATGACTTCTGTGTTAATGTCTAGCAGATAAATTATTAGAACCTGAAATTGTAAAAAGGGAGCTCTTAAGTAGGAGCTTTTCTGTTGCATCTTTTCTATGGAAGCTATGGCATGATTAGCTCCAAACATTGTGGATAGCTTTATTTTGTATAACAGCAATAGGTCATTGCCAAATTTATTACTTTAATACCTCCTTTTGTTTTGCTTGCTGTGTTCCTGGATTATAATGAGGACCTTTGGGAAAGCTGTAATTATACTGTATACTCCAGAAGCCAAGTCTAGACAGCAGATGGTATACATAGCATTTATCTCCCAAGCTCTTAAAGGTTTCTTCTCCCTCAAGATCAGGGTAAACTACAGCTATTCTGACAGTGCTTTCTCTCTGTGGTCACAGCTATTCTAGAAGAGAAGGAGATGGGAAAAATTTAATTGGAGTTATAAAATTCAGGACTTGAGGATTCAGTATTGACCTGATAAATAGTCTTGGCCATGTTGAATACAGAGTATACCTTAAACTAGGAAAGATGATTTGCCCTCAGTGCTTCCCTTAAATTTTCAGCTAACTTTGTGTGTCTGTGAAAGGACTTTGACACCAACATCACCATGTATCTGTGAAATACTAGTTAGATTGGGGGAACTTGAGATGATATTTTAAAAATAATTTAATTTAAATTATTTAAATAAATTGTGTTTAAGCAGTAGTTCCTACAATTATTGCATGTATAGACTGACATGGAAATACTCTGTAGAAGTTACGTGACATCTTTGCATTCATGGATAGGTCATGGTTAACTGAGAAAATAAAACACTGGAACATGCCTATTACGAGTTAGTTTTTCCTCTGTCTGGATCTGAACTATTTTCTCTTCAAAGTTTAGGTTACACAGAATGACTTTTTCTCTTTTTCCCCAGCCTTCACTTTTGTAAGGAGTTAAATTAAAAAAAAAAAAAAGTCAGTTACAGATTATAATAAATTGATGTTGGCAGCTTTTCTAAATTTTGGGCTTGGGTTGGTCTCTTCAAGGTCAGTGAGATTCAAATATTGTCCCTTCTGTGCTGGAGCCATGCCAGCTCTCAGATGGGCACACATAGTGTCTTCACTGCTTGAGGGGATCCCACTGACTAAAATGTTCAGTTTGTAAGTCTTTCAACTCCTCAGCGCTGCAGAGCTCTGGAAATTTGCCACCTGGAAAACTGTACAGAGCACATATTAGACCAAAGATTCTCTGATTCTCTCCCAGGCATGTGTCCCAGTGGTCAGGCCATGGATGTCTGAGCCCAGCAGCTCATTGGTTCTATCTGAAAGTCAGAACAAGACTACTTTTCAGTTGTCTGACAGGCCAAGGAGTTCAGAAGGAAGGTACCCTGTGAATTTTCTTCTTCATTACCTGTCTGCAGGTTAGGTAGCAGAAGGATTCTTCCTTAAGAGAAGCTCATTGGAATATGTGGACCATAGAGGTCACGTCTCTGAAGGAAATAGTGGTAACAGAGCTGAAGGCAGCCTGTTGCTTTCCAGGAACGTGGTGTACTTGAGTGGGGAACCACTGGGTCTTCCCCTGTTGCACTGTACTGCAACTTGGCAGCATGGTTTTGAGTTAGTTTACTCATGACCCAAAAGAAAACTATGAGAAATCCATGCTTCAGGATGCTTCACTAAGCAGAAGTAACAAGTGTGGAGACCTTTTCCTCACACAGTCTGCAAAGGGGTAGATGTTCAAGTGTAAATTCAGGGTCAGGATGCCAAGAATGCCTGTCTGTATTTTCCTAACTCTGTGGATGGGAGTGTCAACAGATTAGGGTGGAATTGGTCAAATATACAGCTTTTTAGGTTAGGTGGTTTTGTTGCTTCCTGAGTAGCAAGTTCCTTGAGAAAAATGTCCTGTATACTTTTGTAGAGAGAATTTTCTTGTTGGACTATATCAGAAAATCTTTGTGGGTTTGTTGTGTTGTTTTTAAGTAGCAAAAACAATTGTGCCAAGTGTGGTGGTTATCTAGGATGCTACTTTAGTAACGATTCTACTGTTTTTCACTAGATGGAGCTTCAAGCACAGCTGCTTGCCCTTAATGGCATTTGTGTTCAGTAGGATTTGGTTTTTGAAAGGAAAGAAGAAGGGTATGTTACATGTGGAGATAAATTTGGTTGAATTCTGCTGCAAGGACATCTAAATCAGTTGCCATTAACATTTATACTTGACACTGAACTTTAAGTTCATTCTGTTAGCATGTATGTTGTACGAGTTGCAGCCACTTGTTCCAAGTTGTTTTTTTAAAATTCTAGTGGACAGTGAGAGTTGAGTTGAGCTGAGTTGAGTACAAGTAAGAGTTGAGTAAGAGTTGAGTTGTTTACTGTTTCTCTGGATTGCATTTAAATTTCTTTCTTCAGCTTGACACTTGTTAAAAAACTAGTTTCCATGTCATTAGCCTGACTATAGTTTGAGGAAGTGCAGGAGAATGCTCTGAGTTCCAGGACTCCTGTGGGTGCTGATTTGTGCAGCGTGGCAAATGAGCATTTGTCATTAGTCAGAAGCAGCAGCTGATGTTTTCACCTGGTCTTGCTTTGACTCATGCTTCCTAAACCTTTGTGTATATCAGGCTACTAGTAGTTGTAAGACCTCTGATGGTCTGATTTTTTTTTTTTTTTTTTTGTCTTCTTTTCCAAATGGGATATTGCAGAGGAGAAGTACCTTCTCTGAAATGTGAGAAGTTAGCATTCTTCATGCATATGAGCAATTCTTTTTGTCAGCATATTTTCTATTCTGTTGAGTAATCTAACTTCCACTGACTATTGTGATGGTTTCAAATAGATATATCGCAAAATTTCTATGGTTTCTATAATGTTATTTGCCTTTTATAGCTTTTAAATTATTTCCTAGGCAATGCCTTATATATTCAGCTCAGACAGCACAAATTTTTACATACATTGGTGTACAGAACATCAGCTCTAGTAGTAGAGATCTGAGCCAGGTTTGTTCTAAGCTGGGCCCAAGTCAGCTCCAGTGTTAGCTGCTGTGGATCATTGTTGTGAAAGAGATGTGGCCTTTTTTGTTGTTTGTGTGTTACACATTTTGGAGAATATCACTGTATTAATAGTGTATTAATGGATTGTTTTCTGTCAGCAGTAACTGGGAGAGCTGGAATATGTGACTTGGCTTTTGTTTCCATCAGCTTCATGTTAGTAGGTTCATATGTTCTGTGGTGGGTATTGTGTTAGCAACTAGAGGCATGTTTTAAGGAGTTTAACTGACATTATCCCATCACAACAAAAAGATTTGTGAAGGCTTTAGATCCCTTCAAGAAAAATTACCTTTTAACTGGTTCCTTTGAAGTTTTGTAGTTTCATTTGGTTAGAAAGCTGTTCCTGTTTTAGTAAACAAAGCTTTTTTACCGTTTAAAGCAACAGAAAAATGACTGCAAAGCTGTCATATATGTGCACACCCATCTTTGTACAACTTTTTGAACATAAAATTGGAGAATGTAAGCTGAGTAATTATGAAAAAATAAACAGCGCCAATAAAAACACCTGAGGCGCATGTACAATTTCTTCTGTTGTTTGAGTACACAGCTGAATTGGTGATCTGCAGGTGATTTTAAATTAACATTTGGAGAATGCAATAAACCTAAAGAGCTATTTCCTCATTTCATAACAGCTGAAAAGGCATTTAAGCATGAAGGAAGGTGGCCTACATTTCTACTGATACGTAGACTCTGTTGCATATCTTTTATAATACAGAGTTTACTTTAAGTGGTGATTGTTTGCAGATAACACATCTATATGAAGAGTATGGAATATGCCTCTTTAATGGTATTGACAGCTGTTGTAACTGAGTATCTTAGTCTTTCCAAGCTGGTATGTTTTCCCTTTGGAATATAGTGTCACTCCATGGATGTACACAAGTGTAGTCGGAAGAAATTGCAAAGCCAAGTGTTTCTCAGGTTGCATGGAAAAGCTTCACTTAGGATTTGACAGCACAGGTGATTCCTGTGGTCCAGTTCTAAGATGAAAACTGGTGATGATCAGCAGTCAAGGATAGGAAGACTTGATCGTCCAGGAATTATAAGAAGATGCCTTGATGTACAGCCTTGAAGTTTGGTGTTGATGATGGACTTAAACTCTTCCCTCCCCATTTTGAAAGAGACAAGAAGAATGCATTAATGAACACAGTCTCCTTTTGTTTGGGAAAGGAAGAGGAAAGGTCTGAAGGACTGGATGGAAGCAGATCTGGAGGAATTGGCTGTACGAGAGTGTGAAGATGCTGTCACATCTGCAGATTATTTGGGAACAGCTGCAGATTATTTGGGAATTAATGTTAAAAGGAGTCCCTGCTCTGATCTTAGGGCCACCCACAAAGCTCTAGGTGTGGTTTGCTTCATTTAAACTCCTGTGGCCAAGTAAATGTGCACACAAAAGGCCATAAAACCACAATTACTTTGCACTGCTGCAGTCCTTTCTTGTTTGGTGCACAAAAGGAGCAATAACTGAAGCAAAGAACTGAAAGAAGCAAAGTGTTTACTTTCTCAGTCTGACTTGTTCAGTTGAGTTGTAACAGTGTTCACAGAAATATATTCATGTCCCCAGCAAGAACTTCTCTTTGCAGCTCAAAGACTTTAACATTTGAAAAATGAAGAGTTGCAGTACTTCTGATAGCTGTTTAGGAAGTTTATTAAATGGGTACTATAGCTGTTCACAAACATTGTTCTGGTTTGCTTATTAAATTCTTCTATGATCATGGTGTTTGAAGTTGCTTTTTCCTGTATTTTCTGTAACAGCTGAAATGAGAATTGATCAAGATGACAGCTGCATGGCAATGCTGTGTGGATGTCTTCTGGGATCAATGTGCTGTAAAGAGGGAGAGGAAAGGAATTATGTGAGAGGTGTAAACATAACAAAGAGCAACTATAGTGTCCAAAGGTGTTGCAAACTGGCTTGTATAACTTGGGCAAAGGGTTTTCAAATTCAGTAACTTTTGGAAGAAGAGAACCTGACCCTTCTAATTGGTAAGGGAAGCCTTTTCTTTGTCATAGCCTTGAGACCACAACTTTGAGAACACAAACTTTTGGTTTGGAGTTCTAGTAGGGCTATGATCACTTGCATTTAAGAGCCATCTTATCTGAAACTGCAGGTTTCACCTAATGAACATGCTGTATAATTCACAGATCAAGAAGCCAAAGCTTACTGAATGTTATCCTTTCTGTTATCATAACTTTTGTGTAGTAGTACAGGGGGGCAGTTACAATAAATGAAAATTAATTATGAAGATTTTTCTTTTCCAAACACAATATGAACATGAAATTTTATTGCTGACAAAGAGGGGCCTCCCCTAGGAGGAAGCAGCCTATATGCTAAAGAAATTAAGCACTTCTGTATTTCAGTTAGTGCCAAGTCAGCTCTGAGGCTAATGAATCAAAACAAATTTACAATTAAGCCCAGAAAAGAAGACTAATTAAGTAGCCAGTTAAGAAAAAGTGCTGAAGGAGGGATCAGCCTTGAGGGGAAATCATGAGACTCTCAGTATTAGCCCATGAAGGACAATTAAATGATAATTGCAGAGGCCTTTTTGCATCCAGCAAATGCTCTCTGACTTTTATTATGGCTAATTTTCTCCATATTAGTAGAAGCAGATATTTGCCTTGTGAGCAACTAAGCTTTACTGTGCACTTTTAAGGTAATTTATAGGTAAAGCACAGAGGTTGCTGCAGGGCTAAATTAATTGCCAGACTTTAACAGTATTTTAGCTAGCAAAAAAGCCCAACTGTGTTTTAAAGACAACCCTAAATGTTTGCTTTGTTTGCCTCTTCATTTTGTGCTATACCAAGTCCATCTTAGCATCCTGTTTTAACCTTTTAAACAAATTACATTCAGTGAATTATTTTAGCAGTATTTTTAATAGCTTCATTTTGTTCAGTTGCTAACCCCACTAAAGTTCACAGAAATCATTACCTTGTCTTGAAATGGTCTCTGTTGTTACATCCTGCATCCCATGCAGCATGACATACTTGTTGCTTAATGGTAAAAAAAAAAAAAAAGAGAGGGGGGCAACTAAAATAATTCAGCTCCTCTTCTGAAGGAGTTCTCAAACTTGCAAAGATGATTTCTATTGAGATGCTGAGGATTGCAAACAAAGTGCATTCCCCAGTCCTTCTGTGCCCCTCTTTTCCTCTTTCCATGGAACTGTGATGCTGATGAAATACAAAACCTGTCTTAATTGGACTCATACATGGGCTAAAAGTTTGCTTATATGTCCACCTTTTTTATTTTTTTTTGTGCACTTTTCTGGATCTTAATTTATTTCAGCAGTTATAAAGAAGGGGTCTTCTCACATTAAAAAAACTTAGTAATTTTCTTCATGAAATGTCCTGTGCATGTGCTGCCAGTGTCCTGCTATGAAAGGACATCTTGATTGCATCTTGAAATATCTGTCAAAAGTGTGCTTTTTTTTCTTTGTTTGTTTGTTTTCTTTACCTTGGGAACAGACTGCAGGATAAGGCATTCCCTTGCCACTGTTTCAGCTCCTCAGCTGCTCCTTCATTTTTTGCCTTGCTGCCTAAACTAATTTCTTGCCTTTCTTGCATTTCTCTTCTGAAGTTTCCTTTTTGTGTTGCTCGCAAGCACTGTATCATTTTTCAAAGTCAGTTCCAGGTATTTTAATTATTTCAAAGTTGTTCTTGTGCCTGAACATTACAGGGCCTGGCAAAACTCCCAATTTGCTTGCTGAGAAAAGTGATGCAAAGTGTCCTTTGGCCTCCATTCTTTGAAAGACTTTTGTGTAGATTTAATCCTGAGAAGGTCAGTTTAGGATGTCACTGGTGAGGCATTTGTTCTTGTCATCATCTGCTGTATTCCAGACCACAGAAGCAGAACAGAACCTGCTTCATGCCTGCATGGTTGACCTTGAGTCTCATCCATCTGCTGAGGCTGCCTCAGCAGTGCCAGGAGAATCCATCCCAGCACCATTCCCTCTGGACAGACATATCCCAGGGATCATGGCACTGTGCTTTTTGCTTCTGTGCAGTGTGCTGTTGGCTTCCTTTGCCTTGACACACTCTTGCCATGGCTCTGCCACCACTTAGACACCATTCCGTATTTTCTGATTTTCTGTTGCCCAGGCATTCACCTGTGCTTAGGTTCTTCATTCCTCTTGCCAGTGGGAATGCTGCTTGGCACCAACTGGGTTTGGCCTAGAGGTCTGGTGTGGCAGTGTGTGCTCATTGCTGCAGCTACAGATGTGGATGGATATGCCCTCTCACACCTTGTTGCTGCCTGACTTTTCTAGAAAATATTAGGAGAAAATAATCTTCCTGGGTTTTGATGCTTCTGTGGTGTCAACAGAGGAGTCTGGACTGAATAATCTCAAAGAACTGGGTGGTCCTTCAGGATGACCTTCATACATTTCTCTTAGAGACAGAGCTGAGGCCTGACCGAACTAATTTTGCTTCTGTGTGGAGCAGCTCTGCCCACACAATTCAGAATCTGCTATTTCCATTCTACCCTACTTACTGCCAGTGGGTGGGAGTGTGTGTTTGCAAAGGAGTGGTTTGTGTACATGCTTGGCATCATGGTTACCACTGCAGCTGCTGTGGAGAAGTCAAGAATTATAGAAGAAAGCAGGAGAGAAGAGGTTGTATGTGGGAAAAAGGTTATCTGAATCCAGGGCAGACAGCTTCAGGGGGTTCTGTTTCAGCAGGGGCATTGGACCAGATGACTTTCAGAGGTTTCTTCCAGCCTCAGCTGTTTTGTGGAATCAGAGACTCCCATGCTACAGAGGCTGCTCTCCTGTAAGTTTAGTTCAGGCTTTAGTTGGGAGGGCTCTTTATGTTGTACAACTCAAGTGGAGGGCCTCTTCCATGTCACACAGCAGGCCGTGGGTAAACCAACCAGAAAAGTGTGAAGTGTGCCACAGTGCTTGGCCACTGGTGAACAGCCACTGTTCTCCCTTTCTCTATGGTAAAATATGAAATGTACATGCTAAGTTATGTTAGAACTGCCAGCTTTAGCTTTGCTCTGAGGAAGACACAGACCTGGGTTTGATGAGAAGTCCACTGATCAGTTTTGAGGAACTGGCTATCAATTTTCTGCATATATAACCCAAAATATTTTAATTTGGAAATTTTGATAGTGAGCTGGTTTTTTCAGTTGCAAATCTTAAGAGCAGCCTTCAGTCTGTATCCAGGCTACTATTTACACAAAATTCTATATCTAGAGTAATAGTCCTCAGCTGTCACGTGACTTGCATACACACTAGATTTTTACAAAAATAGCATGAAACTCACATGCACTTTAACTGCTGAGACCTCTTAGTCCTGCACAAAATACAGCATTTCATACTGTGCAAAGACAAGGTCAGAAATACCAGGGCACAGTTAGAGCTGAACTTGGCAAGGGATGTGAAGAATAATAAGAGGTGATTCTACAGGTACATTAATGAAAAAAGGAAGGTTAAAGAAAACTTAACCCCCTAAAGTGAACCTCTGAAGTCTGGTGAGCTAGTAACAACAGATGAAAAGGCTGAAGTCCTCAACAACTTTTTTTCCCTCAGTCTTTACTGGCAGCCTCTCTTCCAACACCTTCCAAGTTAAAAAACCACAAGGAGGGGATGAGGGCAGCAAAGTCCCTCTCACTTTGTGAAGATCAGGTTTGTGACCAGCTGAGGAACCTGAAGGAATTGGCAGATGTAGTCACCAAGCCACTCTCCATCATATTTGAGAAGTCATGGCAGTCAGGTGAAGTCCCTGGAAGAAGGGACACATTACACCCATTTTTAAAAAGGGTAGTAAGGAGGACCCTGGGAACTACCATCCTGTCAGCCTCACCTCTGTGCCTGGGAAGATCATGGAGCAGATTCTCCTAGGACTGATAAACCACATGGAGGACAGGAAGGTGATCTGAGCCAGCCAGCCAGCCAGCCAGATTTGTCTGGACTTCTGCAAGGCCTTTGACATGGTCCCCCAGAGCATCACACCAAGTTAGAGAGATATGGATTTCATGGGTGGACTTTTTAAGGGATAAGTGATTGGCTGGGTGCTGCATCAAAAAAGTGTGGCCAGCAGCTTGAGAGAGGTGATTCTGCCATTTTACTCTGACCTCACCTAGAGTACTGCATCCACTGCATCCAGCTATGGAGCCCTCACAGGCACAGGAAGGACATGGACCTAATGGAGCAGGTCCTGAGCAGGGCTACAGAAATGATCAGGGCTCTGGAACACCTCTCCTGTGAAGACAGACTGAGGGAGCTGGGAAAAAAGAAGGCTCTGGGGAGCCCTAATAGTGACCTTCCAGTACATGGAAGGCTGGAGAGGAACTGTTTGCAAAGACCTGGAGTGATAGGACAAGGGGCAATGGTTTTAAATTGGAGAATATTGGATTTAGACTGGATGGATGTTAGAAAAAGCTCTTTACCATGAGGGTAGTGGAAAAAAAGGAACTGGTTGCCCAGGGAGGTGGTTGAGGCCCCATCTCTGGAGATATTCACGGTAAGGCTTGAGGAGGCTCTCAGCAACCTGATGTAGGTGAGGGTGTCCCTGCTGACTGCAGGGGGGGTGGACTGGGTGACCTTTGGAGGTCCCTTCCAACCAAATTATTCTATGATTCTACGAAAATAGATGCAGAGCATGTGTCAGTGTCACAACCAGATGCAGCTTTCACCACTCCAAACTTTGCACAGAGGAACACATTTGTCAGACACCACTGTTAATTAAGCTAGGCTAATGGACTCTTTTGAGCATAATTGAAATCACACTCATATTGTTCCTGATTTGTTGCTGCAGTTGGTTAATGCTTTAATGTCCTTGCTCCTGTGAGTACAAGTGGAAGTTCTGCCACTTTTTAGTCTAGTATCTCCCTAATAAGGCACAGTCAGTGCCCCTTTTTAAAACTGTTATTTTGAACTAATCTCTGCTCTTCTTATAATTTAGATCAAAAGCATGAAGCATGTTGTTGGAGACCTATTCCCCATGACTTTGTGGGCAAATTGAAGATGATCTAATGCAAAGGAGTTTTAAAGGACACTGTAACTGCCATCCCACTGGAAGTACACCCCAATCTTCAGGGCATGTTGTTTCACTGATCTCAAAAGATCTTTCTCCAGTATAAATTGTAAATACATGGTCTGTTACAAATTGTTTTTTCTTTTGGATCAGTAAATACTAAATAATACAAATCAGTTTTGATTTATTTGGTTTCTTTTCTTTCCTTTAGGAATTAATTTTCTAGTAGTCCGTGGGGGTTTGAAAATGCAGATTAATTGCATGAGTTCGTATAAATATTTATAAATAATGCAAGTTGCCCTGAGTTGCTTCATGGATGTCACCAACAGCAAAATCCCTCAACTGGCAGCTGGAGTTGTGGAACTGCTTAAAAAGAGTTTGAAATGAAAATATTTCTCATAGAATAGAATTGTAGAATCAGTTAGGTTGGAAAAAGAACTTTTAAATCATAAAGCACAAATAGAACCCTTGCAGTGCCAAGTCACCCTTGGTCTATAGGACTTCGTTCTGGTTCCCATCCCCCAGGTGAATTTCATGAGGTTCAACAAGACCAAGTGCAGGGTCCTGCCCAGGTTCTTCCTCATGCCTTGTTTACTCAGATCTGTGCAGGCTTCCCAGGCAGCCTCTGGGAAGAGCAGATTCTCAGTCCTGGTGTCTGAAATTGTGGCCCTGACCCCACCAGTGTCAGAGGAAAGCAAGATCTCACAGGCGTGGGTGGAAAAGCCTGTGTCATGATTTAGTGCTGGGCTGGCAATGAAACTAACGACACTAATGAACTAATGACTCTATTAACCCCTCTCCTCTCCTGTGTAGGAAAAGGAGAATAAAGGAGAGAGGCTCATGGGCTGGAAACAACTACACAGCTTTAATGAAATGGTAATGATGAAAAGGAAGATAACAAACTATACACAAATAGATAAAAAGCCACTATCACACCGTCCCCTCCAGTAACACTTGTGCACCACTGAGGCTGCAGGGACTCAACAGCAGTGGTGAGTGTCCAGCTCTAGGCTGAAGGAATGCCCAGGAACACAGGCAGGGGGTAGGTGATGGTGTTCTGGACACTTCAGATTTCAGAGGTGTTTTCCATCCATTGGCTGGGTGTACCCAAGGCATTAAAATCCTCTAGCAAAGCACCTGGCAGGCACCAAGGAAGTCACCCATCAGCTCCATGCCCATGACCTTGCCTGTGTCAGAAAAATCCTGCACTGGCAATGGGGTGGACACAGCCCAAGACCTGACAACAAAACTTGTCCTCGTCTACCTCGCTGCTGGAGCTGTCACTGCAGCTTCTCTTTCCTAGCCAGACAGCAAAGCACAGCAAGCAGGACCATGACTCCAGCAGCAATCCAAAAGGGAAACTGGTACAAGATAGTGAGGAACATGGCTTCCCTGCTCTGCTCCATCTCCTGCAGCTATCAAGTCGTCTCCTAACACAGATACTCCTCATGCTGCTGCATCTTCTTGGCTGTGGTCACATCAATCTCCTGCTTGTGCTTCAGCCCATGCTTGATGTCCAGGAGAAGGAGAGTAATTGTCACAGCCATGCCCTGGAGGAGGTTGGAGAAAAGAGGTGATGGGTGGGAGGGAGCACGGGGCTGGGGTAGAGGAGCAGGGGCTGCCTGGAGCTGGGGGATGGGAGGAGGGGGACTGAGGGAGGTGGGAGGGAGCAAGGGCAGGGCTTGGGAGCACTGCACGGATGGCAGCCAGGGGCTGTTGTGGGAAAACGTTGGGGTGCTGGTGTCCTCAGGATTAAAGGGGCTGCAGAGCTGGAGACAGCATCGTGGGGTGTCCAGCCTGCCCAAGCTGCCCTGATGGCCACCCCCCAGCTGGGTTCTGCCCCACGAAAAGCCTTGCAAAGGACACCAGAGCAGTTTCCCCAGGCCCCATCCCTGCCACACAAGAGAATCTCATGGTTCTCCCTGTGAGTTACCTGTTGCAGCCAGCCTCACATAATCACCAGAGTGAAATAATATGAAAGCACCTCCCACCCCTTTAGGAAAGTATGGTCCATTAGTTTTTCATTCACCAGGAGTACCTGGCTTTAATATTTTTCCTTTTCTCCTACTGGGAATATTATTCTTCATGGATCTATTATTGATTCTACAGCAATGAGTTCATTTTCTAAAAAAGTCCTTTATGTGGGTAGTAAAAGTAGGTCTCCCTAGGAATGATTTAAAATCCAACTTGGGTTCAGGTATACTACACACTGTTCCAGGTTGTTGTGAGTTTCTTTTTGGTGGTGATTGTCTTTTTTTAAAGTATCTTTGCTTCTGCAAACTCACTGTTTTTGTTGTAAGTTAAGCGCTGTCCAGATTTAAAACTTGGGAGCCTGTATTGGCTTGAAAACAATTATGGAATTGAAGTGATTTTTGAAGGTGAGATGGCGAGGGAACATTTTCTCCTGAACAACACTGTGCTGTGCTATGAACGATAGTGAACTAAGTTATTTAATGTAGCAATGAAGGCAGAAAGAGGAATTTTTCACTCCTGGAAGGTTCTTTAAACTCCATTTGTCTCATTCACTCCCCTCATCCCTTCCCAAGCAGCACTTGTTAGCATTTTTCTGGTGAGAACCTTGCTGAAGTGCAGGCTTCCAACCTGCAGTTCTCATGGTTCTTGAAGCCCTGCCTCAATTCCAGTAAGTATTTACCATTAAATAAAGCAGTGTAGAACTAACACTCAGCCATCTGCTGCTTCTTCTGCCTTCTGGGTAAGTGTATGACATCCACAACATAAATATTCCTGGGCTGTGGCAAACAGGAATGGGAGCCTGGAGCTGCATCCTCCCCAAAACTGGCTTGACCTGAGTTCTTTTCTGTTTTGGTCAGCTGCTGGGGCAGGTTGCTTTGTAGGATTAATCCCTCCAGCAGGATGTGGACCTGGGGACTCTCTTTCTTCATCCTGACTGTTCAGATGGGGTCATGCTCTCTTGTGCTTGCAGTCTGACATGAGGAATTGTTACTGCTTTTCTTTACTGCAGAATTCTGGAGATGCTTTCATCCAGAGTGGTCCATCACAGTTTCTTGTTAATTGGATCAAATCAATGCACAGACAGAAACTGAGCAATAACCACATATATCACATACTGTATTTTTGACCAGCAGGAAGATTGTTAATACATCTTTCTCTTTAACCTGCCTTAACCTAAAAGAAGCAGAGCATGTGCCCTTCCTGTGCCAATTAGGCTCATAACTTCACAGAAGGTGGGCAGTTCCAGTAGCTCTGTATGATGACCTAAAATCAACTTATCAACTTCTAGGAATTAAGGAGCTTCTTCTTTGTCTTGTGTCTTTGTATTTTTTTTTTTTTTTTTTTTTTTTTTTTTTTTTTTTTTTTTTTTTTTTTTTAGGGAGGGGTGATGGTGTTCCTCTATTTCAAGTTTGCTGTGTCAAAGGAAGGTCTGAAAAGTTTCAGGAGTTGTAAGATAAACAGTTAGGGGCACATCTCGTAGGGGACATGACAGAGGCTGAGCCTGAATTTCTCATGTGTAAAATAATTCTTTTTTTTTTTTTTTTGTTTGGTTTTTTTGTTTTTGTTTAATGATAGTGCATAAAAATCAAAGTCCTGGTCTTAAAAATTATCCCAATCAGCTGGTTTTCTCTCACTGCACAGCAGGAGGAGCCAGGTTATTCAGTTGCCCAGGACTCAGCAAAGATGCTTGTTGGTTATACTGAAGCCCTGTTGCTGGCATGACATTGAGTTACTTGCTTTGCATGTGACATGAGCCAGAGTGGTATATAATATACCAATATAAAATATACCATTCGGGAGTGGTATATTTTCCCCTGTGCACTGTGAATGAAGTTTTGTGATTGCAAGACATAGCTTCTGTTTTCCACTAGAGGTCAATGAAGTGTAGGAGAAAGGTGCTGCAAGGCTTTCAGCAAAAAGCCCCATTTTTTTCCCTCCCAAACTGTTGCTCAGCTGCGGTATTTCCATCTTGATGATTATTTCTTCTTTTAGAAATGGTTCTCCCTCCAGTGAAGTGGAATTCAATTGCCAGGTCTTACTTCCAGTGTTTTTTTCCCCCCCAAAGCCTTCAAGGAGTTAAAGAATTACCCTCTTGATTTGCTCATACCTATTCCTTCCACGTTTTCAATTCCTGGCTCTTAACTGTGTAGCAGGCTCCACGGAATAAAGAGGACATCAAAAAGGTGATGTGAACAGAGTGGGTAATACGAGTGCTTTGGTCTTTTTAAGAGTTTCAGGAAATGCCTTTAGCTGCTGCAGTTTACTGGGGACTTTCCTAAATTTTGTGCTTACCAGTGACCAAGCCAATGGCACCTGATTCCAGCTGAGGAGGTTGGGTCCTGTCTGTACCCTTGTCTATCTGAGTGCTTTTACCACCTTGGCTCAGGTCTCAGTCCTGGATAGCAGTGTCACTCTACTGCACAGCTAAGAATAGGGTCAGGACAGCAGAAGTCCTCTGTGGAGAGAGGAGAAACCATCTGGGACAAGGCTTGTTGGACTGGGAACTACCCCACGCTGCTTGGCTCAAATCCGTGAGGAATAACTTGGCCTAAAATGTTGGTTAAGGGCAGGAATGTTCACTGCAAGACAAAGGCACTGTGCAATGCATTAGCTTGGAAGATTTTTTTAGGAATTTGTTGCTCTCTAGCAGGGGTCTTGTGTGAGCAGCACGTGTGTCACCTCCCCTGCTGTCACACTGCTGGCTCTGGTTCTTGCCCTGTGCCTTGGCTGCTTCCAAATATGTGAGAATCCTCTCATGGCTGTGGGGAACCTGGCTTCAGGGGGGGCTGGGATTCTCCTTTTGGAGGATTTGCTGCTGTGGTGGGAAGCAAAACTGAGGTGGGATTGCAACTCACATGGATTTGGCCAGAGACAGCTTTTATGGTGTGGGGCATGGCTCAATGCAACCCTTTTAGCTGGGGTGCCCATGACTCCCCGAGGGTTCAGCTCCATCTGCAAGGTCCTGACACACCCAGGTTGGCCAGAAGGTTCAAGCTGCAGCATTTCTTTGGTTAGACAAGTGACACCAAGCTCAGGCTGCATGAGGCAGGCTGTGTGTAACTCTATGTAAAGATCCCCTCCAGCTTCATTCATCTGCCATCTGCAAAGGATTTCCTAATCTGGCTTTGAAGTCTATACCAGGGTTGCATTTCCAGAATATTTGGTGTTAGCAGTACTGTAGATTGATAGGCAGGGGCCTCTGGAAACTGACCCTGAAATGCCAGTAGCTTCAGCAAATACTGAATGCATTACTGTCAGTTGGAGACAGATTCATAATTATTATTATTATCTACTCCTCATTAACACTGGTGTAACATAACAGGGAATTCCTGGCTGTTACCTGCTGCTGCTGCTGGTTCCATGTATGCAGTGATGCTGTGTTACAGGCACATGGGGGACCTGCAATCAGTGGGAGGTACCAGGATGGAAGCAGAGAGAATCTGGCTTGGGTTTATTTATCCACTGGTGTGAGTAGCATCACAAACACTCATATGGTAAATAGCATTAAAAAAAAAAAAGTAGGAAGTGAGACTAACATATCACCTTTTAATCTAAAAGAGACTATGGCTATTTTTGAAAAATAATCAATTTTTTGTCTTACCAGTCACATGTGCTGTTTAATTTTCCTTGTTTTCTCACTGTGCATCTCCTCTCTCTCTCATGGATGTCAAATAAAGTGTCAGTGGGAATCGGCTTTAATGTTCAATACTCACTACCTGTTTTGATCCTCTTCATGTGTATTCAGATACGCTTGATAGATTAGGACCTTGTGCAAATGAAAAGAATCTCTGTCTATGTTTATTTAATGTTTATGTTCTAATTGACAAGGGGAAAAAATTAAAAAAGTGACATTTTTCTGATGTTTCTACATTGCTTGGAACAGTAGGGCCAAGGTCACTAGCCACTCCTATAGAATAAGTCAATATTAGTAAATCTTTATTTTCTGGAAGAATGGTGTTGAAGAGTGACTTTCTTGCTGTAACTTGAGCAGAGTGAGACAGACTCATCATCTGAAATGTGAGCCCCAGCTTCCGTCACAGAGTTTCAAGCCAAGCACTATTCTCTCTCCTGAGGTTTGCCACATCAGAAATGCTCAAATAAGAAAAAGAGCTGGGGTCTGGTCTTTTCCAAGCCTTTTCCTTGGCAAGCAATAATCCCTTTTCTTGCCCATCAGGTAAAATGGGCAAGTTGGAACCTTGCATTTTGGCACCAGTGGTGGAAGAGCCCTAGGAAAGGGCAGAGGTGTCAAAAGCCCAAGAGATACTGAGCAGAGGCAATGGCTCTCCCATCACTTGTGCATACACAAGTAGAGGCTATTTCTAAAGTATTAAATTAAAGGAGTTTTCAGCCCTGCTTTCTCAAAGCAGGTATTAATTCTGGAGGCTGATTATGTCTGGGAAGGAAGTTCCTTCTTCTCATAGCATGGGCTTATTTCTGGCCATGCCCAGTTTCTGCATTGGGCCAAGGCAGAGGATTACACGGGCACCAAACTTCAGTTCCCATTCACCTGACCCCAGCAACTGCCTGATGCTCATTTCTAGCTAGTCTGATGGGGGGAAATGCTATTAGATCAGCATATCTAATATTTTATATTAAGCTTTTTATGCCATCTCTAATATCATACATAAGCAGGATGCTTACAAATGGGCAGGAATGTTTGATCAGGTCCTGTCATTTTTTTTAACTGTTTTTCTTTATATTAATTTGCCTTTGTGTGGTTCTGTAAGAAACGATAGCAGAATTTAATAAAACTAATATTAAAAAACAATATCACGTCTGCATATTGTCATCTGATTAGCAGCCTTCCTCTTGATTAAATTGTGCATTTTTAATAGAAGCACTTCATTTGTCTGCAATAACACAGCTCTCTGTGCAAAACGAGCACATTTCAGTGACCCACTTCCCTGCTGCTGGATGCAAATTTCCTTGTTTCTCAGTAATTTTGTCCTGTATCCTACTGCTTGCCTTTGCTTGTCTTGAATAAAAGGTCATTGTAAATCCTGATTATTCTTGGAAGTTGCTCACACACTTATTTCCTAGACTTGATATGTTTCATCCTCGAGTACAACAGAAATTGATTTAATCAAAATAAAAATTTGTCTGGGAGAAACTGGGAGATTCTTTCTGCTTTTGGGTTGATTTTTGTTCCCCCTCCCAAGTAAAAAGTGATTTTGACAAATACATAAAACTTCCTGGAATTCAAACTGTTTTTCATTTTGATTTGGAGAGATGAAGTGGAATAAAGTTATTCTTCTTGTAAAAATTTCCATTTATTTTTTTTTTTTTCTTAGCAGGGGACACAGTCAAGAATTCACTCCTTACCTAACTGTATTCTTTAAGAGATTCTCTGCAGCCAGCATCAGCAAAGTGTGTATAAAATGATAATGAGAAAGCTCAAGATCTCATTGAAGTCAATAGCAAAAGGTATGTTTTGTTCAGTGAAGCCAGGACATCCTGCTGCTGGCATTACTGAGCAAGAATACCTCGTTCCTCAAGATTTATTTGGTGTATTCAGTGTGAAGTTGCCTACAACTTCTGAGTTTTTCATGGAAAGAGACAAAATGGGCACTTTCTCTTAGTTCACCTCTTCACACTTTCTCATCAAAATGTTACATCAGACCAGAGAGCTGTGAAAAATGGGAATCTCACCTGGGGTTATGTGCCCACTTTTTCACTTGGTGTGGCTGACACTGGTTTAGTACCAGTCCTCCCTCTGTTTGCCTTACTGGGATCATGGGGAGGTCTGAGCCCTCTCAGCCTGTACCCACAGCTCTGTTCTACTTTAGGGTTCCAGGTCCAGTTGAATGGACCTAATCTGTGATCCTGTCAGTGTTTCAGGGCAGACCAGTGGAGAAGAGGCTGTGGAATAGCAGCTCTTCCTTCCCATTCCTCAAAAGATTTGTAATAGCTGCCACCCAAATAGCTCCTCCATTAACTCCAGTTGGCAGCCACTGGTGTTCCCCAAGGCTCAGTTTTGGGGGCTGGTTTGTTCAATATCTTTATCAATCATCTAGACAAGAGGAATGAGTGATTCCTCAGCAAGCTTGCAGATGATACCAAGTGGAATGGGACTCCTGATCTGCCTGACAGCAGGAAGGTTCTGGAGATGGATCTGGAGCAGCTGGATCCATGGCCTAAGGCCAAGTGCATGAGGTCCAAAAAGACCAAGTGTTAGATCCTGCATTTTGGTTACAACACCAGGAAATGCTACAGGCTTTGGGAATAGCGGATGGAAAGCAGCCCACAGGAAAAGAACCTTGAGGTGTTGGTTGACATGTGGCTGAATATGAGCCAGCAGGGAGCTCAGGTGGCCAAGAAGGCCACCAGCATTTGCTTTTCTGTGGCCAATCCTTACCTGTGGTTTAGAAAATCCACCCATGTAGGTTGTTTGATTAATCAGCCGGTGCTAATTACTTTTTAGTCAGAGCTGTGCTTCATCCCCAGCTAATAGTGATCTCTGCTTTTGGGCTGTGATTAAGCAGCTACCAGGAAGCTGCAGTTTGGTTTCAAGGCATGAAATGGAGGAGCAGTTGATTTTCAGAAGATAACTCTGGGTGCTGTGCAAATCTGCCCTGTAAGTAATGCCATGTATCAAGCATGTTGTCCTCTGCATGTCCCCTTCTGTGCCTGTGGGATAGCATATTACATGAATTCTTACTGAGATTTTGCAAAATTATGGACTGGATGTGGGGCCCTAAAGCTGGGGAAGAATAACAGTGTAGAGAAATTTCCAGAAATGTAGCTCTGGTTCAGGATATTTGTCCCAAATGAAGCCATTTGGGCTCAGCACACGATTGACAAGGTTGGAGATGGACATAGGTGCTCTCAGTTTGGTGGCTTGAGAGGGGCATGGTAGGATGGACACAGCTCCAAACTGCTGCTGGAAACAGGAATTTGAGTCTTGTTAAATCCACCTCCACCCTCAAGCAGGTCACGAGTTCCCACGAGTTCCCATTTAAGCACTGGACTTGGTAGAGATTAGGTTATGGTTGGACTGGATGATCTGAAGGTCTTTTCCAGCAAGAACAACTCTGTGATTCTGTGAAATGCTGATGTTTTCCTCCAAACCATCAATCTTTTTCATCTCACTACTTTGTAGCTTTAACAGCTACAGAGCACTTGGTGTGTTTCTTTTGTTCTTAAATCTGGAAAAATTCATCATAATCTGCAAGAACCATAGAGAAAAGATAGGGAACCACTTTGTCCTGAAGAGTATAGTTAACATTGTTTGGCTCAAAATAACGTGTCACTTCTCTCCTGTGTATAGGTAGTAAAAGCTAAAAAAACCAATCAACAAACAAAAAAATTCTAATATCTAAAAAAAACCCACATCTTTAAATGATATGGTTAAAAAGCAGGTAGGAAAGCAAAGCATTGGGGAATTTGTGAAAAAAACCTGAAGTGCTTTAGAGGAATGGCTTGATCTTAGGTGATCCATGTGGTTGTGCCTGGAGAGCTGGTGCTGGAGGACTTATCTGGGGCTGATATAAAAATCCCCAGTCAGCAGAACCCTCAGTGCTAGCAAGCATGAGCTCTCTTTAATCGAGAGTTTAGATAAAGAAAGAGCATGTTTCCCCACTGGGGAATCTGGGATGGCATAAATCTGTACTCTTAACGGGTTTGAATCTCAGGAGAAGGCATGCTCCTGTTGCAAGAGCTTTTCCTAGGGTAGATAAAAGCCTCCCATAAATAAAGCTTTGAAATCTTCCAGGAGAGGTTAGCGACACAAATACGGGCACATGAAGCTCAGCGTAAGCAATAATTCCACAGATTTTTATTAGAAAGTAGATATATGGAAGCAGCAATACATGATAAATCAACTTATCTGCCTCCTTACTGGCTTTTATGATCTGCATTAGCAGTAGTGACTGTCACAGAGATCATAACTGCTTTATTTCAACTGCTGTTATAAGGTGCATTCAAATAAAAGCAATTGTGATTATTTTTTGAGTATACCCTCTTTTTTTCCCCTGCATTGAATGGATGGCAAAAGCATTCCTGGTACCTATCAAAGGAAGGAAGGCAGGAAAGAAGGGACCATTCTCATTTGCTTGTTTTGGTACAGTTTTCTTGCTGCCTTGGAGGCAGCTGACATGCACTGCCCAATGCAACTAACTCCTAATGCAGCAACTTCCCCCTGAGGGGTCAGTCTGGGGATGTTGATAGAAGCACCAGGAGCTCTTCTGCAGCTCTTCACCAGGAGTCCTGGAGTGAGTTGTGCTCTTGCAATGCTGATGCCACTAGCAAACACGCTGTTTAATCTTTCTCAGTTGTCTCCTTGAGTAAGTCATCTTATGTCTGATCTGATTATGCATATAATATAGACATATAAATTAAATAGATAATTGGTAAATAATAGCATTGGCATCAGGTTTATTTTAATACAGGGTTAGAGAGGCTGTTTGGTCTTCAAAAATGTTTCTCTCTTTCTAGTCTAGGTTTCAAAGACAATTAGGAATTTTGCACCTAGGCCTGTAAAAGTTGATAACTACTATTGATTTAAATACACTGTGGGAAAGCAGCCACTCAGCTCGGATTGGGAACTGCCTTGAGCCGTTTGTAAGCTTTGGGAAGAAGAGGTTGTTATGTTGGTATCAAACTAATGTGTCCTCACACCCTTCTTAACAGCTCACTCAACAGATACCATGCAGTGGGCAATCTGATGAGTTGAATGCCAAACAGATGCTTTATTTTGGAGCTGTCCTTCTTGGATTTGTGTTGTAGGAGGGGCTGGAAGCAGTGCTGTGTAAGATGGTAGCAGTACAGAAGGTGAGAGGTAGGGTTTTTTCCTGCTGTTTCATCTTCTGGTGGTCATCCTCCTCTTTGTCAGATCTGTGGCAATGCCACCAATTTCAATGCCTTCTGTAAAACAACCCTGTGCCTGCCCTGGAGAATAATCAGGCACATAACTGCCATCTTTCTCCTCTGTGGTTAGTCCTGCAAAAGAGTGCTTGGTCCATATGGTGCTGCTGACACCATAGAAATGACGCTGTGGATTAATTACAGCTGGGGACACTGGGAGGAGGGAGGTTTTGTGCGCTGCTCTCCTACGAGGTGTGCAGTTGTGAAGCAACCTGACACATCTGCCAGGACTGTCTAGGAAACTATTAGTCAGTTACTACCTCCTGTGCTCAAGAGCTGCAGGCAATTTCACAGTAATAGTTTCTCAGTTTCTTCCACGCAGGCAGTGGTGAAATACTGACTTATGTATCACGGAATGGCATCCTTAACAGAGGCTTTGCAGGAAAAAAAAAAAAGTATATTTGTAATCCTCAAAGGCTGTTTGCAGCTGACAGCTTCATAACTGCTGTGAAGATACATGGCCAACAACACAGGCTGGGAGCAGGGAGCAGCCAGAGGGATTGGAGACCTTTGATTTGGGTCCCACCTGCTCAGAGGTAACATCAGAAGCATTTATGTGAAGGGTCCTAAAAAGTGCAATATTTTTCGTGCTGCAGAGAAGTGGAGGTGAGTTACTGTGAGGCTGGAGCACACTGGCTTGCAGGGAGGACCATGGACTGGTTCCCTCTGCAAACACAAAAAGGAAGGACACTTTTATGCAGCAAAGCTGGAAGTCACCTTGTGTGGTCTGAGGCAGAAATGAATAATTTACTTTATTTTTTCTAGTAAGGGGGAAGCTGAACTTGAAGCCAAAGGCAGTTTGGGTGCGGAAATAGGGTTAAGGCTCATTGCAAGTGGATGAGGTAGGATTGTGGTACATATTAGGAACTTGATCTAAACCACCTGAAAGCTTAAAATTTTTAGCATCTTTAGAAAAATTACCTGAATCCTCAGAGCAAGACCAAGCTCTGAATTTTGACAACACTGCCTGGTTGTGTACCCAGTGCCAAGAGCCACCTCTTCCCAGAGCACTGCTTCCCTTTAGCAGGATTCAACCCACTGAAGGATTTGGAGAGATACATTAGCTGGCATTATTTTCTTGGTTTTCAAGTTTAAGTGATTCAGAGCAAGTAGCAATGTTTCTTTGTATGACTTTAATGATGTCTGCTGTCAGAGACATGACCCCTAGGAAAGGACAGGGCTGTAACTTTATTTTAAGCTGGATAGGTTGTACATAAGTCTCCTGAATCCCTTTCAGCTTTGGAAATGGATTTCCCCTATCTCTGCCTTCTGCCTGGTGACTTCACATTGTTTGCACTAAAAGGGGAATAGTACTTTTAATCTCGAAAATGCCTTTAGAGTTTTGGAGTGGATCATTTTAAAGTCAAGAGTGTTTAAAGCACATTAATGAGGGTATTCTCTATAGAACAGTTTTATTTCTGATAAATCAAATGTGAGAGAATGTAAGGGAAAAGGGGTGGGAAAACAGTCATGTCTGGAAAAGCAAACAAATTGTGGATCTGTGGTGAGAGGAGTGTTGTGTTACTGAAGCACTAAACCCAGCTGTGTTTTTTTCAGTGAAATTCTTCCCTGCCTTCAGGTCAAATGCTTCTTTGGCTCAAATGGAACCAAACACCCTCAAAGGTTTTAATGACATCTTACTGGAAAATAGGTAAGCTTTTTGCAGCAGCACTCAGCTATATGCTGTGTGATCCTCCAGGGCTGAGGGCTGGATGGCAGCACCATCCCCTCCCTGGGATGCTGGCTACCCTTTGCAAGCTCTTTCCCATTTCTAGGAAATTCTGAAGGAGAAGATGTCCAAACAGAGGTTTGTAAAAAAAATTACAAGACTTCTTTTCTGGTCATGCTTTAAAATTTTTAATTAAATGGGGAAAACAAGTTTCTACCTGGTGACAATTCTGTGGCATGTGGCATATACTGATTTAAACTTTATCTTTCTACCTAAAAATTCTCGGTGTCAGCTCATGGCCCAACACTTTGCCTGGCATTTGGAAAATGATGACCAGAGCCAGACACTGGCAGAATAGAATTATCTTATTGGGTAAGCTTTTAGATTAGAAATGGTAGCTGATGCTCATAATCTTTGCTTATTCCTGTGCAGACAAAGGGTAATGCAAAAAGGGGGAAGACAGAAGCAAACAGGACTTTTGTCTTCTAGCAGGCAGAAAAATTAAAGAAAAAAATTAAAGCAGTTTAAAGATTAAGAAATTAAGCATAAAAAATTAAGCATATTAAGTGGGCTCTCAGGCATCATCCCCTTTTGATTTAACATTTTGCCTCTATCAGGGTAGGTGACCTGAAAGCCCCAATTGGAAATTGCATGTCATTTAATGGTGATAAGTGCTATCAACCTTTACTAAAATGAACCAGAGGGGGGGAAAAAAAAAAATCAAGCCAATCCTTTAAATCAGGCACTTGTTCAGCTCTTAAGGATGTATAATGTGATTATAAAACAAATCAATAAGCTTTCAGACTTTCTGAATGTCATCACAAATGATCAGGTTACATGGGTGGGTCTGAGCTCACCCCTCTCTGGCCCCAGGGAAGTCCAGAGTGCCACATTTGTACTGAACAGGATGGACCTGACTCAGAAATGTGAATTTTGTCACCATTGCTGTCCCACAAAGGACACCTATTAAGAGAAAAAACCAAGCAGAGCTGTAACATGATATACAGCCAGAGTGATACTCTTTTAATGTTGGTAGAAATCACCTTCTAAGAGCCAACAGGAGATGCATGAAGACGTTCTTGCTCTAGTGTATATTCTAGTGGGTTTGGGGCTTGTGTACAGGGCATCCCATAACAGGCATTATAAAGAGACTCATCACGAGTGGCAGAACCTGAAGAAAGTTGATGTTTTCTCCCTTATCTGAGTCTCCAATGCCTGGGTCCCCTGTAGTTATTCAGGCCTGTGAAAGGCAAAAGTGGACAGGTTTCAGGGAGGAGAAATCCCACTTCTCTCCATTCAACTGCACTGTGGTGCTGAGGTGCTTAAACAGATTGAAATGCAAAGCAAAAAAAAAAAAAAAAAAAAAAAAAAAAATTGTGTAATAATGCATTTACATTGCCACCATGCTCTGGGCTCCACAGCAATTTTAACATAGTACCCATGAGGCTACAGAGTAGTTTTGAGTGTGTATGTGTTTACTTTAATATTGTAATAGCTATGTGTAAAGTAATTGATTTGTAGTTGCCATAGCAACAATAACCTTGTATTTTATAATGCTGGGGTTCAAAACGTTACCCTGCATGGTTGTTGGGTTTTTTTTTTTACCATAGAGTTTGCATTCCTTTTCTTTAATTTTTGGGGTGTGAGTTTTTATTCCTCTTTTAGCAAGAAACATTGTTCCAACTGACAAATTTGAGAATGCATTTTTCAAGACAAAAGGTTTTTTAAAAAAACAGCTTTACTTGCTTGAGTGCTGTGATGCTGCACTCCCCAGCACTGGTGACAGGTTAAATACATCTCAAAACATGGTAAACTGTAAAAAACAACTTCTAAAAGGAGTAATTTTCATTATTGCCTGAATCTTGACTCTGAACTGGTTTAGCTACAATGTTGAGAAATAGAAAAATAGAAATAAGTTCCCTTGATCAACCTGAGAAACAGGCTTGAAGACTCTGCCCAGCTGGCACTGCCTGTGTTTTAGCAGGATTTATTTCAGAGAGGACTGGAAGCAGCCTCTACATCCAGTAGCTGGAGGGTTCAAAAAGGAGGACCCCACTATTGCTGTTAATGGGAAGGACTGGGAGCGGAGTTTCTTTGAAAAACTGTCTTTTTCTGTCAATTAACTCCCTCTGTGGGCAGTGCTACCAGTAAAGCCTCTAAGAGATGAGTTTTGGCTGCAACAATAAATCCTTATTTTCTGTCTTCTCTATTACACTCATCCTCCCCTCCTGCTCTTGCCTGCTCTTGTTGGACAAGAAGATTAATACTTGTTCTTTGCCTCTCTTTTCAGGTCTTTTTGAAGTGGTCTGGCTTTTGTTTCTCCTTCTCCTTTTCATTTTCTCCTTCTCATTTTCTCCTTCTCCTTTTCTCCTTCTCCTTCATTTATTTTTATTTTTTTGTGGACCTGTTACTGAGGGCTTCCTGAACTGGTCTGCTTTTTCTTTCTTTTTTTTAGCCTTTCCTTTATTTATTTATTTATTGTGGACCGGTTACTGAAGTGGAAGGTAGCCCAAAAATATTGTTAGGGAAAAAAATGTTGTTAGGAAAAAAACCAACAAACTTTCCCCTTACCCATGGAGGTGATCTTCAATACTAATAAGAAGTTAGCATGGAAATCAATGAAAAGAGAAAGCCTGACTCTCCAGGCTAATCAGGTCTGACCCAGCTCATAGGTCCTTAACAACATGGAATACTTTGGAAATTTATTCTAGAAGTAGAAAATACATTGGAAAAGATTTGCTGCCATATGTGGCTTCACTTGCATGGGAGGCATGCAAATAAGGAAATATAACCCGAGGTGCTATAGAAAATATTCACCCAACACAGTTTTCCTTGAACAAAAAAAAAAAAAAAAATAAAAATCTTTCACTGTATAACCATAGCCATCAAAATTTTTAAGCAAGTGAGCAGCTCTTATCAAGTTGAGACATTTAGATGTTTAGCTTCTGGTTGAGGATAGGGATGGGAGACCACAAGAGTCCACTGTGGCATTTGCTGAAGCCTTCAGAAATACAGTCAGGTGAGGGCCAGGAGTTTGTGACCTGTACCATTTTTTCTCTGTGCCTGGCCCACAGCAGGATGCACAATGTGAATATTTTCATATTGATGTTCCACGGATGGGATTATAAGGCCATTCTGCTTTCATATTTTGAACTGCTGTTGCTGGTGTGTTGGCTCAGGTAGCTCAAAGTGCTTTTTGCTGATCTTCGGCATTTCCTGTGCAGTCAACACCTAAACTGTTGTGGCCAGGTCAGCATTAAGCCCAGCAGATTTATAGTTCAAATATCTGCATGATTCTGCTTTTGCAGCCATCCCTGGAGGTTATGGGTGCCTTGGAGTTGCCTGGAAGAAAAACAAGTTGAAGTGGATTTGGAGGAAAAATATCATTAAGAAACATCACTACATGTACTCCATGGGAAGCAGTGTGGGTGTCCCAGGCTGCTGGTGAGAGATCAGTGGGGATAGGTAATATAATTACCAATTGTTTTCCTTTTCAAGGCAGAACTGTAGCTGAATTGCAGCCAGGTAGTGCTTCCCATGCTGGAGATGAGGAGGGCTGATTCCATGAGTCTAATGGAGGTGAAGAAAACCCTTCTAATGTTTGGCTGATATGATGTTTAATCTAAAGGAAAAAGTCTTCCTAGTCAGAATGGATGCATCCCTTGGGCCAGGGTTTGGTGATGGTATCAGGTGCTGCTTAAGAGGCACGGATGTAAAAGCCATCTGCAGTCACAGATACATGACCCAGTGGTTAAGTAATGGAGTGACATGCCAACACAGCTGGCTGCTTCCTGAATGTGTAGCCAGGAAGTGTTCTATTCCATATTTTTAATTGCTTTGTGGGTGCTAAGTGGAGCTATTGCATTACCAGCAATTAAGGCACTGCTCTCTAAGGCTACTCGGATGCTACTTGGCAATGTAGGCTCACCTGTTGAAGAGGGTGAGGATAACAGGAAATTTTTCTTATTTTGCTGAAAAATAAGCCTTCTCAGAACGTGTTGCAAAAAAGTCTCTGCACCCTGTGATGCTACCTCCTCTGTGGGAGGGTGGGAATCATAGAATGGTTTGGGATGGAGGGTATCTGCCATGGTTTAATGCTGGGATGCTAATCAACCAAGTGACAGATGCTCTATATTAATCCCCCTCCCCTTCCTGATAAAGAAAGGAGAGAGAATAAGGGAGAGAGACTTATGGGTTGGAAACTAAACTACACAGCTTTAATGAAACAGTAACGATAAAAAAGGAAAAATTATTAAATATATGCTAATACACACAAAAATGATACCACGTTCCTCCCCCCTCCCCCCCAATAACTCTCACATCACATCCAAGGCTACAGGGCAGCCCTGGGAAAGTCCAGGCTGGATTCCTGGAGTCAGCAGCAGTTGAGAGCTGGAGGCAGGAACACACAGATTCAGGCTGGCATGGATCAGTACCACAGGCAGAGGAATGGATGGAATCCTCCTTGGATGCTGAAGCAAACAGGGACAGGAGAAGAAGGGTGAAGGAGAATGGCATAGAGGAAGAAGCTTGACCCTTGTGAGCCCTCAAAATTATACTATGACATATGGGATGGAATACTCTGGTCAATCTTAGTCATTTATCTTGTCTGCTTCTCCCTAGAGGAGGGTTGCAGGTGTGGCCTCTTTACTCCTTTTCTCTTTCTGGAGCCTAAGATGTTCCTCAGAACCGAGCAGTGGCCTGGGTCTGCAGACCATGCTGTAGCTGTAAATATAAACATTAAGCATTATCAGTCCTAGAAGCAGACACTGACTGAGAAACTTGCTATTAATCTCAGCAAGTGCAGCTGCTTACAAGAGACTCATCTGAAAGCAAAATTACAAGACAGAAAATTAGCTGTATCCTGGCCCAAACCAGAACAGGATATTTAAAGATCATCTAGTCCAGCCCCCTGCAATGAGCATGGACATGTCCAACTAGATCAGGTTGCTCAGAGCCCAATCCAACCTGATATTGAAACTTTCCAAGGAGGGGCATCTACTACCTCTCTGGGCAAGCTGTTCCAGTGTTTCACCACCCCTGTTGTAGAAAATTTCTACCCACTTTTAGTTTAAAACCATTGCCCCTTGTCCTAATGTTACAGGTCCTACTAACAGCTTGCCACTGCAGGGTGGCTCATCCCTCACCTTCAGATACAGACAAATTTTCTGCAGCCAGTTCATAATATCTGCAACTTTAACCTTTTTTATTATGCTCTTTGTAAGGCACTCCCTTTTCTCTAACAGAAGACAGGAGAAATAAATTGGGTCCCCCAGACTTACATAGACTGAACATGGTATTCAATACCTGACTCGGAGTGGTGGAAAAAAAAAAAAAAAAAAAGACTGTGTTGAATAACCTGTGTGTAAGCAGTTTTTAATATGGCATATTCATCTGCCAGAGAGAGTCATTCTACTCCATTGGTTAAATACGTATTGAAGTAATTTTCAAAATATTTTTCTGCAGCCAATGAGCTGGAAAGGGTCTGTCCAACCGTGCATCAACTTTCAATGCCTATACTTATTTATTGGAATGGAAGGAGAAACACAAGATCTTTCCAGTTACCTTTCTGGCCAAAGGCATCTTTAATTTCTTTCAGCACAGCTACACCATTTTGAAGGAGGGTCAACACTGCTCCTTGATGTTTGGATCACTCTGTAAAGGGGTCCAGGTCCACTACAAGAGAAAAAGGACAGCACCTTGCTCTCTTAGGAACAGCTCCTACAGCATTTAGCATGAAATCCCACAGGAGCAAGCCCAAGGGAAATGAATGAGGCACCCCCTTGTTTTGAAGCTATTATTAGGATTGCATGTGACTAAGAAACCAAGTGGCTTGGCCTATGTTTTTCCAGCGTGCCAAGCAGGACTAAAGCACCTGGAAACATTTGGGCAATCGAGCATTGTGCCCCACTAATTAAGAGAGGTGCATATAGGCAACAGCTGCCTGATGCTTTTTCAGGATCACAGATTTTGGTGGCTTAAATTCTTTAGGCACCTAAATTTCATTTTGGATGAGAACAAAATATGGGCATAACCCCCTTATTTTTGAAGGTGTGTGGTGGGGAAGTTGGAGTGAGTAGCAGAGGGTGTGATTAAGCTTCGATTCATTTGCATGGTTTAGATTGATATTCATTTTGCAACAGTAAATCATACAACATCTGGGACAGTTTGACATACACATGCAGGCAGCAATTAGTCCAGATATTATCTAGCCCAGGAGCAAGGGGCCAGGGAGGGATTTTGTGCCAAGGTCTTGACCATTTGTAGATTGTTTTATCTTTATTGTACATAAACAGCAAGGCTTAGCACCTAGGAATGGAGGCAGAAGAGCAGAAGTGCCCATTTTCCACTTCAAGGACCTAAACAACAGAAGCAATTAGTCATTTGCCTTTTCTGTAGAAAAAGTGCATTTTAAAAATCTATCCCAAGCAAGAATTTGCATTTGTGTCATATTCCATCATTAGTGTATCTCCATCCAAAGTAAAGTATGCAGATGGTTCTTGTTCCTGGTTAATGTTTACAATTCAGTGGTTTGTATTTTTAAAGAAAAACTCAAGTGCTAAATAAAAAAAAGTCATAACTTTTAACAATGGAAAAAAAGTGTAGTTCAAAGGCACAGCTGTGGGGCATCATGAGAGCAGAAAAAACCAGGAGGCCTTTTCCTGGAGGACCTAAATATCCTATATTTAAACCATTATTTTTGCCCTTATAAAGAGAAGACTCTGGGCCTGATGTCACCTTCTGGAGCTTTTCTGCCCCCCTGGATGACTGAAGGGGTTGGGAGCCACAGGCTGCTTTGTACCTGTTGTCTCCCCTGTGTTGGTGGGAACATTACCAAGGTGTGAGTATATATACACACATAAGTCTACATATTAAAAAATATCAATCACACACATCATGGGTGATGACAGGTGGTGGTAATGATTATAATGATTACGCATCATTTACTTTTATCTGCATTTTCTCCCACTTATTGCAGTGAAATGGACATCAAACTGTTCCAGTCTGTGCCGCCCTCCATGCTCATAGAAGGGAACCCTTCATTTCACTTATTCTTAAAGGAAACTATTAGTAGGTTAAGACTAAGGGAAAAAAAAAAAAAACCAACAAACAGGCATTAAATAAAGCAATGCTTTGAAATTAACAGTTCTTTGTGTTGTGTATTTAAATATTTTTGACTGTTTGGTGTCTTCTTCCTAGTGCTTCTATGTTCCTACCAGTTCAGGAGGCAGGGAACAATAGGGATGTGCTGAGCACACCCAGCCCAAGCCCTTTCTTGCTCTGTCACTGAAAGACACTGCAGCAGCCTTTATCAATTCTTGCTTTTCTAAACACCTGTAAAAATCCTAACCAATCCTTGGCTAAAGAAACCTGCAGCAAGGCAAACACCTGGGGACAAACTTTTAATTTGTTTTTAGTTGACGGTTTTGTTTCCTCATGTTGATGTGTTGTTTTTTCTTTTCCCTTGTCTTTTTTTCTTCTTTTTCTTCTTTTCCTGGGCCAGGACAGATGTAGGGGTAACTGTGTAATGTTTTCTTGGTCTGTGCTAATACCCTTCTGGTCAGTATGTGAGCTGCCCTGAATTTGCAGGATGGAAGAAGCAGAGCTGGGGAATAGCTGGCATCTTGCACCAGTGTAGGGGAAAACCCAGCTTCTTGCTTTCAGTGTGATTGTCTGGGAGAACATACTCCTGTATAAATATTATGGTCTTTCAAAAGATGTAGTAGGACCAAGAGGATAAGGTTTATATTGGGCCCCTGTGAAGCTGTTCCTGGAATAATGCCTCATTTTCCATGATTGCTTTTCAAAATGAACCATGTGAGAGATGTCCAAAAGCTCTTGCCCTTTCAGCTTGACAAAGAGCAAAAGGAAAAATGATTTGGTCAAAGACTGGATGTGGCCACATTTTCTCTATCTAAAGAGCTCTTCAGCTGAACACACAAGGGTGTGACAAGATTTGAGGGCTGAAAGATAAAGGCTACAAAACAAAGGGCAGATTTTAACAAGGGAATTAGCTGTTGAAACATCTTGTGGAGGGATGTGATGCCTGTCCTTTTGCTTTAAATCTTCATAGCAAAACCAACCCCCCCCCCCTCTGAAATGTGTGCTATGACTCAAAGTTTGCAGCCCAGCTGCAGGCACTGCTGGGTAAAAAAGTTTCCTGCTTGCTGTTTGTAGCTATCTGAATTCAAATTTCTTCCTAGCTGATTGTAATTGCCAATTGGTAGTAGATACCAAATTAAACAGCTGCTGGACAGAGAAATTTTACTCACTTCCATAAATTAATCCTCCATTTTTTACAACCATGCTCATCAGACACATTTCACATCCAAAGTGAAGCTCATTTTTGGTAGTGATGATGCTGAACATCACATTTTCATGGCACTTAGGCTTGCTTAGTCCTCAGGAATAATCTCCTGATTGTTTCACACCTCTCAAAAAATGATGACTATAACGATGATTAACTTTAATAAGTGACACCTTTAGGAAATACCCCTCAGCTCAGGAGTGGGGCTTCTCCTTAACAGGTGTTTCAGAGCCTTTACAGGTTACCCATGGGCCCTATAAGCCCTGTGGATTTGGGGGAGCTGGTTCTGTGTCCAAGGGAACAGCCTGGCTGTGCAAGGAGGGAAGTGTTCTCCAACCCTTCTCAACAAAGCCTGACTGTGAGTTATCACTGATTTTTTTACAAAAAATTTAAATTTAAAAAAAAATTTACTTGTCAGTGTTTTTTTTTAAGTAAACTCTTTTTCATGTGGTCAAACTGGTGGTTTAAGGGAAAAAAAAAAACAAAAAAAGGAAAAATATGTGCAGCTCACAGTGCCCAAGGACAGCCTAGAATTCAATTAAATGCCTGCAGGACTGAGGAGAGTTATCCTTTCAGCTCCTTTTGCTAGTTTTTTCACTGCAATTCAGACATCTCCTACAAACAGTATCACTTAAAGGGTTTGTGCAGTCAGTTTTGATTTCATTTTTATTTTTTTTTATGGCTGTTCTGGCCCTCTTAGAGGCTTGACATTTCAGTATCTTAATTGTCTCAGTTTGCTGGGAAAGAAAGGTAGAAAGGAAGAAAGAGAAATGTACAAATACCAGAAAAAAAAAGACATCTTATGGCATTGAGATTTTCCTCCTGATAGGAAGAGCAACATGACCTTCACCACCACAATGGTGAAGGGCTCTTGTTCATCTCAACACCCACCTCCAGCAGTAACTCCATATTTTCTTTTCTTTGTTTCTGTGTTTTACCCATGTTTCTATAAGGTCTGGGAGAATTTTTTTAGCTGAAGGGGAGTGATTCTATCCAACAAAATTATTTTCTCAGTTAAAGGCTTTTGAGAGTGCACAGAAGAATTAAACCAGGTGTAGTGCTGTGAATGGCAGAGGGAAGGGAAAAGCTGCCTTGAGGGTACAATCAATAGGCTATGGGAGCTGGGCCATGCTCAGAAACCTTGGAATAGCCACGTGAAAAAGCCCTCAAAGTTTTGTGGTCTTTCATCAAGATTTTCAACACTGAGAATCTGTAGATTCATTTTCAGACAAAAATTCTTCTTGAAATGGGTGAAGAAAACCAGAGTGGTTATTGAGGTGCCTGAGTATGAAGTCAGATTTAAGCACTGAGCTTTGCCAGTGTTGTCTCTCATAGACAGTGGACTGAGCTGCACCCACCATTAATTCTGTAATGAATTGGTGCAAATTGCACAGTTTTGGGGTGCTCTGGAGTGGCCTTTGCAAGCCCAAGTTCTCTGCTCACCAAGCAGCTGCTGCCCTGTGTGAGCTCTTTGTCCTGCTGCTTCTGGATACATCAGCTAAAATCAGTTATAAGCAGATAGGAAAAAAAAATGTGCTGTTGGATTGATGAACCAAGGATCCCTGGGGTTTAAGAACATTAATCCTCCAGATTTCAATAGTAGCAAAGCTTTTTAATTGCTTAGATGGTCTTCCGAACATCCCCTGAGGGAAAATCTAGTCTTCCCCCATTGTGAAATTGGCTGCTCCTTTGGAATGGAAGCTTATGAGAGATAGAGGCGAGGACTGGACTGGGGCTTGAGTAAAACTGTGCAATATTTTGCAGGTGTCAGAACTCTGTGTGTGGCAAAACCTTGAGCAAAGGATGGAACTCACCTGTGTCAATAGCAGCCATGGCTGGCTGAGCCCAAACTGCTTCGGCGCAATGTGTGCTGACCCCATCCTGTATCAGGAGCTGTTGCTGAGATGGGGATGGTATTGTCTTGCTGCACACTTGCAGTTAGGTTTCATTTGCAAATAATTTAGCAAGACTGTTCTGGTTTTCCTTTTTTTTTTTTGTTCTTGAAGGGCAGATCTTCCCTGCTGGTTCTCAATTGACAGGTATCTAGAGGTGTTCCTGTGCTTTGGTGGTGATCAGAGGAAAAAGAAGAGAGATTGCAGCACTGGTTGTGTGTCAGTCCTTGGGGATACAGTCCTTGGTGTGTAACACATAAAGACCTTTTTATATGATAAATTACTGCAGGGGAAAGTACATCTGTCACAGATTTGTACTCCACAAGATGCTGAACAAAGAAGGGAAGAAAAACCTGGCTGTTGTCCTAGCCAGGTCATGGGGATGGTACATATGTAATGTGAAGTTTGTCTCCACTGCTCCTTGTGCTAAACACAGAATGGTTTTCCCACCCCATGAAGATTTTCTGAGTTTCAGACAAGTTCCTAACCAGACCCAAATTCTGTCATGTGACTGCAATAGTTGAAAGGAAACTTTTATGTTTTACTTAAATAAAATTAAAAGAATTTTAATTAAAGAAAATTAAAGAAAATTAAATACTTTCTTCCATAAATTTAAAATTTTATATTGTGCTTTTGACATTTCATTTTTGACAAGAATTTTTACATTATTAAATCCAAGTATCAAAAAAAAAAAAGAAATTAAAAAATGCGACGTCTGAAAGTATCTTGCTCCCTTCTTCCTGATTTCTTTTTTGCAATCAGAAATGCATCACAAATGACTCTTCCAGCCAAAAGGTTTTAATTCTGACAAAGTATTTGCTTTCTGATGAAAAACTTTTTGGTAGAAAATCTCCAGGAAGTGTCAGTAGCAAGGACTCAGCTTCTGTAGCTTAAATAGTCTTAGTGTATCAGGCACTTAAAGTTAACTCAGATGTTCAGATTTCTTTTGGTTAAAAATTAAAAAATCCAAAGCTATAAAAGCTGTCTTCATCTGCACATGGCTCTGCCTTCTGAGTATATTTTTCTATGTGTGTTTTGTTTAATGGAAGGACAGGAAAAAATACTTTAGAGGGCAACTTGTGAATGAGCACGCTGTGGAAATGCTATTTTGCCATGAGTTCCAGGCTAGAATGTAACCTGATTTATTAAGAGTTTTTTTCTTATTTGTCACCAATGTTTTTCTATTGCCCCTATTAGTTGGTGGCACTGTTTCTGTGGCAAATGAACTGACATGTGAAGGTAATGATTACAAGGGGCTGAAAATGGATGGTGAAGGGAAAGGGCGACTTGGTGCCCTGCTGAGGTTGATCCAAGGACACCTATCAATCAAAGTGGTGACAGCAGTCAGGGAAACTTAATTGGAGATTCATTGAACCCTTAATGATGTGACAAAGAAAAATAAGGAGGCTAAAAAAAGGCTTCTGGGCTTTTCTTCCCCCTCATTCTGCCAGTTCTCAGAAGGAGAAGGGGACCGTGGGATTGCCAAAGGCAATCTAAGAGGTAATCATCATGCTCCAAAAAGGAGCAAAGTGTTTGGAGCTGTGTATATATATTTATTTCACTGCTTCAGTACAGAAAGGGGTTGTCAGAGTCCTTTTCTTTGACTCATGTAGTGGGCCTACCTGCCTCTTGATTATAATTGGAAGTATTAAAAGAAATGCTAACAAGCTATGTGTGCCTTGCATGAAAATGGGGCAAAGCTGCATAATGCTTTGGGCAGCGTTCCCCACAGAAAGTTTTATTCAACCCCTTCTTTCTCCTAATCTTGTGTTTTTCCCAACAAACATGATGAGTTCCATTTGGGAGTGTGCAATCTGCTGGAACTCAAGAGCTGCATTACGTGCCTTGTAAATGACAGGATAGATAAAATGCTCCTATTTTTTTCTGAGCTGCCTTTCAAAATTCGCATGGGTACTTGACACATATGGATAGC
Organism: Heliangelus exortis; assembly: GCF_036169615.1. NCBI lineage: Eukaryota > Metazoa > Chordata > Aves > Apodiformes > Trochilidae > Heliangelus > Heliangelus exortis. The sequence goes on from NC_092425.1 coordinate 5,150,722, forward strand.
TTCTCTTGTTTAGCTTTTGCATACATTTCCATAAATAATATGTTAATATTATTTTAATGGCAGTTCTCACTATGTAGAGGGGACTCTGTAGATGCAGTGAATCTGCTAATTTTTTTCCACCCAGCAATTCTCTTTTAATATGCCATGTTAAGAGCTTACTCTTTGGGTTGGGAGGACTCCGCTTGGAAAATGTTTACTTCGCTTAAGATTTTACATCTTTTCCATTGCTTGAAAAGTCCAAGCCTTTCCCTTCTTTTGCTTCAACTTGCTCAGTTCAGTGTTGAGGCTGGGTAAAATAGCAGTGAATGGTGAGTTTTTTGAGAGAATGGTGAATTTTCTCTACAACTTGAAGTTCTCTCTAGTCTGCTCTGGTCCTACAAGAGGAGACTCAGACAGATACTTGTAACATGACTTATTTCAGAGAAAGTCCTGAAGTACAGCAGCTCCTGAAGGCACACCTAATTTTTTGGGTTTCTAAAGAGTTATGTACCTCAATATTTAGATATTTAAAGACCTGAATATCTAAATGTTGTGGCCACAAGCATCCCACGTGCAGATGTAGCCATTAATGTAGTGCTCAGAATCAGTTTGTCCAAATCTGTAAATATATGGGTAAAATTAAAACATAAAGAGAACACCTTGCTTCCCCCTTTTCTCCTACAGTGAGCTGAGAAAGGCTGATAGGAACCAATCTGGATGTAGAGTGTATGATAACAGCATAAGAAAGGATTCAATAATCCTCACCTTATCACCTCCTATTTCTCAAGATGGTGATGTGCATCGATAATTAAAGTGAATGGCAAACTGCAGTGCCACCCTGACCTCTGGGGTAGCAGTTGCCATTAATAATGCAGCCAGACAATACAAGGTTTTAGCACCACATTAATACAGACAGGATGAGAAATGGGGGATAAAGCCAGAGGGATAAGCCATACTCCCCGGTGTCGTTTGGGAATCCTTTCATGCTGATCTCTGCCTTCATGCTCTTTGATTCCAATTATTCTCTTCTCTTTTCAGCTGAGAATATTTGTTTAATTATGCTGTGGGAGGGAGGGGAAAGGAAGAACAGATTTGGATCTAGGTAACCTTATTTTTTTACTCTTATGTAGTTGGGTTTGCTCAGCAGAAATCAGTACTTGCCTTGGCAAACCCTGCATTTGGAGACCTTGTGTACCCAACTGGACCTGCAGATCATCTCCATGTAGCTTTAGTTGAGAGCTAAAGGGCTTGTGTTGGAAAATTCAGGCACAACTCCTCCACTGCCAGCTGTGAGCCCTCAGCATTGCCCAAGCTCTGCTGTTTCTCAAGTCAGGTGAAGTTTTGCCACTAATTTTGGTGACTTAGAACACGTTCCCCAGTTCAACAAAATGCCTTGAACATCTCATCAGACAAGGGTAGAAGTGGAAATTTTCTGTCAGATAATTATGGGTACTAAAAGTTATTGCTTTTGGAATTGAAGCTAGAGATTTCTTGGATTTTCTTGGTTGGGAAGGGGATTCACAGCAGTGTCCTCCGTGAGCACAGCCCACGTGGAGTGGGCTCCTTCAGTGTTTCATTTTGACTTTGCTAAAACCTCTTGTGCAGAACAAGTGAGACTGCACAAGCTGTCATTTGATACCTGTCCAAATAATCTTACCTATCCCTGTATAACCCAACCAGCATCCAGAAAATTTAATCCTTTTCATATTGTAAAGGATTGTCCCCTTCTCCGTATTTTCATGGATACTCATGGAGTCTCTCATTTTACTTACTGCCTTTCTGTGCCCTCCTTGAAATGATTTCCCTTCTCACATTGCCCAGTTTGGCAGCTAAATAGCTGCCCTTGACGTAGGATTAGGCTTTTGTATGAATCTGGCCTCAGACAGATTTGTGAGAGGAGATTTAGGGTATTACAGGGTGTTTAGGGCCACACAGGGTTGGGCCACGTACAGGAGCCTGTTAGGAAGAAACTGATGTTAATCTGTGCTAAAAGTTTTATGCAATTCATCTGCTTTTGCCACTCTGATTAGCTCTCAGAAGTCCAGATTGGCATTAATGTTAAAACTGTGGGGGTTTTTTTGTTTGTTTGTTTTTTGTTTTTTTTTTTTCCAGAAGGGCATTTTTCCTGGCTTCTTCATCATCCTTGTAGCTTTGCCCTTTGGGGCAGTACAGTTGACACAGCCTTTTTGCTTATGGTTGATTTTATGGCTCTAACCTAGATGTGACCACTGGTATTACATCTAATGTTGTGTGTTATTTGCCCCCTCCCATATTTGGCATTTGGCAGCCTCCTCTGAGCACGCGGCAGCGCAGAGCAGAGAGCGGCAGCGGCACCGGTACCGGTGTGAGCTGTGCCTTTAAATTGCAGAGGACTTGAGAAGGAGTTGGGCTTCCCAGAGACGGTGAAGCCAGGGCAGAGCGAGGAGACCCGAGTCTGAGCGAGAATCCTGCGAGGATAAGGAAGGCTGACGTGGCAGGAGGCGGGGCTGTGAAGGGCGGCAAGGTTTAAAAAGCGGCCATTTGGCAGCCTCCTCTGAACACGCGGCAGCGCAGAGCAGAGAGCGGCAGCCAGCCTCCAGAGGACAGGCGCCAGGCAGGCGCGAGGGCAGGCAGGGAGCAACTAGTAGCTAGATACATCATGGTCACAACGCGGCCAAAAACCATGGTGAAAAAGAATGCGGGGACTCAGACGGAGCTCCCAAGCAGGCATGCAGCAGTGCAGGTCTCTGGCTGCAGTGAATGCCTGTGCCTGGCACTGGTATCAAATGGAACCAGGGATTCCGCATGTGTGCGGTGTGAGCAAGTAAATGATCTCCTCAGGCAGGTGGTTAAACTGACAGAGGAGGTGGAGAGACTGAGAACCATTAGAGAATGTGAGAGGGAAATAGACTGGTGGAATCACACCCTGAGGCAGGGGCAGATGGGAGAGGTTGAGGAAGTGATGGATCCCCCCCCCCTCCTGTCACCAGACAGAAGGAGAGGACTTAAGAGATATGAATGAATGGAAGGAGGTCCGGCCTCGGAAGGGCACGAAAAAATCCTCCCAACCCCCTCCACCCTCCCAATTGCCCTTGAAGAATAGGTATGAGGCCTTGGAAATTCAGGGACAGGAAAATGTAGTTACAGAGGTAGACTTACCTAGTGAACCACCTAGGACTCGTCAGTCACTCCATGTCCTTAGGACTTCTTCAATCAAGAAGGAAAGGAGAGTAGTTGTGGTGGGTGACTCCCTTCTGAGGGGGACAGAAGGGCCCATCTGTCGACCGGACCCATCCCACAGGGAGGTCTGTTGCCTCCCTGGGGCTCAGATTAGAGATGTTAAAAGGAAACTCCCTAATCTTGTGGGTTCCTCTGATTACTATCCACTGCTGATTTTTCAGGTTGGCAGTGATGAAATCATCACAAGAAATGTAAGGGCAATGAAGAGTGACTTCAGGGCCCTGGGATGGCTAGTTAGGGGGTCTGGAGCGCAAGTAGTGTTTGCCTCCATCCCTCCTGTAAGAATGGGTGGGGAGGTAAATAGGAAGAGTTTACAGGTCAACGAGTGGCTAAGAGACTGGTGCCAAAGACAGGGTTTTGGCTTTTTTGATCATGGGATACTATATGAGACACCTGGCCTGGTGGTGGCAGGTGGGATGCACCTGTCCCAGAGGGGGAAGAGGCTTTTGGGACAGGACTTAGCAGGGCTCATTGAGAGAGCTTTAAACTAGATGTGAAGGGGGAAGGGGAGAAAACTGGGTCTGTTAGGGACAAACATAAGAAGAACGAACCGGGGCCCGAAGGCAGGTGGTCTAGGGAGGATTTAGTCCCACCAGTGTGCTCTGTTTGTTTCCTGAAATGTCTGTATACTAATGCACGCAGCATGGGGAATAAGCAAGAAGAGTTAGAGGTCCGTGTACGGGCTAAGGGTTATGATCTGGTAGCGATAACAGAGACATGGTGGGATAGGTCACATGACTGGAATGTGGCCATGGATGGTTCTGTGCTTTTTCGGAAAGATAGGGCGGGGAAGCGAGGTGGTGGTGTTGCTCTTTATGTGAGAGAGCAACTAGAATGTGTTGAGTTTTGTGCAGGGGCTGATGAGGGGCAAGTTGAAAGTCTGTGGGTAAGAATTAAGGGGCAGGCTGGTGTGGGTGATACAGTCGTGGGGGTCTACTACAGACCTCCTGATCAAGGCAAGGAGGTTGATGAGGCCTTCTACAGGCAGCTGAAAGCAGCCTCGCAACTTCAGTCCCTAGTCCTCATGGGAGATTTTAACTACCCCGATATCTGCTGGTTGACTCACACAGCCAGCTTTTCACAGTCTAGGAGGTTCCTCCAGTGCATTGATGATAACTTCTTAATGCAAATGGTGGACAAGCTGACTAGAAGAGGAGCGCTGCTGGATCTTGTACTAACCAACAAGGAGGGCCTTGTTGAAGCAGTGGTGGTCAATGGCAGCCTTGGCTGCAGTGATCATGAGATGGTAGAGTTCAGGATCCTGTGTGGAAGGAACAGAATACCCAGTAGGACCAGAACCCTGGACTTCCACAGGGCAAACTTTGGTCTCCTCAATCAACTGTTAAGAGAAATCCCATGGGACAAGGTGTTAAAAGATAAAGGGGCTCAAGATAGCTGGTCAATATTCAAGAACCACTATTTGCAAGCACAGGATCAGAGCATCCCTATGGTTAAGAAATCTAGTAAGGGAGCTAGGAGACCAGCATGGTTAAAAAAGGAACTGCTGGGAAAACTTAAGTGGAAAAGGAAAATCTACAGATCATGGAAGGGGGGGCTGGTCAATTGGGAGGAATATAGGACTGTTGTCAGAGGATGTAGGGAGGCAATTAGGAAAGCTAAGGCCTCCTTGGAACTTAACCTTGCAAGTCGGGTTAAAGATAATAGAAAGGGCTTTTTCAAATACATAGCTAGCAAAACTAACACTAGAGGCAATATTGGCCCACTAAAGAATGAGCTGGGAGCCCTGGTGACAGAGGATATAAAGAAGGCAGAGGTGCTGAACGCCTTCTTTGCCTCTGTCTTTACTCCTGCAGGGTTTCCGCATGAGCCCCAGATTCATTTAACCCCAGAAGTAGTCAAGATAAATGAGGAGTTTGATATAGTAGATGAGGATTGGGTTAGGGATCAGCTGAGTAATCTGGACATCCATAAGTCGATGGGTCCAGATGGAATGCATCCAAGGGTGCTGAGGGAGCTGGCGGAGGTCATTGCTAGGCCACTCTCCGTCATCTTCAGTAAGTCATGGGTAACAGGAGAGGTGCCTGAGGACTGGAGGATAGCAAATGTCACTCCAGTCTACAAGAAGGGCAAGAAGGAGGACCCGGGTAACTATAGACCGGTCAGCCTCACCTCCATCCCTGGAAAGGTGATGGAACAACTTGTTCTTGTCACTATCTCCAGGCATATCAAGGACATGGGGGTCATCAAGAGCAGTCAGCATGGTTTTATCAAGGGTAAATCATGTTTGACTAACGTCATAGCCTTCTATGAGGAAATTACTAGGTGGATAGATGATGGAAGAGCAGTAGATGTGGTTTATCTTGATTTCAGTAAAGCATTTGACACCGTCTCTCACAGCATCCTTGTAGATAAGTTGATCAAGTATGGGTTTGGTGATCAGGTAGTGAGGTGGATCAGGAACTGGTTGAAAGGAAGGAGTCAGAGAGTTGTAGTCAATGGGGCAGAATCTGGTTGGAGGTGTGTGACTAGTGGAGTCCCTCAGGGGTCGGTACTGGGACCGGTGTTGTTCAATATATTCATCAACGACTTGGATGAGGGTATAGAATGTACCCTCAGCAAATTTGCTGATGACACTAAGCTGGGAGGAGTGGCTGACACACCAGAAGGCTGTGCTGCCATTCAGAGAGACTTAGACAGGCTGGAGAGTTGGGCAGGGAGAAACATGATGAAATTCAACAAGGGGAAGTGTAGAGTTTTGCATTTGGGGAAGAACAACACGATGTCCCAGTATAGGTTGGGGGCTGACCTGCTGGAGAGCAGTGTAGGTGAAAGAGACCTGGGGGTCCTGGTAGACAAGAAGATGACCATGAGCCAGCAATGTGCCCTTGTGGCCAAGAAGGCCAATGGCATCCTGGGGTGCATTAGAAAGGGTGTGGTTAGTAGGTCAAGAGAGGTTCTCCTCCCCCTCTATTCTGCATTGGTGAGGCCGCACCTGGAGTATTGTGTCCAGTTCTGGGCCCCTCAGTTCAAGAAGGACAGGGAAGTGCTTGAAAGAGTCCAGCGCAGAGCTACTAAGATGATTAAGGGAGTGGAACATCTCCCTTATGAGGAAAGGCTGAGGGAGCTGGGTCTCTTTAGTTTGGAGAAAAGGAGACTGAGGGGTGACCTCATCAATGTTTTCAAATATGTAAGGGGTGAGTGTCAGGGAGATGGAGTTAGGCTTTTCTCAGTGGTGACCAGTGATAGGACAAGGGGTAATGGGTGTAAATTGGAGCATAGGAGGTTCAAGTTGAATATCAGAAAAAATTTTTTTACTGTAAGGGTGACGGAGCCCTGGAACAGGCTGCCCAGGGGAGTTGTGGAGTCTCCTTCACTGGAGACATTCAAAACCCGCCTGGACACGTTCCTAGGCGATGTACTCTAGGGGGCCCTGCTCTGGCAGGGGGGGTTGGACTAGATGATCTTTCGAGGTCCCTTCCAACCCCTATGATTCTATGATTCTATGATATTTGCACTGCAGGAAAAAATGTGAACAAAGACCTATTCGGGGAAATCATAGAGCTGGGGAAGGTAACCCCAACCACTTTTGTTTCAGAAATAGCTTTGCCCCAGAGCTCCATGTCTCAACAGTTCTGCAAACTTGGGAGGAATGAGGATCCTTTTCCCTTCTTTGCCATTTTGCCCCATCTCTAGTTAATTTGATCTCTATCTGGGCACCAGGGAGAGAGTATCTATTAAACAATAAAATAGACCGATCGTGATGTATTTTCAACCGCTTTGGGGAAATTCTACAAAATTAAGTATCAGAATTGTTTTTCTTATTGGCAACTATTGATCTCTGGCTGTGCCAGTTTCTCTCATTAACACTTTTATTACCTTGTCAATCACAGCACAACCTGCACTAACCAGAGGCTAAAAGGATTTACTATTATTAACAAAACTGTCTGGTGCCTCAGAGCAATAAAAACAGCTGAAACCACTAGGGGAGGGAGAAGTCTGCAGATGTTTTAGTAGCATTTTAGTCTGGAGACTGTGATTGAGAAAAAAAAAAAATTAATGCCATAAAATGGGAGCCAGTTTCTCAGCTGGTGCAAATGATTGAAACATGTAAGCATCAGAGCCATGGGGCTGTCTTGTCTGCAAGTAGAGGTCTGGCCAGAAATTCAGGGTAGTATCTAAAAATAGAATAATACTAAAAATGCTGTTTGTGAGGCAGTCTGCAAACAATGAATTAGACAATGCCTGCCCAAGCAAACACTTGGTCCAAGTTTCTATACTGTTCTACTGTTTCTATACAAGTTTCTACTGGTTTCTATAACCTGTGAGCCCCGTTTAGGGGTCTAAGTAACTTTGTAAACCAATCCCTTTATGTATGGATCTCCTTCCAGACTGAAAAGGGATGGTTTAGGCTTTTGGAAGTCACAAAAACGCCTCTCTGGGGGAACAACAATTGGCAGGGCTGGGGGATATACTGTGATGAAGTTGGGCATCTCTTGTGCAAGTGGCAACATGGTGAGGGCTAACAAGACAGTGAGTATGCTGCTGGCACCCTTCAGTTATCAGAATAAAAATAATTGATTTCTTCTCATATGCACCCCAAAGTTAGCAATTTGAAGGGCTTGGTCATGGGTGTAATGGGAAGCATGATTATCTGGCAGGCTGTCCCAGCACTCTGAAAGCCCAGCCTAAAAAATGCAATGGAACACCATAATCAAGTGCATCATGATTCTAGCCTCTCACAGTGACCTCTGTGGTAGGGAACTCGATAACAGCTTCTGGCAATAAAGAACATGTTGCTTTCAGTACCTAGGTCTTCTCTAAGACCTGAGCACCTTTAAAGGCACTGTGGATAAAAGTTTATGTAGTCACTGAAGCTACAACATTTATAAATAGAAGGCTGCATCTTTAGTGTCAGTTTCCAGGTGACAAAATAAAAGACTGCTATGGGTCACAAGCTGGTCCTCAAGATCAATGTGAGAAGGTGTTCTTTCTGTCACTGGCTGTGGGAGATCTGCATGTCATGAAGACTGCAAAGGTGGTGGGAATGGAGGGTCCCATCCTGAGTTTGAGCACTTGGCTTGCTTGCTGGCTTTGGGTAACATTTGCAACAGCATTTGTTTTATTTGTTTCAACAGAGCAAACTCCTGGTGTGTGTGCAGTGAGCTCAAGGCAGTCACAGACCTGCTATGAGTATGTATAGAGGAGCAGAGACCCTGGTTTTTTTATCAGGCTGTGGGATGGGCTGTGCTGGACTACAGGATGTATATCTACTCCTCCTCTCTTCTTCTGCTTCCCCAGACCAGGGTGTGTGATGGGGGCACATCTTGATCCTGGCATTAGTTCTGGACTGCTGCAGAGTGACAATGAGGATCTTGTTTCTCAGGGCATCCCCCTCCCTTTGTATTGATCCTGAATGGGCAAGCATCCAAGGGTTTAGAGGTTTTTTTTGGGTTTCTTTGTTAAAAGAAGAGGGCTTCCTCTTAACAATCTCTTCAGAACATAGTGGGTTCAGTAAGATAGTCCAGAATATTTTTGTCATTTCTTCTAACTTCCAAGGTCACCTAGACACTTTAAGGATGTGAGGCTGCTCACCAGAGTAAGGAAGCAATTGACAAAAGGCACAAGATGGGTGAATACAGCCATTAAAATCCTGCTCTGGATCTAAATATAGCAACCTTTCCATGCCAGTCTCCTTTAATTTGCATGTTGAATTAGCATCTCATTAATATCTTATTAGGGACACTGGAAACCTAACGACAAAAACAAACGCAGCATGTGCAAAGAAGAATAATAGGCAGAATGAGCTGAATGAAAGAGCTTTCTTTCCCCCTCGTGAGTATTCAAAATTCATTCTGTCAGCTGGGCTGTGGTTTGTGACTGCCTCGATGATGGCAGCACCAGGAGGCTGGAGGTGCCCCGTTCACAGAGACAAAGCCAAGGGATAAAGTCCAAAAGGACATCAGCAGACCTTCAGTGGCTGGTGCTCTCTGGCAGTGCCACACATTTTTTTAAAATGTAAATTCTATTTTGGTGGAGGTTCCCCAGACCATGCCAGCTTGCCAGGATCTTGAAGCTACATGTTGGGATCAGAGGTCCTGACCTGCCAGTTCTGGATTCAAATTGCTCCAAAAGATGAGGAATTAAAAGAGGAAATTAATGCTGCTGGAACCTTTAAAAGTGGCTTTCATAATCCTTGAAATCAGAGGCCACCTGATAGAAGGGACTCTGGAAAATGACCCAAAAACTGAAGCTGGGAATTTCAATTGAGAGATATGGTAGGAAAACTCTGTGCCTCAAAGTATAAAGCCCAAGAGACCACAAGTGGGCTTTGCTGTTAAGGGCTGTTGTGCACGTGAGGGAAGGATATGAGATCCTCCTCTGTAACTGGCAGTGTGTGGCATATGGGCTGAAACTTAGATATCTAAGGTCTCTGATTTCAAGGATCACGAAAGCCACTTTTATTGGTACCAGCAGCATTTCCCTACTGCAGTCTGCAGAAAACATGGGCAGCATCCCTTAAACACACTTTTCTTTTCTTTATCCAGGGAAGAGCCTCTTTTCCATCAAAACAAAGGGGGTAGGTTGCACTTAGAAATCCAGCACATGGAAGTGAAATCAAAGAGTTATAAATTACAGAACATGTGAAAACAGTCCTTTGGGGACTCCAGTGAGCTGTTTCGTCATCAGATTTAGCTGTAATGTATTGGATTATATTAAAAAAAATATCACCGGTAATCCAAACCACGCAGAACATGGAAATGCTCTTGAGTTCCTCTTTATAAGCACATTACAAGAAATTATTTGGGTCTGCATTTATGTAAATTGTTGAATTCCTGGGTGCCAGCATTGCACAGCTGTAAATGAGTCTAAACCTGTTCTGCAGCCTTACACTGAAGGAAGCAGAAGAAATCATATGCTCTGCATAACTATGCCAGAAAATCCACTCGCTGCTGTTCCACGGACAGGAGAAGGCACAAAGGTTTTTGACCTCTATGTTGTGCTGCTTGGGAACCTCCTTCAGTGCTTATGGTGCTTGGTCTCACCACTTGATGTCACCTAGTGCCCCCAAAATATAAGATCAAGACAAAGGACAATTTGGTAATTGCTAATGCCTAAGGGTTTTCACCATTTCTGCACACTAGCATTGCACTGCTACTTGAGTTCCTTTCTTGCTTTGTAAGACCTTGTAAGTAAGTTCTTCTCTCTGTAAAGGCTTTAAAGCTTGTTCTTCTCTCTGTAAAGGCTTTAAAGCTTAACCAGACAAGGCTACTCCAGAGCATCAAAAGGTCACCCCTATGTACCTGCCCAAGCATGGGAAAAACTACACACTTAAAAATGTGATCCCCACATAGTAGGATGACTGTACAATGGAGGCAGATTATTTCAATCAGTAATCCAGCCATAAATCTTCATCTTTCCCATTTGAATTTTCAAGACAGTGTGACCCCTGAAGAGACTCTGCTGTCACTCCCAGCCCTACATTCCCCCATGCTGACAAACTCCAAAAGGCAACAGCACATTGACTGCTCACATCTGTCTCTCCACAGCTCTTCTTTACAATGACAAAGTGATTGATCCTTTAAGCAGGGGTTCAGTAATTGTATTCATTTATTCAGGCACTGCCCTGCTGCATGCTCTGAAAGAGCAGAGTTGCCTTTCCAAATGTATTTTTTCAAAGCTCTTTAACAACTTAAGAGCAGCGGTCTGCAGGGAAGGGAAGGGGAGTCCATCATTTAGAAAGATGGAGGAAAGAGATCACAGTGATTTTTGTAGCTCAAGTGGCATTGTACGATGTCAGGACAAGACAGATGAACGCCATACACTATCTAGGTGCATTGAATATGCAGAGAGGGGACATGCTGGACATATTGGTCTTGGTCCAAAGTGTTATTGATATGCTGCATTGACACACAACTGGCTAAATGTCCTCAACAACAAACTGGGTTATGGTTTTTTCAGTGTTGTTGAGGAGGTAAAAAAAATCCAACCAAAGCACAACATTTCTTCTCCACTAGAATCTCCCACGAGGTCAGTGCTCGTTACAGAAAAGCTTTTGGTATACTGTGAACTCCTTTTCCTTACAAAAAATAAAGACAGCCTGTCTGTCATCTGTGGTCTGTAAAGTTGCTCTATTTTTGCAGTACTGTGAATCTACCTCCATCCTTATAAACTGAGTCCTACGGCTGCAAGAGCTGATTGAAGCATTCATCTCTGCCATAGCTGCTTTTCCTGATTGCAGTGTAGAGGAAGTGCCCTTAATAAAAAAAGACGCTTGGTTCTGAAATCATCTCTGCCTTGCTGAAAACCCTTTGTGTTGTTTCTTGGTATCACCTGACCTTGGTTGTCTACTAGTGTTTAGTCTTTGAGGCTGTCACTTCCTGCATGATAAGATAATTATAAGAGAGGCAGAGCTGACAAGTGGTGTTTTGATGTAAGCAATGAGCAAATGGACAGATCAATAAATGCTGAGCAAGGCACGCTTCACCTCATATATTGACTCACTGCAAAAATAATGGGGCAACAAAATGAAAATGTGTTGTGTTCTATCTGAGTTATGGTCAGTGGTTATATATAATGTAACCATATATTAACTCAGATGGGATTTGCTGTGGAAAAAAATACAAATGGGCAGGCTCAAAATGTACTGTCTCTAAACGTACACAGCAACACACTGAGATCAATCACACAAAAGATGGGAGGAACTGAAAGCAGCAATAAATTTCTGTTATTATAACCATAGAAAGAAGATGAGAAAGATTTATGGCACTAAGACCGAAATTCCTGTGTCTAGTTAGTCTGACTGTCTAATGTGTGAGATTTATAAGGCCAGCGAGTAATGATTAGAAGCATTTATAAAAGTTTACCATTTGTTAGCTTTTATTTTTGCCCTTGTTGAGGCTGTTTATGAGTAGTGGAAGGATGACACTGGGCTGACTGGTTGCTGATGAGAGTTGTCCTATAGGCTGGTTATAAAGATTTTGGTTTCAGAAGCACCTACCTCAAAAAGCCACATGACAGCTAAGGTAGAGAGATGCACAAGACTGAACTGAAGAAAATCCAGTATGTTTAGAGACTTCTGGAGTTGTAAGTGTTGGTGTGCTGAGGCAGGCAGACACTCTCTTGTCCTAAGTTTGCTTTTTATGCACTGGAGACTCTCCTAAAGCAGGAGATTCCTCTTTTGCTTCTACTTAAATCATGATGAGCACCCCTGTGAAGGATCCATTCCTATGTTGGTGAATGATTTCTCCATGTTCACATAGGTACTTCTGTACCTGTTACTGTGTGCCCAGAGTTGGAAAAATGATGAGTAGGGGTATAAATGGGGCTGCTGCCAGGAGGAAGGCAGAGCCACAGTGTAATAATCAGGTTGCAGAGAGAGAAAGGTTATGGGAAAGAGTAGAATAGGATTCTGTCGGGCATTTATTGCTTTTGAAATGGATGGAGTGTATCTAGAAAATAGGATGTTCCTCACAGCTGTTTCTGAGCATCTATCTTATCTCCCTGCAGCAGATAGCAAACTGCCTACTCTGGGACTTAGCAAGATAGAAGATTATTATGGCTGTTTGGTTAATTGTGATATGACATGACAGAGAATATGCTTTACCTTGATAATAATTATCACTGACCCAGATAGTTTTACAAAGCTTGGACAGAGGGTAGAGAGCTGCTTTGATGGATCAGTTCCTTCCAGGAAAACTCTTCTGTAACTCTGGAGCTTCACAAATACTCTCTGGGTCCAAGGGAGTATTTTTCCTATGTATAACAGAGAAAACCACACATAAAAAGAAAAAAAACCCACAAGAGATCATACTCTCAAAAATACCCTGGAAAATAAGTATGTAAATCTGAAACGAATTTGCAGTGGGGCTTGGGGGCAGTAAATGCCACAGATGTTAGCAGAATAATGCAGCCTTTTGGGTCACAGTATTGAATCCAAATGTTCTGTTGTTTGGGACTTACCAGAGCTGCTGTGCTCTCATTTTTTTTTTCTTATGAAGAAGGGAAAATTGGAAGTTTTGTCTTTGCTGTGATCATAGGTCAGGGATGTAATAAGACATCTGCACAGACTGGTGAAGGGGGAGTATTTTAAAGCAGGATGTAGGGTTTCAAGTACCTGAGCAGATTGCTTCCCAGTTGTTGATGAAATTTGTCAGGAAATTTGTAAAATTTTGAATTTTTCTTTTTTGCTGATAGTATAATCGAAATTGTTATCAAAATACTTTTGTCACCAAAAGGGATTATTAAAATAGTTTTGAGCAGCCGAAAGCCCATGGCTTACACACATAGTTTGCAAGAAAATCCCACACCATTTAAAAAAAAAAATTTATATTTATTTTCTTAAAAAAAATCCCTGTTTCAGAGAAGAATGATGCTGAAAAATAATTAAATGACTGTTATTCAAAAAGGTCAGCTCTCTCTCTTGCTCCTTCATCTCTGCATGTTTCATCTTGTGCCTCATTTTTAGATGGTAAAGGAAGCGTGTGGCAGGAAGAGGCTGAGAGGATCAAAGACACTTTGGGGACTTTGAAGTCTGGGAAAGCTGCCTAATGCAAGGGGCCAAACGGGTGAAAGAGGGTACATTAGGGGCTCATGGCACAAAGGGGGGAAAGGGGCAAAATTCTGACACTGAGAAGCAGTGTTGAAGGGATGTATTTTCATTTTCCTGGGGCTCAAGGATGTAAGGCTGTTGACTGGCAGCTTAGCTGCGTGCCAAGTGCTTGTGCTGCCTAAACAAGCTGGAAACAAGAGAAAAGAAAGAAAAGTAACTGGATAAAAAAAGCGCAGAACATCTGCATGTTCATTAGTAAAAGAAAAATAAAACAAAACCTTAAAAAGTCAAAGTGGTGCCCTGGGGAGGAATTGCTTAGCAGGTGATGAGCCAGGCAGGCATCTGCAAGGATAGGTTTATTTTTCCCGCTTTCTCATCAGTCCTCTCAGGCTGGAGTTCCAGCTGAACCCTGGCTGAAGCCTCACCAATTCTTGCTTTCTAGCAGGTTGTGGCTGGGGACAGAAAGGCGCTCAAAAAAAGCTCAGAGAGAGCTGTTATGGTCTGAGGTAACATCAAAATTTATTTTTGTTTTGGGTCCGCTAAACAAAGTCCAACTGTGGAAGGGTCAGCTACAAGCAGATTTTGTTTGACAATTGACACAGGCAAAAGAGGGAAAAAGGAAAAGAAGGTATGAGAGAGTGAGGGAAAAGTGGAGAAAAAGGGTCAGAAAGCAGGAAGAAAGAATGAGAGAGAAAAGTGGAGAAAAAGGGCCGGAAAGCGGGAAGAAAGAATGAGGGAGGAAAGTGGAGAAAAAGGGCCAGAAAATGGGAAGAAAGAATGAGAGAGGAACGTGGAGAAAAAGGGCCGAGCTGTCCATCGAGTTTCTTCAAGATGGCGCTGATCCTGACAGGGTCCGATGCAAGATGGCGGTAGGTGAAGAGACGACGAAAACAGCCATGGCATGGAGCGAGTTCCTGAGTTCATCAGCATACATACATTCAAGGTGGCTTCCTCCACCACCCTGGCCAGGGTAATGGTGCCTGGAGGGACATCCCAGCATTGAAAGCCCTCAGAAAAGTGGAGCAGTTTCCACCCAGTGAATTCTTAGTTCTTATCTCTTTCTGCGTGTCACCCCTGCTCAGCTCTGGCCAGGCCAGGTCCTCCACCCTAGCCAGGGCTATTCACTTTAAATTTTTTATTTTTTTTTTATTTGAGACAGTTTCAAATCAGTGAGATCAGACTCTCAGAAGAGAGAGCTTTAGTAATGCTTAAAAGCAGGAAAAAAAAATTGAGTAGATGTCTTTTAGCAGCTGATAGGCCTAGAATATACCTGACATTTAGAGTTTTCTTCCTGGTGCTCTGATAAAAATTTAATCCATCTGGGGAATAGGGCTGGGGGATTGTCATGATTTGTCTCCCCTGACAGCATTTACAACTCTGTTGTATGATCCTGTTTGTGGGGATATCAAGATCCATCTTAAAACCCATGAGCAGCTCACTCCCAGCCACATGCAAACCTTAGAGCAAAAAGTTTTGCAAGCTCCATTTGTAAATGTCCTGTCACAAGTTAGCCTAAAAATGCCAGAAGAAAAGTTGTCATTTTGTCAAATCCAGGCCTGTTCAGAGCAGAGTTTTCTGGAGGGACCTGTTATAAACGTTTGACTCGTTTTAACAATAACAAAACTTTTATTGTAAATGAGAGAGATATATATGCAAAGCAGCGCGCTGGGCGACCAAGGCAGCACACCTCCGCCAACAGTTCGCACCTCGGATAAGGTAAACCAGTCCTTTTATACTTTTGGTAACCCCCTCCCTCTTAGTCCTTTATTAGTTTCTCATTGGAGGCTGTTTCGCGCTCTCTCTCTTTGTATTGGTCCCTGGTCCGCAGGTTCTGTCCCGTTGCTAAGGGAAGAGCTTCTTTGTTCTGTCTCTGCAGACTTGCCTCGTGGTCTTCGACATGCCCCAACATGTTTTCCCACAAACAACCTGAACACAAACCCCAATCCTATGATTACAAACTACACCCAATTAAACATTCTAGGGAAGGATCCCTTCAACAAAACAATAAAGTAAAAAATTTCGACTAGTATTTATTACAATTCCCCCCTTTTAATTTTTATTGTTTTGTTGTCAGGACCTCAAAGGAAGAAAACTGCATCAGACCCCAGTGGAGCCAGCATAGCATACCGGACAAGGTGGTTGTGGTTCATAGACACAAGCTGAGGGCCAAGCGCTGCACATTCCCAAAGAGCAAAATAATAGTGTCCAGGATAGGCACCAACCAGGCAACCAAGGTCATAACCCCGAAAATACTGGAAACCTCCTCATGTCTCCACTTGTAGTACCTCTCTGCCTTCCCATCGGCCGATTCTTTGGAAAGAACGCCGGGGTTGTTGTTATCTTCTCGGCAGCAGATGGTATTCTTCGGGAGACAGGAGGCCTCGTGCAGTGCCATGGGGGAAGACCTGGAATGTCACTAGTTAGGTTCCATCTTAGACACAACTAGGTGCAACTAGGGAGCATGTGACACACGATCAGATCCCTCAGAGTGCATGCAAAAGAACCACAACCAGGAGAGTTACAGAGTATTTATATGGCGGTGTTACGAGTGAGCTTTAATTTTAATCCTTCCCCAGGAGCTGCTGTCCACGAATTGGCAGTGATAGGACCTTTTATTCTACTGGCGTGAGTCCACCCTCGTTCAGCAGTTCGAATCGCAGTATCTGTGGTAAAAAGAACAAGAAAAGGGCCCTCCCAGGCAGGGGTTAAGGAGCTGTCTTTCCAGGTTTTGATCAAAACATGATCTCCAGGCCTTATAGTGTGCACTGCCATGTCCAAAGGCGGTCTCTGAACAACCAAGCCTCTTTTTGTTAATTCAGTGCGCCTCTTGGACAGCTGGAGAATATAATCATTTAAGAATTTGTCCTCTACGTTGGGATGATCAAGAGGAAACCCAAAATCATAAGGAATGCCATATAACATTTCAAAGGGAGAAATTTTAATATCCGCTCTGGGCTGTGTTCTGATATGCAATAGAGCTAACGGTAAACATGTCAGCCAATTAGACTGAGTTTCCATCGTCAATTTAGTGAGATGTTTCTTAATCTCTCCATTCATCCTCTCAACCCTACCGGAGCTTTGCGGATGATACGGTGTATGATACTCCCGAGTAACTCCTAAGAGGGACATCGTGCTGCGAATAACCTTAGAAGTAAAATGTGGGCCCCTATCTGAATCGATCACAACTACGATGCCATACCGGGGAATAATATTCTCCAGCAGTATCTTAGTCACGGTTTTGGCAGTGCATCGAACGGTGGGAAAGGCCTCAACGAAGTGAGTTAAATGATCCACGATGACCAGAAGGTATTTATACCTCCTGACTTTAGGAAGCTCAGTGAAATCCATCTGGATCCTCTCAAAAGGTCTTTTAGCAAGCTCTCTCCCACCCTGTAATCGGACCCTTAAATGAGACTTATTGACTTTCTTGCAAATCAAACAATGTCCCAGTACAGTTTTAATTATTGTATAGAGCCCAATGCAAGCATACCGAAGTTCGAAATGATCTGCCATAGCCTGTATTCCCCAATGAGTATGGTTATGCAATTTTTCTAACACCTTTCGGGCCAATGCTTTAGGCAATACCTGACGATCATCTGGGAGGTACCATTTACCATCTCGTTCAGTTGCTCCCACTTGTTGTAGTTTGTCTTGTTCTTGTTCTGTAAAGCTGGTCTGAAACTCGGCCTGTCGGGGTTCAACTGAGATCAACAATAAGGCTGCTTGTTTTGCTGCCTCATCCGCCAAGTTATTACCACGGACATTATAGGATAGGCCACGTTGATGAGCCCTTAGATGAACTACAGCAATCTTTTTGGGGCCCCTAAGGGCCTGTAATACCGCTCGAATTAAGGCCTCATGAGTAAGATTTTTACCATGCGTATTAATCAAGCCTCTTTCTTCCCAGATCTTCCCAAATGTATGTACAACTCCAAAGGCATATTTAGAATCTGTAAATATTGTTCCAATGCGGCCTTTCAGAAGCTGCAAGGCTCGGAGAAGGGCATATAGTTCACAAGCCTGAGCTGACCACCTAGAATCTAATGGTCCTGATTCTTTAATGGTAAAATTATCTCCTTCTATTATTGCATATCCTGATTTTCGATGTCGACCCACTACCCGTGAGGAACCATCTATGTACAATTTAAGGCCTTCCTGTAATTCGGAGTCTTCTAAATCCTCCCTAATTTTAGCCTGCAACTCTATAGTCTGTAAACAATCATGTGAGAGGGTTGACTCAAGTTCCCCATACAGGAATTGAGCAGGATTCTGCAAGTTGGTAACTTCCAATCGCAATTTAGGGGAGTTCAATAAAATGCTCTCATATTTCAATAGCCTGCTATCAGTTATCCACTTTTCTGCCTTCTGCTGCAAAATATTTCTCAAGTTATGTGGAGTATATACTATTAATTCTCCTCCCAGAGTAACTTTTGCAGCTTCCTCCACTAACAAGGCTGTAGCTACTACAGCCTGTAAACAATTGGGCCACCCGCGGCTCACAGGATCAAGTAGCTTAGAAAAATAGCCCACAGGTTTCCGAGAATCTGCCCACATCTGTGTAAGTACTCCATATGCTGTTCCATCATGTATATTGACAAACAAATAAAAAGATTTCCTAATATCTGGTAAACTGAGGACTGGGGCATTAATCAAGTCCTCTTTAATGTTATGTAAATACTTATCGTCATCAGAAGTCCACTTCAGCAACCCATTCTTAGTGAGTTTCTCATAAAGAAATTTAACTTTGCTGCTGTAATCTTCAATCCACTGTCGGCAATAGCCGAGGAGTCCAAGTAGCTGAGGGATCTGCCTTTTGGTTGTAGGAGCTGATAGGGCTAGAATCCCATTAACCCTATCAGGGTCCAGCTGCTTCTGGCCCTTAACCAACCAATGACCTAAGTACTTCACTTTCTCCTCAGTAAATTGTCATTTGGACTTTGTTACCTTCAACCCTTGCAGGCTTAAAAAATTGAGGAGTAGTATACTAGCAGCCCTAACATCATTCTCAGTGATCCCTGCAAGTAACAAATCATCCACATATTGAATCAAGACTGTATGAGGACTCCCTTCAAAGGATTCAAGAATTTGTTCTAAAGCCTGGCCAAATAGGTTAGGGGATTCTGTAAAGCCCTGGGGAAGTACTGTCCACCGAAGTTGCTGTTTCCTATGTGTGTCAGGATCTTCCCATTCGAAGGCGAAGTAATCTCTGCAGTCTTCCCTTAAGGGACATGCCCAGAAGGCGTCCTTGAGGTCAATGACAGTGTACCACTGATAGTTGGGTGAAAGTTTACTTAAGGTAGTGTAAGGATTGGCAACTACTGGGTATCTAGTTATAGTGCGCTTATTTACTTCCCTTAAATCTTGTACCAATCGGTATGAGCCGTCTGATTTCTTAACCGGCAGGATAGGTGTATTATGGGGAGACATACAAGGTTCCAATAACCCCTGAGTTAACAGTCTCTGAATAATAGGCTGTAATCCTTTCCTCCCTTCATGTGAAATGGGGTATTGTTTGACCCTAACCGGGCAATCAGGGTCCCTAATAGTAATGATAATAGGTTTAATGTTTAAACGCCCAACCGAATCAGGAGTATACCAGACTTCAGGGTTAATTTTCTTTTCATCTGCTGAAGTTAGGACCAGTAATTTGACATTCAACTGTTGTCCTTTTATTTCTAAACCAATTCCCAACATAATCATCAAATCCCTCCCCAACAGGTTATATTCAGCTTCAGGCACCAGTAAGAAAGTGCCTGTGGAAACCTGGTTGTTTAATCTAATTTCCACATTTTTGATTAAGGGTACTGCAAAGGGTTCTCCCTTAGCCCCTACAACTTGTAATGTGTCTTGAGAGATAGTGCATCCCTGTGGAAGGGTCTGGACAGTAGATCTTTCAGCCCCTGAATCTATAAGAAATTCAAATTCTTGTTGCTGGGGACCAATCTGTAATTTTATCAAGGGCTCTTTGCTCGTAGATGTCCCCAGCAAATAGAGCCCCTGACACCCCTAATCTTCTTTATATATCATCTCGTCCTGCATCCTTTTACGACAGGAGTATTGTTTGTGTCCCATTTGTTTGCAATAGTAACATATTAGCTCTTTAGGCACAACAGGGGGCATATTTCTCCTATTCGGTCTCGGCCTGTATTCTGTTTCTCTCGGTCTTCCTCTCGGGCCAAGGGGGGGTGGGACCGAGCTCTTTAACTGCTGTAGCCAAGAGCTGCGCTTGTTGCTTTTGCTGCTCCTCATCCCTTCTTACATAAACCTTTTGAGCTTCTCTCAGAAGCTCATCCAGACCCTTATCATGCCAATCCTCAATTTCTCCCAACTTTTTCCTAATATCACTCCAGGATTTTGCCACAAAGTGAGTTTTTAGTAAAGCCTGCCCTAAGGGTGTATCAGGGTCCAGACCTGAATATAACTGCAGATTCTTCCTCAGTCTCTCTAACCATTCGGTAGGGGTTTCATCTTTCTTCTGACATTCTGTAAAGGCTTTATTAATATTCTGCCCCCGAGGAACAGATTCCCTAATCCCTTGCATTATAATCTCTCGAGGGTCCATCATGTGCCCTCAATGTTCTGGATTTTGATTATCCCAGTTAGGTCTCTGCATAGGCCATTTTACATCTGCAGCAGGACCTTGTTGGTGTCTCTGATCCCAGTGTCGTAGACCAGCCCTCCTAATCATTTCCCTCTCTTCCATAGTAAACAAGATTCTAAGGATAGCTTGCATTTCATCCCAAGTATATGTGTTAGCTCCCAGGAATTGATCAAATCTCTCAGCCACCCCCAGGGGGTCCTCTAGCAATGCTCCCATTTCCTTTTTAAAGTCTCTCACATCCATGGAACTGAGTGGTACCGAAACAAATCCAGTCCCAGACTGAGGTCCCCCCATTGCAATTTCACGCAAAGGATATAAACCTCCTCTTTCTTTCGTTCTGCTTCTTGTGAGTACCCCCCTCTCATGTTGTTCATGTTCCTTCGGCTCACTCTCAGAGGAGTCAGTCTCCGTAGCAGCCGGAGGGGGAGGATTATCACATGAAGGAGGTGCCTCAATGATTCTCTCAGGTTCCCTACGTCTTCTCCTGAGTACCCTCCTCTCATACTGTTCAGGTTCCTTTGGCTCACTCTCGGAGGAGTCAGTCTCCGTAGCAGCCAGAGGAGAAGGGTTATGGTAAGGAGGAGGTGACACAAGGATTTCCTCCTCATGTTCCCTATGCTGTCTCCTGCTCCCATCTCTGACCACAAACATCCTCGCTGGGTCACTTCCCATCCATACTGAAGCATATTCACTCTCTTCTTCATTAAAAGGTCTCTTAGCATTAACCCACAAATTTAAACTCCGGCACACCCAATTCTCAAATGTTCCATATATTGGCCAGTATACTCCTCGTTCAATCTCCTGATTTCCCCAAACTTTTATACAATAGTATACCATGTTTTCCTTGTGTCTAGGAGAAACTTCCCAATGTCTCAACATGATTCCCAATGGGCTATTAGGGGGGATATCAGGGAGACATTCATACCCCCTCTGAATACCGGGAGGATCCTTCAACATGAGTTTATTCCACCCTTGGCCCATCTTCCAGGTGCTTTCTGTCACACAGCCCAAACACTTCCCTCCGTTCGTGGCCCAGCCCCTCGCGGGACGTGGGAACCGCACTACAAGAAGGTCCGCACTCGCTCCGCCCTTCAGGACGTCTCACTCACTCAAATCTCAATCAGGCGCACCGCGGGCACCGGCTCCCCTACACCCGGGGGAACCAGCTCTTCCCGGATAGAAGTTAAAACCCCGCAACCGGAGGGTAACCCCCCGTTAGCCAGAAGAGGAACCCGACAACCGGAAGGTGACCCCCCCCCTTTGGCCGGAAAAGGAACCCAGCAACCGGAAGGTGACCACCCCCCCCCCCCGTTTGGCCGCAAGAAAAAAAAAACCTCGTGGTCGGAGAAAAACAAAACAAAACAAACAACTAACAAGCAGACACCGAAAAACAAGCGTCCCTAACCGCGTGGAAAGACCAGGATCAAAGAAACTTCATCCCCAGCCGCGGAAATCCCGCAGCCAGAGGCACACCCTCCCTGATCTCGTGGACGAGATCAGAGGAAACCCTCCCTGGCCGAGAAAACCTCGCAGCCAGAGGTACACCCTCCCTGATCTCGTGCACAAGATCAGAGGAAACCCTCCCTAGCCGCGATAATCCCGCGGCCAGAGGAAAACCATCCCCAGCCACGAAAACCTCGCGGCCAGAGGTACACTACACCATCCCCGGGGGAAATCGCTTAATACTCACTTGTCTCCTGTTAATCTGTTATCCGGATCTTCGTGCACAAACAAAACAGAACAAAACAAAAAGTACGGGGGAATTCTAAATTATTCCTTTACTTATATATCTCTCTCTCCTCGGTAAGATCCCTGCCGTCTATGGCACGGAGCTAGACCCCAGGTCCACCCGCAAAAGTGCGGATGGGGCGCCTACCCAGTAGAAAAGCTCCACAGCATAGAGTTCCAGGATCCGAGTCACGGCACCAATTTGTTATAAACGTTTGACTCGTTTTAACAATAACAAAACTTTTATTGTAAATGAGAGAGATATATATGCAAAGCAGCGCGCTGGGCGACCAAGGCAGCACACCTCCGCCAACGGTTCGCACCTCGGATAAGGTAAACCAGTCCTTTTATACTTTTGGTAACCCCCTCCCTCTTAGTCCTTTATTAGTTTCTCATTGGAGGCTGTTTCGCGCTCTCTCTCTTTGTATTGGTCCCTGGTCCGCAGGTTCTGTCCCGTTGCTAAGGGAAGAGCTTCTTTGTTCTGTCTCTGCAGACTTGCCTCGTGGTCTTCGACATGCCCCAACATGTTTTCCCACAAACAACCCGAACACAAACCCCAATCCTATGATTACAAACTACACCCAATTAAACATTCTAGGGAAGGATCCCTTCAACAAAACAATAAAGTAAAAAATTTCGACTAGTATTTATTACAGGACCATTGATTTTTGCCTCATGGACTGGATCCAGTGGTTTGCAAGTCACACAACCATCATTTATACCTGAAGCTTGGTAGCAAGATAACAATCTCTGTTAAAAGACTGATATGTTACCCATTGGCTTGGTGATGGATCACATTATTAAGAAGAATCTGTCCCAGATATCGTGTTTTAGGTGCAAGATGGCAAAGCATATTTGCAGATTACTTCAGCACTTCCTTTATTTTAGAGGAAAGCCATCTGAGATGGGGAATCTTGATTTATTCTCCAGGATTAAAAATTAAGAAGGTTTTTTTCCCTCTGAAGCAGCACCTTCCCCAGGTTTCTTTGCCAGTCTGATGGAAAGTCCATTAACCCAATGTTCTTCTGTAGATGTCTGTGTGTCCTACAGGATGATCTACATCAGCCACTGGGGTCAAGATCAGCTTGCCCTGCGGGAAAAGGGTGTTGCATGATGGACTCTTGAAGTCCCATCTAACTCCTTTCCATGTGCTTTCATTATCTCAGACTTTTTAAAATTATAGGTGCATTGCTTGAGACGTTTAATTATGCATTGTGGTTGCTTCTATTCCAGATGCAGAAAACAGCTGTTTGGGAAAATACTTTTTTTTTTTTTAACTTTGTTTTTTTTGTTTTGGTATGTGTGTGTGCTTTTTAACTTCTGGATTTGTTTAGAGAATGTTGACTTTTCAAGGAAAAAACCTGCCAAAAATCAAACCAGTAAACCCCTCCCACCCACCCCTACGGAAAAAAAAAAAAAAAAAAATGGAAAAAATACAGATGTGGGAAAAAGATCTGATGTTAGAATTAGCCAGCACAGGAAAAAGATGGGTGGAGGCACACGTCTGCTCTCTAAATATTTGCAAGCAGGAGCTGTGCTCCTTAGCTGCAGCTGAACAAGAACATGAGAGTTTTGAAGCTTTCTCTTACATCAGCCCTGGGGTGCTAATGATCCCAATGTTGTGCATGGGCTGTGAGGCCCTCCAAAGTTATAAGTTCACAAAAAGGGCAGAAATGTTTTGTTTCTTTCCTTATCTGAGACTTGTGGAAGTAGCTTCTGCTTAATTACTGATCTGAGGTGCTCCGGAGCAAGATGGCTCAGTTAATAGTAGTGTTAAACACATCAGACCTTTTCTGTATCAAAACAGCATCCTTCCAAAAATATACAGAGGATGCAAACCAAAAGAGCTTAGTGTCAGGAGGCTCTTAAAGGGGCACAATTTGAAAAAAAGCTTCCTATGGCAGCCAGTGCTGAGGTACATGCCTAGTGCAGGGCTCCCAGACACCAAAAAGAGTGCAAAAAGCTGAAATCTCTCTGCCCAGCAAAGCAGAGGTGTACAAAGCCCCTGCTTTTTCTTGGGGCACAGGGCAGGAGAGAGCATCTGGCTCTGGCCCAAAGCCACGTTTTGGGCTGAGACAGTTCAGTGTGAGGCTTTTCCTGAAGTCTTCCAGATCTCTTGCAGCCTCCTGCAGATAATCACTGCAGCCCTCTTTGCATGCAAATTGTTAATGAGTTGTGTGTGAGGGCCCTAAATAATACTCTGCTGCAGATAACGATTTTACATTAGAGCTATTAACCTTGGCATATTTTTAACTAAATGCTGTTACATTGGGGAATATATTTTCTGTACGTTTCACTGTGAAATAATGGCTTGGATTTGTGCATGTTTTATGTACTGGGTTTTCCTTAGTAATTGTGAAACTCATTTTGGGGAAAAGAGGCCTGCACTGGTGTATGGGCTACTCCAACTGTTGGGGCAGTAGCCAGGTATTTTAGAACTTCAGGTTCAGTTTCTTGCTCTGCATTAGGTCTTTTAACCTTGTGTGTACAATGGAGATAGGAGAGCTTCAGCTGTTAGATGGATGGATTTGTAGCCCTGAGGGAAGATGGCCCTCATTTTCTGTGCCCAAATGTCCCCTTTTCCCCAGTTTTGTAAGAGAAAAGCTCCTCAATTCCTAGCTCACCTGAGTGTCCATCTGTAGCAGTCTGATTCCAGGATCAAAATTATGAACCATATATAGTCCAAGTTTGGATGATAATGAGTTTTTAAGTTGGATTTTTTTTCTCTCCCTCTTTTTAGTATTTGATTAATTTGTCCCTAGTAATAGACCAGAATTGATTACATGGAGTAGCAGTGCTGAAAGCCTGGTCTGTCTGAAGGCACAGTTCTGAGGACATCTGGCTCAGACTGAGGAGAAGGAGACTCAGAGGCTAAATGGCTGCTAGCTGATGGGCACTGGTGCTAATCATGGTTTAAGCTGTTTTCATCTGCAAGTCTCTTCTCTGATATCTTCTTGGGGGTGTTAAGACAAAGAGTCTCCCATTGTTAATCCTGGGAAAAAAAAAAAAAAAAAAAGTGTTCAAATTGCTTTTCAAACCTGTTTTGTCTGCCAGGGAAAGTGCAGTGCCTGGAGCAGGGCTACAACCTACATTTACTGCAAGGCGGAGAATGTCCAAAGTTTTTCCAGTCCTTTCCAGCTCACCCATCTTTCTATACTCAGCCCGTGAGTGATGCTTAAATGCAGAATATCCAGAAGTGCTGAACTCTGAGGAAACCTGGTACTTATTTACTCTGCAGTTGCCATGATGTGTAATGGAAAAATGATGCTTATAAGGCCACTTTCTTTGGGAAGAATTCTGTTTCTGATCCAACTGGCAATAACCCTAACTCTGCGTAAACTATTTTATGGATCTATATAGTCAACAGATCAATTTTACTGTACTTGGCTACTGCAAAAAAAAACCTGTAAACTCCTGCTGTTAGCTGATGTCTGGGAAATATGTTTACAGCTTTATTCCTTTCCTTTGGTGGCATCAACGTATTTATTTTTTACTCAGTAAAAATTGTGCTGTGCTCACTCCCATGCTATTTTATCATCTAGAACTTTTCCACATGCCCAGCTTCAGTACAATATGTTGTGTTAATGAGGAAGCATTTGCAATTCTAAATGATGAGGTCTCTTGATTTTCCTGAGTTCAGGTCTCCTTTGTCTTTCAGCTGTTGGGTTTTACTGATTTAAAAGGTATTTTATGTCGTTCGCTTGCAAATACCAGTTTCTGCTGAAGCTCCAAAGTGACTGAAAAAGCATGATTGGCTTCAAAATGAGTCGAACCCTTTTTAAATTATGTACAAAGTATTAAGAGGTGTAGAAGAGAGTTGTTGCTATTTACAGCTGTAGGCAACAGGTGCCAGGACCTGCCGAGTAATGAGCTCAGTCGGTGCTCAGCCTCACCTGTGCCCAGTTAAGGCTGGCCCAAGTGCGCATACTCAAAGATCCAGGGCCAATAAAAGGTGGGGCCTGAGATCGGCAAACGGCTCATTCTGAAGCAGGTCAGCAGCCGTGCTGGTTGAGGCCAGTTCTCTACTGATCCTGTCCTCATTCAGAGCCTATCATCGCTACGAAGTTCACCTCCTGTTAACATACAGCCAGAGTAAATGTTGAAATGCTGGAGTGGGTTCCTGAGGTGGCCATGCTCCACCCTGTGATGGAGCTAGTGCTGGCAGCAGCCCTGAACACATCTCTCCTGCTACTTAATTGGTTTAGTGACAATTTTGATTTATGCAAGGAACTGGGCTGTGGCAGTGAGCTACCCAGGAACCCAAATACAGCTTGGCTGAGAGTGAGGGCTTCTCTACAGGACATCAAGCTGTAACCTTTTTGCAAGCTGGCACTGCCTCCCTGGAAGGGTCTATTTGAGTGGAGTGTTGAATTGGTAACTTTAAAAACCCCTTTAAAAATAATCAAGTTTGGGAACATGTTTTCACATGACCTAAGTTACATTTAGCCCAGTAACCCATCTGTGACAAGCATCAGGGCCAGATGTTTCTAAATAAGACATGAATCTCCCTAAATGACAGTATAACACCTGATGTGGCAAGTGGGTGCTTTATGAAGAGTGGTCTGGCATCAGTCATAATTAACCCATGTGTCCCTGTCACAGGCTGTGGCAGGCCCTGTCACATCTGTTTTTCTGTTTGAAAATACTTGGGTTTATGTAGGCTTAGATGAAAACAACCAAGGGACTGATCTCTAGGCAATGAGAGCTGGTAAGAGATGTCACTCAGAAAGATGCCCTGGTTTTGGAAGCCATCGAAGCACATTTGTAGGGTCTCATTAGTTCTGCTTTCCCCCTCTCCCTATGCTTGGTGGTGTTTGCTTTTTGGATCTGTTAGCAACCCAGCATCTGCTCTCTGAGCCTTTTGAAAAACACTCTGGAGGATGTGAAGCACCTGAGTCCTGCAACAGCAAGATTTTACAGCCTTCTGTAAAAGCAGTGTCATTGCCTTTGTTTCTTGAATTAAATGTCACACCATGATCATTTCAGACCTAGCATCTGTGTATGCAAAAATAAATATTAGCCTAATCAGTGCAAAGCACATTCACCCTCTGCATTAGCATAAGAGATGCTGTGGGTCTTGTATCACTGGGCTGTAAAGTGCTGGTGACTTCTGGTGCTGGTTTTTCCTCCTTAAAGCAGCAAGCGGCTTGCAGTGCTGGCCCAGCCATCTCCTAGTCTTCAGCTGCAGCCTGTTTTTAGTTCTTTCTTAACCCAACCTTGTCCCTTACAGAAGGGACAGTGTTACTATGGCAATTCAGGGACTTGCCACAGCACTTACTGATGATAAAAGGGACAAAATCACAGAATTATCAGAGTTGGAAGGGACCTCTGGAGATCACCCAGTCCAACTCTCGCACTGGAGCAGGACCACCTAAAGTACATTGCACAGGACTGCATCCAGGTGGGTTTTAAATATCTTCAGAGAAGGGGACTCTGCAACCTCCCTGGGCAGCCTCTTCCAGTGCTTTGACACCCTCATAGTAAAGAAGTGTTTTCTTATGTTTAGATGGAATTTCCTATGTTCAGCTTGTGCCCATTGCCCTTCATCCTGTCCCTGGGAGCTACTGAGAAGACTCTGGCTCCATCTTCCCTGCTTGCACTCACCCTTTAGATACTTGTAGACATTAAGAAGATTTCACCTTAGCCTTCTCTTCTCCAGGCTAAAGAATCCCAACTCTCAGCTTTTCCTCATAAGAGAGATGCTCCAGTTCCCCATCCTTGTTCCTCTCTGCTGGAGTCTCCGGTAGTTCCCTGTCTCTCTACTAAGTGTATTTCAGGACACTGCCCCTAATCATGTAAAGCAGCACGTTATTACAGGAAACTCTTTTTTTTTCTTCTTCCCTTGCTTTTCAGATGGATGAGGAAGTAAGCTGTGATGATGAGCAGAGTTTGTCTTTGGGTATTAGATTATCCACAAATTATTACTGTGGAATCAACAGGAATGGTGGAGAATGGTGCTGCTCAGCAAGAACTACAGATATTGGACTTCGAATTTGAAGCACTCAAAATATAACCAATCCTAGCATAGCTGAAGAAATACAGGGGATTTAAATCCTAATAAATCCAGAGGCCAGGCAACTCTAGATCACATAGGGTCCCCAAACATTTTTGCTTCCTTTTAGGTGAAAAGTGAGAGCTGTAGTGTTACTCTCTTCACTGGTTATTAACCTTCCTACATGTAATATGCAAGTCTTCAAAACGGAATAGTATTTTCTAATCTTGAATCTCTCCCCAAACTGTCAAAACGATTACATTCTCCCAGTGTGCCTTACTGACTCAATTCAAAGTTGTTAACATATGTTAAAAAAAAATTGCCCCTTTCAGATGTGTGCACTCTTCCCCCTCCCTCTAAACACTTTAACTGAGAAAGAGTTAAATTGATAGCTCTCTTGGACTTGACATGGTAATAAATCCAATACCGTCTTGCTAACAGAGCTAAATACCTCATTTGAGGGAAAATGAAGCAATGTTTTTCCCCGAGCTGTAAAATATGTTGAATGAGTTAATTTCTTTCCTATGGAACATCAGGACTTTGCACAATCTCCGTTCAGTCTGAAAGAGCAGAGAAGTTGTCTCCCATGTCAGAGCTCCAATTGCCTTGCTGCCAGGTAGCTGCTGAATACTCTCTGCTGCCCGGCCTGCTCCCAGCAACAGCATGTTTGGTTTTTTCCTCTGACTGAAGAGAAAAGAAAACAGATCCATTCTGGCATTCAGGTTCAGGATGTAAGATTGAAATTAATGTTTCAGACAAAGATGTCTGTGCCTACAAAGGCCACCTGCACCACTGATGATTTCAGGCTTGTCCCTTGGTCTGCCAAGGTCCAAAAGTCAGATATGTTATCTGGGGAAGTCCTAAAAAGAAGGATCAGTGATATGTGAGTAGGAACAGTGACGTGCTGCCAAAAGATCAATTTTTAAAAATCTAGACAGTGACAGTTTTCCTTATGTCTCTGTGTGGAAGTCCTTACTTTTAATGTAGAAAGCCTTCAGTAGGGAAGAGAAACCTTATTTGGGAAGATTCTCAGTCATTTTATAACTATTGAGCTTAAGTCCCATAAAATGAAGAGTTTGAATTCAGGAGCTGAAGGGAATGTATATAAGATGAATTTTGCAAGCCTCAAATATTTCTGTCACCTCTGCAGAGAAGTTAGGAATCTATTAGAATCCAGCTTTCCAAAAAGCTGCATGGAACACCCTAAATGAAATCTGTCATTTCTGTCCAATGTGATTCCATTACCCACACTGAAAAAACAGCTGACCATGAATTATGTTGTTTATGTAAATATGCAGATATAAAATTTAGAACGTACTATCTATATTAGAATATAAATAAAATATTTTTTCATTCTTCTGATAACGATTTTCAGTCTTTTGACTCTTATTCCAAAACTTCTTTACCTGTTTGATGATTGAAGTCATAAATGGATACCTGTTTATATTTTCTAGTCCTTAGATTGGTAACCTTTAATGTAATTCCTGCAAAATCTGTTCCAGTTTCACAACTGGACTGTGTTCTTTTAGTTCTGTCAAAGGCAACTATTGCAAATATATACAAACATCCACCCTCACAGCTGTGCATACACTGGCATCAGTCATAGTTCTGTTAATCTGCCATTTGCAGTTCATCCTTCACATTCCAAATACAACTAAATCTTTGAGTTAAACAACATTTATTCCTCTTGGATATAATTTACTTGGTCATGAGTATATATACTATATACTGTATACACTTATATATATATACTACATATGTATATAGTATATATACTCTACATACTGAGCTTGTTTTTTATATTACCAAGATGAAATCAAATGCGAAAGTCTTTGTGTTTCTCTAAGTCCTTTATACTTGTTATACATGAAGTTATTAGGTGTGGAGACACTTAGATTAACAATGTTTTAAGCGCTGCTTGGCTTTAGCACAGAATACCTGTTAAACACCCATGAGCATTAAGGTCAGCATTAAGATGTTGTGCCAGATGCAGTAATAAATTGCATTTCTCATTGCTTTACTACAGGAGGGGCTGTCTGGGGGATGTTTCCTTAGCAAAGCTGTGGCTGGGTAGCAGGAAGGAAAGCTTCAGATTTGTGTTGATTGTAGCAATTGATAGGAATAAGAAATTTATTCCAATTATTACAGATGCAATCATTTCCCACCTATAATTACAGAAGATGCTTTAAAAAAATACTTGGGAAAAAAATACTAGAAACCAAGTGGAAGAGCTATTTGATTTGGTTTGTTTGCAGCCTGAAGCTGGAAGGTGCTAGCTAATGGCCAGGTATGCTAGGACTATTTTGTGCTCACTCTTTACTCAAATATATCTGGAAAATACATCCCTTTAAAATACACAGTGTTGGAAATTTATGGCTCCCTTAGAAAGAAAAATTAATAACATGTTTCTCTTTTGTTATTGTATTTGAATGGTGTCCATAATTGGGAAAGAAATGTACTACATTTTTCCTTATCTCATGGCATTATTTGCAGCTCAGTGATACAATTTTGATCCTCTTACCGTGATCAATTATTTTAATTCTTAGTAATACCCACAGAATGCTGCAGAAAATATAAAAGTATGGAAACTTAAAATTTTTAAACAAAAACTGTGTGCAACTCAAACAGCTTTGCAGATATTTTAATTCCCCCAAACCATGAGATAAATAAACATGCTGTTACTCTTTTTTTCAGAAGATGTTTTTCAGTAATACCACACACACCCACATCCTGATTTTTTTGTATCTTTGCAACAGCAGAAACTTACAAGAAAAGAATTTGTTGATACAATTATTCCAGGTGCTCTCAGTGCATAATTCTCAATGGGGATTAAAGTCAGAGAAGTAAATATTGAAATTTTAGAGTTTGTACAAACCTTATAACAGCTTTCCAATTTTACAGTTCCCCTGATGGAGGGAACAGGTTGTCTACTCTCCAATCAGGAATATTAGGTCTTCTCTTCCCCTGCTACCTTCCTGTCTTGCGTGCTTAGCACAGACCTTAAAAAATAGGGATGAATTTCTGGGCTTATTATGGCATCTGAGTCCTGAGTTTGCTCCTTGTGCAGCTTGTGCCAGTCGAGAAGGCCACACTGCACTTAAGCTTTTCCTTCTGAGATGTTTAAATTTTGGGACAGGCTTGGGCTACCAGGGATGTGTGGCAAGAGATCCAGTTGGAACCAACCTGCTCTGAATCACTGATATGGTTCCCTGTTCCACTTGGATTTGAGCCTCTCACCCTTCCAAACTGACGGGAGCCAGGTTTACTGAGATGGGAAAACACTAATCCACAAAACTTTTAGAGGTGTCTTTAATTCATCCTTGAAGTCACCTGGGAGTTTGTTCATATCAAGGTGAAAGCAATTTCCCCCCCAAATGTGTGGCAAACCAGGGAAACATAAATTCCCGTAATTCCACTAAATGGGGCTATGACCTTGGATGAGTATCACCACTTGCTTCTCAGTTGTGGATCTGCAGACAGAAGGAATTGGGTTGTTACAGAGTTTTGCAGACAACGAGTTCTGCTGAAGGAACCAGGGGACAATTTCACTGGTTTCACATGGAGCAGAAAAATCCTGAGGTTTTTCCCTCTAAATGTGTGGATGAGAAAGTATAGAAAAACACAGCAGCTACCCAACCCACACCACTGGCTTTTTAAAAACATTTATCCCTATTTCTAAATCCTACAGTGTCATTCATTTAACATTTTCAAATATTCCTTTGCCATAATGAGAACTGGGAATTTAAAGCAAACTGGCTCTCCTGTGAGAGTTAGTATTTTTAAGCAATTACACAACTCTGAGAAAAAGGTTTAGGGCTTGTCTCATTGCCTTGTACAATCCTTTTCCCTCATATCCCCTCCAAGTGCTTCAAAGCTGTTTACAGAGGACCTGCTGTGGTATTAGCAGTATTCGTTAGAGACTGCAGTATTGATACACATTTTTGCTGCTTTCTAGGAATAGCACTAAACTTCAAACCCATTGATTTTTAACTAGAAGGGAACTGCACACCACCTACAGTCCCATATTAAACCTTCTCAGCTACAACTTAGGTTGCAGCAAAGTCTTATTCTTGTCTTATGGCTTTTGCTCCTGTTGACAGGCTGTGATTTTGGTTGGCATGCAGTAATTCTGTCACTGAGTCCTTTGGTAAAATAAAGTTATTTTTAAAAGAAGTAGGAATCTTTCCAAAAGAACACAAAAAAGGTATTTATTGCAGTTGTATGACCGTGTCCTCAAAATCTTGCTTCTCTTCTGCCATTCTCCTAAATTTGGAATTTGGCTTTTTAAAAAAATGATGAACTAGGGAGGCATTGTGTTTTATCATGTTGATGATCTCAAGTGTTCACAAAAGGACTGAAAAATCATAGCTTTGGCATAGCCATCACTTTGCTTATCAGGATAATATTTCTCTGGTTTTGGACCTCATTTTATTTTATTTTATTTTTCTTCCTTTTTTTTTTCTACTTGTGTATGAAGTTTGATTATATCTTTTCATTCTAGAATACTAAGGATTACTGGTTTTTATTTTAAATAAAAGCTGAGCTGTTGATGTTTGGGAGCTGGGCCATTAAGTAAACCCCTAATGTTTACTTGTAGGAAAAGAAAAGACTGGCAGCTTGTTCTCTCCACTCTCCACTGCTATACCATGGCTTATTTTCCAGTGTTACTCACAGTCTTCTTTAATGTAGTCTATGGATGATACACTTCTTTAATTATTTATATTGCAGACTTTATTCCCCAACACTTGTTAGTTCACTTTGAGGTAGAGCCCTGTGAAAAGTCTGTAAAACCTTTCTGAAAAATCAATAGTTCTGTGATCCAAATGGTAATAATTAAACAAGGGCAATTAAATGATCAATTGGCCAACTTAGACTGTCTGGACAAAGTGCCCTTTTGTCTAGGAAAGGTGAGGTTGTAAATGCATGGAGTGATTAAAAGTCACAGCAGGGTGGCTCTTCTTGGAAAGTGTTCTTTCCAGCTGCTGGCTGCCATGGTAGCTGCAGACGTCTCCATGCAATGTTGTCTTGCCTAATCTGGATTTGGGCCATTTGGCCCTCACTCTCACTTGCTGAGTTGCTCCAATTTAAATTGAAATTATTTTTGGTGTCTCCACGGTTGCATCTAATCACTTACTGCAGGGAAATTCTGGAGCAGGAAGGTTTGTGACCCTTCTCCATAGTTTTCTTTCGCTCCAAGCAACACCAAGGGCACCTCCTTCCTTCCAGCTGCTGTGGCCTGGGATGCATTGCCAGGCACACATGGACAGGCAGTTTTTGGGTTTTGTTTTTTTTTTTGGAGGGTACATTACCGGGATGGACAGTAAGGGTACAGGAGAACATGTTTGCAGGATGTGGTGCAGGATGTGGTGCAGGATGTGACCCTCACTGAGGGGCTTGTTGCTGGCTTCCACTGCACTCTCTAATTGGGATCACACTGATGGGTTGTTAAAATGATGTTCCCAAAAGGCCAGAGTGTTGTTTTCCTAAGGAAAGCCTGAATCACATCTCTCAGCATGGTACTCCGGCTGATGCGAAATAAAAGGTATGTTTGTCAGTTTTGTGTCAGGCTTCCACCCTCACCTCCTGCTGGGGATCAGGGCTGATATGATTGAAGCAGCTCAGACATGCCTTTTGGTTTGCCTGCAGCAATACTAGCAGTGGCTTTGTTTTTTGGTTTCCATTTTTAAAGCTGGACTTGGTTCCTTCCAGTTCTCTCTTCCCACTGCTCTTCTGAAGATTGCTCAGCTTGCTGAATGCATACTGCTATTAGAGGAATGCTTAAAATAAGCCCAGATTTCTGGCTGAGGTAAAAAACCAGGGGGTGACAATATTTGGTTAGAAGAACCTTGTGTGTTTAAGCAGCATACAGCAGTGTTTGCAAAAACCCTGAAAGATAAACTGGAACCTCCCTGGAAAGTCAGAAATGAGGGTTTCCACACCAACTGGGAGCCTGCAGAAGTCGATTAATGGTTGTGATTGCACTGACAGCCAGGAAGCATGAAATCCCTAACAGTGTTTGAAGGTGTGATGCAGCA
Source organism: Heliangelus exortis (assembly GCF_036169615.1). Taxonomy (NCBI): domain Eukaryota; kingdom Metazoa; phylum Chordata; class Aves; order Apodiformes; family Trochilidae; genus Heliangelus; species Heliangelus exortis. The sequence goes on from NC_092425.1 coordinate 5,184,786, forward strand.
CTTTGAGTTCATTTATGCCGTGAACACCTCCCCTTTCAAACGTGTGTGTGGGAAAAATGATTCAGCACTTCCCATAGAGGTGATGTTGTGGCTTATGAGAAACACAGAAATGCAAAATACAAAAGCAGGCAAAACTCAAAATGCTCAGTCCCAAAGCATCACCTCATGGTCTCGTGGAAGTGGTACTCAGGGGTTCTGCTTTCTTGGTTTCCTGTTGTGAATGTGTTTTCTATGAAGCATTACGTGTTTCTCTATTTGCTGAGCTTCTAAGGTGAGAAATCACTTTTCCACTGAAAACAGACCTTTGTGCCTGTGTGTAACTGAAAGTCCAATTTTTTTCATGTAATAGCCTGTAAAGGAAACTTTCAACCACCTCTCTGCAGTCTAATTTGGGAAACTTAGGGTCTCAGCTCTAAGATTTTTCTGATAGTGAGCACTGGTGTTATTAATTTATGAAAGCCTGAGTTAGGATCAACATTCCAGATCTAATTTACTCCAAGCATGTGGGATTGACAGTCCTGCTGTGTGTACTGGATTGTACCACAGGCACTTTCTTAGGTGGTAACCCTGGCAGTACTGTCTCCTTTTGCCACTGGGGCCACATCCTGGCTTATGCTGCATTTCTTAAAAGTCTAAATTTATAAGTTTTGTACAGACCACATTTGGAGATCTCAGTGGGATCTGGACCTTCACAAGCTTTCTTTAGAAAGGTCCACGGCACAGAGGGAAAATCTGATTTCCATTTTTCCCTTTACAACTTTTTTATTCTTACTGGCTCAGCCCCTGTCTGGTGTCTGGACAGATTAGCAGTTCTCTCTGGCCTGCAATAATCTGCCTCCAGCTCTCAGTGCAGTGGTCATCCAGGTTAATGCTATGGGTATTATGATAAATGTGGTGCAATACTAAATTAGGTCTGCCAAGGATTGATCTGACTTTTATCCTGTTTTTAAAATACATATGAAAGTGTCTCTGCTGTAGAACTGCCTCCTTTGGCAGATTTATTGTGTGCATTTGGGAATAATGGTGATGCATGATGATAAAAGTATATAAAGCATTCTTTATTGTTCATTACCATTGCTCTACATTAACTTATTATTACCTCATGATGCATTGCAGTTGCAAAACCCAAGCCCTGCAATATGAGAGTCTGAACAACATGGTCTCATTTGGAAATTAGACAGGGTAGAGATACACTTTCTACTGGTTTCATGCAGAGGCCATTGCCTCTCTTCTTCCAACACCTTGCAGAGTTTACCACAAACACTAGAAATGGTTGTTGGGAGATTTTTCCATAGGTGACCAATATGCAATCCATGTTGCAGATATACTGCTGTTCCCTTGGGTTAGTCTGCAGGGCAGCAAGGATTTCTCAGCCTGAGCATCCTGGTCAGCTCAAATCCCCCTCAGGGTCTTGAACAGATGCCTTAGCTGAAGCAAATGCCTCTCCTGCAAGGAAACAGTAATGGTGGCACTTCTAAACTTAACAGGTTTGAACAGCAAGCACAATTGCCAGATTTTCAGTAGCTCTTTGTGTGTTGCATACTAATACAAAGGCACTTGAAAAAAATGTCAGAGCTGCATTAAGTGCATCTGGGCTCCTTTGGATACCTGGCTTCACCACCGAAAATGAAACAGCCAAAAAGTCCAACCCAGGGCACCTCCAAACCTTTGTGCTTTGACATGAGGCAAATCCCAACAATGTGCCTGAAAATAACTTACATTGCCTTCAGAAGGCTTAGGAATGCCATTAGCACCCCAGCTGCTCTTCTTCTATCAGTGAATCTGTATTTGTGGGAATTACCCCCTGATATTTTGAACATCAGACTTGCATCCATTAAATATCACAGTGTACTGGGATCTCTCTTTTGCTGCTCATGACTTTTGTTTGTGTGCAAGACATCTGGCTCTGTGAATGCAGCATCAGGTTTTTTTTTTAGTTGCTTCTTTCTCTTTGAAACAAAGCCCTTTCCTGAAAGTCAGGAGTGCACATCTATGTCTCAAAGCCATGTATGCAATGGCATTCTGATTGCATTTCGTGTGGCCAGGCAGTGATAACATTTTATTGAATTGCTGCATAGATTAAATTCCTTCAACCATGACAATTAAATAGGGAAAAAAATTGTATGCCATTTACAGGGATAATATTTAATCAGAAATAGACAAGAACATGAGTCACCAGCTCAAAAACAAACCCAGTCTTGATATAAATTCAATTGAACTTGTTCTAGCTGTTTGCAGGAAAAAACCAAGTAGTATTTTTCATAGATGCTACAACTGCAAATGAGCCCAGTTGAATTTTTCCAGAAGCAGAACACTCAGGGCATTTTTAAGGACCCCATGGCATTGTTTATTGATGATGGTTGGGGAAAATAAGTAGGCAGTGACAAGGGCCAGGGCACTGGCAAGGAAGGTCCTGAGTAGTTTGGGGCTTAGGACTGACATAAAAAAACTACGTCTCACTATGTGCATACATGAAAAACTCTTTTCCATACAGCACATTCCCATTGAGGACAGCAGAGAGCACTGGCTACTCAGCTGCATTTTTGCCAGTATTAATATTTATCAAGCCCAGGACACATTATTAAGAATAGTCAGAACTGAATAGCAGAGGAAGGTTTGTTGGGACAACAGCAATCTGGAGATGTTCCAGGTGGTTTCAAGTTTGCCATTGGCAAGAAATCAAGGTGGACATTTCAGACTGACAGGTTGAGTTGCACAATATGACACTTCAGTCTAGCTGGAGGAAAAGTAGGAGGAAATTTCTCATTGAAATTTTGCTCCTATATTCAGGTTATCTAAGAATTGCATGTGGGGTGTGTATTAGGACTACACTAGCAGCATCCCCTGTTCTGTAAGATTTCTCCCCAAAGCCAAGGCTTGTCAATTAATTCCTTTTAAATCCATTCATTCTGTTCTGCTGCTTCCAAATTTTAGTTATTCAAGTGCTTCGTGGCCCCAAGCACAGAAGTTTAAGTGGGATACAGTCTGTGTTCCAGCAACCTTAGGACTTTTCCAAAATTAGCATTACATTACCTTGACAAGGTCTTCTGCCCTCATCAACCCATGTTAAGTGAGGTTAATTGTCCCATCCTTTTATTCTTTACTAACTGTCCTGGTTTGGGCCAGGATAAAGGTGATTTTCTGTCTTGTACTTTTGCTTTTAGCTAAGTCTCTTGTAAGTAGTTGCACTTGCTGAAATTAACAGCAAGTTTCTCAGACAGTGTGTGTTTCTAGGACTGATAACACTTGATGTTTATAGTTACTGCTAGAAACTGGTATGCAGAGCCAAGGACACTGCTCAGCTCTGAGGAAAACATAAAGAGGTCCCACCTGCATCCCTCCTTTGGGGAGGAACAGACAAGATAGATGCCAGAACTGACCAAACAGAGTATTCCATCCCATATACGTCATCCTCAGTATAAATTTGAGGGATCATGAGGGCCAAGCCATCGATTTCCTGCTTCCAGCTTCCGGCTGCCTGCCCTTCCTGCCTTTTCCGGTTTCCCTTCCTTCACCCCGACATCCTGGAAGGATCCCGTCCGTTTGCCTGCCTGTGGTCCTGATCCGTGCCAGCCCTTATCTGTGTGTTCCTGCCTCCAGTTCCCAACTGCTGCAGACTCCGGGAGTCCAGCCTGGACTTTCCCAGGGCTGCCCTGCAGCCTCGGTGGTGACGTGAGAGCTATTGGGGGAAAGGAGGGAGGAATGTAGTATCCATTTTCTTGTATATTTGTATATATTTAGTAATTTTTCCTATTTATCATTACTGTTTTCATTAAAGTTGTGTAGTTTAGTTTCCAACCCGTAAGTCTCTCTCCCTTATTCTCTCTCCTTTCTTATCAGGGAGGAGAGAGAGATTAATAGAGAGCCTCTGTTACTCGGTTTAATCGCCGGGCCAGTGTTAAACCGTGACACTAACCCATTCCTTCTCACCTGTCCAGACTGATTTTGGCTGACAGGCCTGTACATGTTATTGTCTTCAACCATTTTAGGGTTTGGGTCGTGTATTTATTTAATTTTGGCTCTGTGAGACATGGCCATGTTCCAGGAAGGGCTTAAGAAAAGTCAATGCCGATTTTGCTGAGTGCCCCTTGGCCACCTCTTTTTAAAATCCTTGGCTATGAAGTAAGTAGACTACTGCTTTTAATATGTCTGACTTGAGTAAATAAACTGGTTCATCCTAAATGGGGAAGAGAAACAATTGTTTCACCTACCTAACAATTTACCTCAATAAATTGCTCAAGAAAGTTCCAGTATAGATCAGCTAATGACACCGATAGCAGCCATTCCACTAAAAAGACAGAAAAATTAATTTATGTCCTCAAGGAGACCTTGCTCATCTGTGTATGCCTCTGTAAAGAAGATTTACACACATTTACTCGGAGGAAATGCTCAATCACTGTGTTATACAAGCAGGAGCATGAATGACAATGTACAAACAAGTGATGTGAGTGTCTGTTCCCAGTGTGGCAGCAATGTGCTGGTAGTTACCATTCCCTTTCAGGACTTCTATGTAGCAGAGAAGCATTTTCAAAAAGTGCAGGAGGTAGAATCCAAGGTGATTTAATTGGGTGATGGATAAAAGATGGGGAAGGGGAAGGAAAAAACCCTCTTCTAGGAGAGGAAACTAAAAATTCAGCATCCAGCAAGGAGAGGGGCATCAGCTGATCCCCTCTCCTGATGCAGGAATTCAGTTTGGGAACTCTGCCTGACATCCTGCTGTAACCTGTTAAACAGCAGCATTAAGAGCTGTGGGATTTCTTAACCTTCCTGCAAATGTTATATTTTGAAAGAAGAAACCCTGAGCCTTTAATTTAGTTGTATTACTTGGTGTGTGCATCAAAATAGGAATGGTCCTTGTTTGGCTTTGGCTATTTGCATCCCAGTTAGACTTGTCTCCTGACCTTGAAACCTAAAGAAAATGGGTTTCTGTTGTCATCAGTCATCCTTGTACAAATGAGCAGTCCCTCCTGAGTGCTAGGACAACAACAGGACAGGCAGTTCTCTCCAGGCTGTAACACTGGGTTGCCTTGCTCTGCAAGCTGGCACGTTTAGTGTATGAGGGAGAAATAAGAGATAGATTAGCAGGTGAGTGATGCCCACAGTAAGAAATATAACATCGGCAACTACTTTGTAATCTGCTGCACAAAAGAGAGCTGCTAGTGCTGCTTCTGTGGTGATGTGAAGCTCATTAAAGAGGGAACTACCTCCATCCCAAACCTCAGCCTCAGTGGTAGCAGAAAAACGTGTTGGGTTTTTTTAAGTGATGAGATCTGTTCAGTGTCACCTTGACTCCTCTGCATCTTCACCATTGTCATCTTCCTGGACCACCAGACACCCATAGTGACAATAAGCTGGAAGGAGATGACACACAGATGGAAGCAAACTGCTTTATATATAGATATATATATGATTTTATTTTTGGCCAAGAAAGCCAGTATGATGTGCCTTTTTGGAATGACTTTTCCTGATGACTGGCACACTGTTGTTATTACAGAAGTCAGAGGAGTCTCATCTTAAAAAAAAGGAGAAAACTACAGCAAAACAGATCCCTTCTAGAGAAGAAGCTGGGTTATAAGCTCAGTTACAGCCTAGCTACAGCTTTTCTTCAGGTACTCAAAATATTACAGTTGTAGCTATTGTAAAAGAACACCTCTGACATCACGCCTTAATTGAGGGTGAACAATACATTATTTTCTTCCATAATAATAGTAGCAGATTTCAGAAGGGAGCTGTTTTCTCTAGAAAAAAAGGAGCAAATAGACACAAAGCAAGGTAGCAGACAACAATGTAGGTACCCAGCTGAGGGCAAATGGGTCACAATGAGGACTTTGAGGGAGATTTGTGTTCAAGCCTTTCTGCTAGCAGCTTTTTGTGTGCCCATGAACAGGTCCTTTAGCCTTCCTGTGTTGCAATGACTCTGTAAACCACAGAAACTCTGGGTTTGCTGATGCCAGTAGATTTGTTTGATGTGACCTCTCCAGGCATTGCTCATATCATCTGGCTGTGGGATCTTCAGAAAGGATTAGATACATAGAATTGATTCACATATATGCTACTTGGTTTGCACAGCACTGTCACCACCTGGGCTCTCAAAGTGCTGCCAAAACACACATCATGGGCATTAAAAGACAATACTATCATCTTTCCTGTTACCCTCTACCTCTAGTTTTATTTCTGCTGGAAAACTGAAGCGTGAATTGGTTAGTGGCACATCTCTCTGCCTGTGTGTGCATCCACATGTAGTGTCATTTAAGTAGGAAGCTGTTAGCTTCCTAGGAAGTGGGAAGCTGTTAAGTGGTACAGCAATTATAAGACACTGGGATGTTTGCGTCTGGAAGCACCCAGGCGTTTCCTACCAGGCTGTGCTGAATTCCCACGCAGTAGAATGAAAACGTGTGGTTGCTTGAAAAATCCATGCATGCCTATGCAGTGAGCTGCTAGATTTGTCTTTTATCCCTGTCTGGGGGATAAAAGCTTTGCTTTTGTGGTTGGAGAAGGTCTGGTTGAAAATGAGGAGCTTTTCTATTTCCCCTTCTGCCTCTGTGTGTATGTGAGCAAGAGTTGATATGGTGAACAAAGGGTAGGAAGAAGTCTGATTTTCTCCCACAAAACTGTTATCTTTTTCCTTCTGATACTGTCGTTTTCTGACATATGCACACATAAGTATATATATTTATATGAAATATATATATGCCTGCAGTCACTCACATGCACTCACAAAAAGCTGCTCTGAAAAAAGGGATATGTAATTTGTCACAATGTTAAATGTTAGACTTCTAAATCCACTCAGCTAATTTTTTTTTGTGAATGGTTCAGCTGGTGACATTACTTGGCTATGTTTCCAATTTAAGCAAAGCAGTCTTGGGGGAGACTGGATTAATAGGGAAAAGACTTCCAGATTGTTAGCATTTTAGTAGCAAAATGAGGGTGATCAACCCCCTCCCCCAGCAAGGTTCATGTGGAGATGCAGCATCAATGTGTGTGGAACTGGAAGCTAATATAGTGAACAGATCATCTTCAGCCACTGCAAACATAACAGTGAAAAGAGATAGGTTTTTTTATTCAACAACCTATATTTTTGTGTTTTAGGCTGGAGTGTTTCAATGTACCTTTTCAAAATGGCTTTTTGCTTCAATCTGAAGCTCTCAAACAGGATGGTTTGACTGTATAAAGTTGGAAAGAACATAACTGCATTTTCTTACAATAAATTTCCACCAGATAGGCATGGTTTAAAGTAAGGAATCCCTGCATGTGTCTCTCTAGTGCCTGGGTTATTCCATTTCATTCTAGGATAAACATCCAATTTCTTTTCTCACCTGACATCTAGACTCCAGGAGACATTTAAAAAAAGGCTTGACTATCTGTTCCCTTTTGACCAAAATATTCAAATATAGACACATCTGGGTCAGAATATGGCAGGTGCTTGCTAAAATCCTTAACATTCTCCATCATTTTCACAGATAACACAGCTTCATGTGGAGAGCCTGGCTGGCAAATCTCTTGGTCCATATAATCTCAGTTATGTCTTACTTGTGAAATACAGCAGGGGAAGCACTCTCAATGGTAGTTAAATGTTATTGCTATGATCTTTGTTCTATGGTTTGCTGGCTTTATTATTTTACAAAGGTCAGCATTAATGCAGCAATTTTCTTGCCTTTATTCCAGTAAAAATTTTATCCATTTTATCCTTGCAGTTTATTATTCCTAGTCTGCTGTATGCTATTCAAAGCCTAATGGAAATCCTGAAAAATATGATTTCTTACCTGCCTGTGTGAGTTTAGTACTTACAGCAGTTATAAGTAATTTGTTCACCTGCTCTGTCCAGTTACATCTGTACTTAAATGTAATATGTTGTCAAGTTAGAAGCGGCTCTGCTTCCTTTAACTTTTAGAATTAAGGACAGTACGAATTTGAGTCTCACTTTCACAAGCATTTCATATTTTATTTTCTCAAATTATATTTTTTCCTCTGGGACCAACTGGGTTCAGTCGCAGCCTGAGCATCCTTGAGCAAACCAGTGGTGCTGTTGAGGACACAGATTTATTTTTTTTTTTTTTAAGGGCTGCAGGGGGATAAATGCCACTGATGAGTGCAGCACACTCAGAACTGTGGTAGCAGAGTCTAACAGAAGAGCCTGGGTGCGCAGGTACCTCTCTGTTTCTCTCTTTGCCACACCAGGTTTACCCTGCTTTCCCACCCTGAAACTTAGCAGGGCTTTCAAAATTATTTTTGACCTTTTGGGTGTCTTGCTTCTATTTCAGGAGCATGGCAGCTTCTTTAATGAACATCAGAGCTGGGTGCCAACTCAGCTAATTTGATTGATTTTTATGCATTAATCAAAACCCTCATAGTTATCTGACCTTGACTGGGATATAACAAAGTTGAACACTGGTCTGCATTTCCCTTGGAATGCTACAGGGGGATTTTTTAGTGAAGAAGGTCCTCTGGGCCACAGTCCAACCTTCTCTCTGCCCCTTCCTGCAAACTATATTCCCTCTGCATTTTTCACAAAGGCACTGTGGCTCTTTCTTCTTCACCTACAGGGATCAGGCCCTGTTATTTTATTTCCCACTCTTCTTTTAGGTCAGCATGTTGTGAAACTTTAAAAAAACTGTGGAAACCAAACTTCTCCGGAAAGCTATGAAAGTACATTTATTCAAAGGGAAGGTTACTTACTCAATTGTGAAATAAAAAATGGAGAAAATGGCCTACAGGCTTCTAGTGAGGCAGCTAGGTAACTCATAACATCAACACAAGGAATTATTTCAGAGGAGGATGACAGACAGTAATTAACAATTAAGTAAGGTATCGATTCACTATGACTTTAAAAAATGTTGTTGCCATTGAACTAACCACTAACTTATCTTGACAGAAGTAAAGTTTAATTCAACTTTACCATTAAGCATCCAACCTTCTCTTCAATCTATCAATCACCAACCAGCTCCCACCTGACAAAAAGTGCTCGAATGCCATCCTCTGGCCTTCCTACATCCATTTCTCTGCAGCCCAGAGCTTTGATGGCTTTGTCAGAGTAGAAGTCCACACAAAATGTGGGAAGCACAGCACCTTTTTAGAAGACCTCTCCAAAGGCAGAAACTCCCAGAGGTTTAAGGATGCCCTGTGGATAGCTGTGTGTCATCCACATAGAGAAATTCATTATCAAAAATGTTACTGGGCTGAAGATGCCTATCCATGTCTGTATTTGCACACTGGTCTAGAAAATACTTTTCTAACCTCTCCTGCTCTTTATCCCCAGATGATCTTGCCTTCATCCATGAGTTCATCTCCTTTGCTATGCGCAGGACTGCAGGTACTGTTGTCCTGTCATTGCTTTTTCCTCAAGGAGCATTTTCCCTACTGTTTCACAATTTACTGCTTGAATTCCACCTCAGGACTAATTCTTACTCTGGCCCTGAATCTCTTCAAGGAAAAAAATGTGATTTCTGCACTATAATGAGAGCAAAAGACAAATGTGGATTTGTTTATTCTTCTTTATTCTTCCTCAGCTTAAATTAAAAAAAAAAAAATCACAGGTTTGAGATATCCTTAAAATACTTGGACCCAGACTGGGACTGGGGAAAAGCAAGCTGTAGGACTGGAAAGAGAAGAGCAGTCAGTGACCCTTCTTAGGGTAATAAGGAAAAATAAGCTGGATATTTTTTTCAAAAAGTAGAAAATGAACTAAGATTCCTTATAAGAAAAATATCATCATGCTGAGGGAGTCAGTCATGCCATGTAGGAGACAAGATGTTTATTTTAGCCGACATGTTGTAGGTGATTTTTACCTTTCTCCTCATTGTCCCACCTCTACCTTGACCATCCTCCACCACTGATCATCCTGTCAGACTGCAGGGCATGAAGTGGTTCCATTGCTGTGCCCTTCAGCTAAAGGTGATTCCTCTTCTGAGGGATTTACAGTCTTAAATTGGCAAAAGCTTAGGGGAGAAAGAGGCCCAGGGATGTGCTGTCATGTCAGCCAGCAGGTCAGCAGTGTAGCTGGGCACATGGTTCAGGTCTCATCTTTTCACCTGTGCTGTCTCCACTGGGCAACAGGGTGACTGATAAAACCAATTTGGAAAATTAAGCTGTTAAATAGAAACGTGATTTGGCTTTAACAGCAGAGGAAAGCTGGGGAACAGGTCAGGTCCAAGAGGGCTGTGTAGAGCTATGTTTGGAAATAAATTGTTTCTCTGGGTTGGAAATTATGGGAGATTGCAAATATTAAAGAAAAACATTAAACCTACCAAAAATATTCCAGAAAAATCCTGTATAAGGACATACAATCCTGCTGCTTGTCTTTTCATGCAGACCATGCTTTAGGCAAATAAAACTAAAACAAAAAAGCATATCACCTTAGAGAGAATGAGCAACTAATATACATTGAATACAAAAGTCCATGCGAGTTGTTTAATTTTTTGGAATTTAGCAAAGGTCATTTAATCCTTTGAAGATTAATTCCCTTTTTAAAAATTCCAGTTCTCTCAGATGCCATCATATTGTTTCTTACAGTGACTGCAGACATAATCCCAGAGCCAAATGATGTGTTATGCACCTGTCAGAGCTGCAAAACACTGGCCTAGCACTGTGTTTTGGAAGCATGGATCCATCCTTGTGGCATTCTCTTGCTTGTTCTCTGCACCCGCTGACTGTGTTTAATGGTGTTGGCTCCCTGTTATCTTTTCTAAGAATGGCAACTGAATTTCTGAGCCAAATTCTTCTTTTTCAAGGCTGGGTGGAAACTAGAGCATAATTTTTGTTCCATCTCCAAATAAACCAGTGCAAATCCTATCCCCCTCCCCTCTGCACTTTTTTTTTTTTTTTTTTTTTTTGGATTAGGTAGTTCAGGCTACAGGTTTCTTTGTATTGCAGAAGGATTCCTCTTCTCCATAAAGCCAAGCAATGGTTTTTAGATGCCATGTAGCAATGCAGACTGCCCTCTGTTCACCTCTCCCCTTGCCCTGCCCAGGCACACTGTCTCACACTATTTCATGTAACTTGAATGACCGGTGATGGCAAGGAGAGAGTATATCTGAGGATGAAAAAGTACAAGTCCCCTAAATCAGGTGGGTTTCTTCTGCTGACTTTTGTTCCCTTTGAGTGTGCTGATTTTCAAGCTTCTCTGCATAGCCCAGAAGGCTGATTGCATTTGAGATTCTTGTGTGATCACATGAGCCCAGGAGCTGCTGTTTTAAGAAACACAACAAATATTGTGTGAGTCATGAGAGCTGGGGCATGGCATTGTCTTAAATCTCTTCCCAGTGAAATCAATATAGATTTTCATATGAACAGTGATAAGCCACTGTTAAGAGCTTTGCAGGGGTGTATATCTGATTATGTATCTTGTTTCATCCAGCATTGTCATTTACAGGGTAAGTAAATTCTGGTTCTGGTCTTGATAATCTTAAATTTCTGCAGTTAATTTTTCTCTCACTCAATGATAAAAAAAAAAAAAAAAAAAGGATTCCCGTGGAGCAAAATCAAGGGCCATAAGAATGGAAAGGGCTGTACATCAAAAACCCCCACCATCCATTCAAAAGAGGTTGAAGTTACTATCACCAACCACAGGTGAGCTCCAAAGGAGAGCTGCTTCTCTTAAATGCTGCATCTCATATTTTATTCAGCTTCAGCTATCTCAGCCTCAATTTGGAACACTTAACAAAGGCTTGGCCTATTTATAAGTCCCTCAAATTCAACCCACAAATATGAAAAAAAGCTAAACTTGCCAGACACTTTGAAGTATTAAGCTAATTTATGTAGTCAGGAATGTAACTGTAAAATGTAACCATAACTTTGTTTCTTTTCTTGCTGAAATTTCTACTTGGTTAAGACTTTTAAAAATAATTCCATCACCTCTGTAAATTTTATTCTTTCTGTGTCCTTAACCGTGTTCTCTAGCTTTTTTCTTCACTATTAGATGGCAGGCGGATGATGTGCCCTGTGTATTTGACAAAACATCAATGAAGAAATAATGAATTGAGACCTTCTTTTGTGATAAAGCTCATTTTTCAGGATGGACAATTGGAATGTGTTAGCTCTGATTGCTACATCAGGTGATAGCAGGTGCTTTGTCATCTCTAACTTTTATTTTCAGTAACATTCTCTTCTGTCTTCCAGGATCATTTGTCTTTTGTTGGTAAATTCCCATCTGCACACAAAATGAGTTTTCAGTGCTGTATCGATGGATGGATATAGTCAGGCTCTGCCCGTTTAGTCTTCATCTGTGTCAGCTCCTATGTTTGTTTGTGTCACAAATTAAAGAAGGGGTCTGTTTACAAAAACACCTCTGTTGTCATTTTTATGCACGTCAATTTATCAGGTTTTTTTGTTTTGTTTTTTTTTTCCTTCTAGAGTGATGTGATGTTTGCAGTAAGAGAAAGCCTTTTCATCAGAATAAGGAAAGTTCTCATAAGCAGTATTGGGATTTCTAGAGAGTTGTGAGACCAAATTGATTGTGTTACTCTATTCATCCCATTTTAAGTACTTTAAAAAATAAAATATTAATAAAAACATTTTGATGCAAAATTAGTTGGATTTCCCTGAAGGTCGGAAGTCTGTATTTTAAATATTTTTAATTACAGTGATGTGGCATCATTAGGTCTGATTCTTCAGGTATATAAAAGTAATGTTTATAAGCTTCTTGGTAATTCATTTCAAATCCATATAGCTACCTATGGTAGTGTCCTGGTTTGGGACATGGCTTTTCATAATACATTTGAGAGAGGGACTTCTTTTCATGATTCTTTGGGATGTTTTCATGATCCATTTAGAGAGGGACTTTTTACAAGGGCCTATAGTGACAGGACAAGGGAAAACAGTTTCCAACTGAGAGAGGGTCAAATTAGATTAGACATTAGGAAAAAATTCTTCACTGTGAGGATGGTGAGACACTGGAACAGGTTGCCCAGAGAGAAGTTGGATATGTCCTCCCTCCCAAAAAGTGTTCAGGGCCAGGTTGGATGGGGCTTTGAGCAACCTGGTCTAGTGGGAGTTGTCCCTGCCCAAACCATTCTATTAAATCTGATGCCGAGCTCAATGTGAGGACACCAAATCAGTGTTTACTGATGTTTTTTTTTCAGAAAGGAAGGGCCAGGAGGAGTAGTGTTTAGCCCTTGTGCATTCCAGTGACTGTGCAAGGATGCCAATGCCAGAGGATATCTGGCATTTGTCTCAGGGATGTGTGAGATTACATAGCTGACCACGGTGGAGACTGAGTGATCCCTGCCTGATGGTGGGGTTGTTCCAGCTCTCCAAAAAGTTTGCCCATGTAACCTCAACCAAACTAGCTGTCATCTTCAGGGCACTGCATAGCCAGGTTGAAAATCAAGAGGGAAATATAAATAAAGAAAATCTGTATTTCCCCTGGTAAAGCACAGTAGTTTCACATTTAGTCTAAAGCACATGCCACAAGCAAATGCCATTTCTGTGTGTCCCCGGCAGATTTCCCTCATGCTTAGTTTTATCACTTTTGGAAAAGTTTGCTTTCCTTTAGCCTTTTAGATGTCATGTTCTAACAGCATTGCTGTAGATACTGCTACTACTCAGAGAACTAGCCATATGTGTGTATACTCTTATCTCTGTACCACAAATGCAGACTCTAGATCCATGGGCTAATTTCAGCCACTCTTAGGATTTACTTCCCAAAATATTTTCAAGTGTTTTTCTTTTGCTGTGGATAAGTGTCCTTGATGACCTCTGCTCCCCTAACACCATACATTTCCATTCAGCTTCTCACTGCAAGGGTCCAGTCCAGCATTCTCATCCCTTACCTTTGTAACACATGAAACTTCAGAGTTATTTTTTTCTAATAATTTAATAGTAAACTATAGAAAGAATAATTCCTTCTGAAATCTGGTGGCTAACTCTCTAGTAACTAGAAAGTGGTGTTATACTAAATGACTGTTCTTTTGGATGTTTAATTATCCCCCAAAGTGCTCCTAATGGATCCTCTGGCTCATGATACACATTACCATTAGCCTCCTTTGTTCTGGTTCTTATTCAAGAAACACCAGAAAATGGCACAGGTCCTGCAGAGGAATTTTTTGCAACATGATCTCAGCCTCCTGTTCCCTATCCAGAAGATTTTGTAGTTCACTGTTCTCAAGTCATTCTAAACAGGTCTCTTTTGGGGCTTGCTTTGCAGTGCAATGAGACTGCAGCTGCTTTCTGTTCTCCTGAGACATGGGAAATTGGGTTATTGTTTCAAAGCTGCTCTTCCTGTGCTTGTTTTAGGTATCTTGACTCTCTGTCCCAGTTCTTATACACATTGCCTCCCTCTGCAGGGAGGGACAAAATCCCTGATAGTGAAACAGTGCTGATTCAAGGCTTCTCTCTTTGGAGTACCCAGGTCTCTTGGACAGGTGTGTCCTTTGGCCTCATAGAGAAATACAGTGAAAGGTCTGATTTAAATAGTGGCAGAATTGTGGCAGGGAAAACCAGTCACAAAGACCAAGTACCTTTCCTGAATGACCTTGGCAAAGACGGTCAGTTGTCTCCAAGCTCTTTAATTTTGATTTCGTTTTTACATCTGTATGGATTTTAATTGCTGTAGCTTGAAATACATCTATTTTCATTCCTGGTTACACAGTGTGTCTGCTGAAAAACAGGGATGATAACTTCCCAAGGAATGGCCAACGTTTCAGACCAACTGCTCTGTTAACATCTTGGCTGCCAGATGTATTTCAGAGCTGCATTGCTGCATTTTATAAGCCATGGAATACAGTCTGTAAGAGTAATCATCTTCCCAAATTGGTCATTACCAAAGTTAACGACCTGTTTATTAGAACATCAACCTTGGCTTTGCCTCATGATGTTAATTAACAAATCTGTCATTAACTGCTGTTAGCCATGAATTTGTGCCTCTGTGTGTTTGAGGGGTAGAGGATAGGGATGCTTCATTAGGTATGGCATATTTAAGGTGGTACCACTGCATATCAGTAAGACCCCATTCTTATATGGTTCTCACAGACTGCACCATTCACGTGTCTCTGAATTTGTCTATTCCCTTTTGAGACCTTCTTTGTTTTCTGCTTTCATCAGATTCTGTACTGGTTTCCACAGGTACTCCCTAGCTCTCATATATTGATACATTCTCAATGAATAGCAGCTTTGCACTGCTTGTATTCCTGCTGTAGGTGTTATTTGTGGTGATTGTGCATCAGGATGTGCACTCAGAGGGATGAAGGGCCAACCAACCTCAGAGCAAAGAAATTGCTTATGATCAAAACTTCTCCCTGAGATAAAATTATCTGTTTTTCAAAAGGTACCCATAACTAATTAGCTGTTTGTTATTTTCAATAAAAACACAGTCTATAATAGCGAGGCTTGGCATAGTATCTGTCTCCTTAGAGAGGATTTTGAAAGCCATAATTCAGGTGAGAATTACAGGTTTCATCCGCCTTTGTTAAGATAAATGTATTTTGCCACTCCTCTTAGCCTCTAGTGCTAATTACACTGTCATAAAAGGCCCTGAATTAATGAGGTTTCAAAACACACACACCTGTTTTGAGCCCTTTCTGGGTTCTGCCATGAGTTGTAAATGTCCAAGATCTGGATATGGCTTGGGCTGGGGAGGAGGCCACATTAAAAGGCATGGTTGAAATGAAGATAATGAACTCAGTGTCCTTTGCTACATATCTAGATGCAGAACACGGGGGAAATCTGGTGCATTTACTTTTCCACTGGAACATTGCTGTAAGCAGTCCCAGGCAATACATTTCTTTAATATTTCTCTCCTTCAGCAGTCATAGCAGCAGCTATTGGAATTAATTATGATTAATTTAATTATAGGTATAAACCAGGTCTTTTTCACTGTGAATTATAGTTTCTTTGAATAGTATGTGATGGTTAAGTGGTGGTAATTGAGGGTTTGAATGTGGGCTTGACAATGCATTTTCCCATAATTGAAATTCTACTGCATACCAATAGTGTTTGCAATTCTGCACAGAGCAATAACTTTTCTGGATTTTTTTTTTTTTTTGTGGCAATATATATGTGAGGTAGTTTACCATGAAAAGCTGTCTTATATCCACCTACTGCTGAATTCTTAGGATGTCTAATAATTCATTTCAGGTGTTTACCTGTGCAGTTCAGTCTTAGTAAAGCAGGTAGGAAGATGACAGTGCTGTGAGTTTGAAACTGAAGTGTAAGTCCCATCCACATGGGTTTTGCATTTTACATTTAATCTGAAGTTTCTGGCTCTGACCTTCCAATGGGGAAGAGCTTCTTGAAGGCTGCAGGGAAGACTTTTGTTAGAAACATCCATTTCTTTCACAGAAAAGACGTTTGTGAATTGTGAACGTGTATAATGTGGTCTCATGCAAATCTTCAGACCTGTGAGCCCTGGCTGCTGCTGCTTTGGGGTCCTGGCAGCACAGTGGCTTTAGTGAAGTGTTTGCTATTTAAACACACTGAAAAAATGTAGGCTGTAGTCAACCTCTAGCACTCCTTATGGTTTCCATTTGGAGAAATGTTAGCTTATAGGGATAGCTTTAGAGTAAACAGAAATTATTTGTCCTGGGCTGTGATAATTCAAAAGCACAAAACTGCCTCAGCACTCAGTGACAGAGAAGTGCCAAGGGCCGGTGATCGCAGGCAATTCCTGCTTCTCTGTCCTTCTGGGACTGGGTGTAGGGCACACCCAGCCACCCACAT